>NW_028145492.1:330000-835000 GCF_977016875.1 Pavona decussata | reverse complement strand
GGTAAACCGATTTCTAACATGGACAAAGGATAATGCAATGTCTTGCAATCCCAGCAAATACAAAGAGTTAGCTAGACCTAAGAAAGATACTGTTGTAGACTGCTTTGGTATTATTTCAGGAATACCTAAGTGTAATGAATTATTAATCCTAGGGATTTCCTTTCAAGGAGGTTGCAGGTTTACATCGCCGTGTTAGAAATAAGTTGACTAAGGCTAACAATTAACTTTTTATAAATAGTTCTCTGGCTAAGGAAAGAACTAATATAGACCATCTCTTTGTAAGTATGGCTTTGCCTAACTTAACGTATTGTTTAGCTGGTTACGGAGCTGTTTTTGGTTAATTTAGTTTATTTGCTACACACAAGTTACAATGATTAATAAATTACAATGATTACAATAGTTACAAATGACTACAAAGTTATAGTGATTAAAGTACAAGAGATAGCCGGAAAAGAAGTGGCGAGGGAACCTAACTGAAAAACCATGGGGCTTGTAAAACTTGGTTTCCCTCCCAAAGAAATAAATGATGACTAAACCTAGGCAATATGGAAATTAAAATGGAGTACTGACAAGTCAAATTTGTACACCCTTAAAGGGGAAATACCACGAAAATTTGATGCCATTTTAAAACCCAAAAATGTTTGTCTGACAACAAAAACAAAAACTAATTGTCTAGTTTTGTTATAAATTATCACCCCACTGCAATAAAACTGTCGATTAGTGCCCCTGGCCAGAGACAGAGTAGGTCGGAATGGATTGAAACTTGAAAAATGTTAGGCTAATGTTTTTCAAGTTTTCGTATTTTTGTTCCCGAAATGCGCTAAAACAGAGTACAAGTTGTACCTGTCAAGAATTGAGTTGATTTCTCTCCTCTCGTTGTTCTAGAATTATTTTGCAGCAAAGTGCAGGTCTTATTTCACCAGTTTTAACAAAAGAGGTCAAAAACCCCATGATACTTCCCCTTTAACATAATTAGTTGATTATAATAGAACTTTTAAGATTTTTCCTAAAGGACGCGAGAGATGAAGAGCCAGTATAATCTTTGGAGAAATAGAGTTAAAAAATTTCGGACCTTGATAAAAAACGGAGAATTACCGGATATTTGCTCTACATAATGGTAGACGAAAGGAGTTTGTGTACCTTGTATTGTAATTATGAATTTGGCTGTTAGTTGTCAAAATGTTTTAAAATTTTCGAGGGAGAATAGAAGTTTTAAACGAGATCATAAACTGACCTACAATGTAGGTGTACTAAATGAATATCTTGAAATTTAAACAAGTTTAAAGTCTTTTCTTTTTCTTTGTGTTTGGCTTACGTTGTCATTACCTTCGTGTTTGTGTAAGGTTCCTCACGGACTGGCTTGCAAAGCAGATTAAATGAAAGGACGAATAACTTGTCAAAATCGCTTCAACTTTAGAATCATAATACATTAAAATAGGCACTTACGGCATAGGTTTAGTTTTTTATTATTTACATTTCTTGAGAAAGATCTAACATGAAATCAACAGCAAACTACGTGGATAGATATCTTTGGTCTTCTAAGTTCGATGACATACTTAGTCGTATATCTGCAGCGAAAGCTTTTTATGCACCAGCTGTTTTTGAAACTTCACATGTTTACCGGTAATTACAGCGTGAATACTAATATTTCATGTTGTTCACGAATAAATTTTCTCCAGGTCTGATTGGTTCAAATTGGTCACGTGACGTGACAGTGATCTTTTTTTAAAATAAATTTTATTAAATATAGAATACTAAACTCTATACTTATAAGACTAACCATACCAACTTAAGATACTAACCTAAATTACAAAATATTAATAATAGTTACAATATTAAATTATTTAAATGCTACTACTGACAAGGTATGACTATTTTGAGACTTACAATGAGTTACAGTTGCACTTAAAATTACTACTAATACTACCATAATAATTACAATATTAAATTAAAAGCTTCTACTGACACTTACAAAACACAGTTACACAATAGTTACAATATTAAAATTAAATTAAATGCTGCTACTAACGAAGTAAAGAAAAAATATATGTTATTTACCGGGCGGGAGGTCCGTATGGGAAAATACTGTGCCCGAGGTCTTGCGGCCGAGGGCCGTACTCAAGACCAAGGGCACAGTTTTTTCTCATACGGACCGACCTAGACCGGTAAATAACTTTTTGTTTTTTTTTTTGTTTGTTTGCTTTTTTTTCGCTGGGACGTTTGTGAGAGTGTAAGTTTAAGGCTGGAGGAGGAAAGTGGTAACAAAATCCTATGAAACAAATTTAAATAGGGCATCAATTTAAGTGGCATGTTTATAGGAAGTTTAATTTTATTTTCACTCGCGAGTCATCATGTAACAAAAGAAAAAAACATTTAAGAGTCATTGAAATGACAATCATCTGTCAAAGGTCAAAAGTGGATGAATGTTGACACGCTGCAAATGATGACACGCATGTCCAAAAGGTCTAAAAATATCGATCGAGTGATAAAAATTATGAATGAAGACTCAAACACGGCGAAGTTTACTTTTCTTAACGGCTCGATACATGTTTAAAACGTCCCTGGATTTGTGAAAACTAACTTTCCAAAAGCAAGTTCAAGTTAATCTGAGTCTGAGTCATCTGAGATGATAATGTGGCGTTTTCGCGGCTTTGACCGAGCCGAGCTTTCACCACTGCTGCAAGGCGCTGTATTGAAAGAGAAATTGAACGTGCAGTCTTCAATTTAACTGATGTTCGAACCAGCAAAAGAAAACCAGTGAAGGGATCCTCGCCTGAAGAAGCTTGCTTGTCTTCTCTCGGCTTGAATGGGTGCTTCAAGGCTTTGACTGTTTGATTAAGCGGTGCATCGTTTGAAGAGATGGGAGATTTCGTTTCGCTGCTCATTAGCAAGGACATCTTGCGCTGGTGGTCGTCGGAAGCAATTTTGTAGGAATCCAAGCTTTTTGAATTCTTACGTCCACTCCGCTGAGCTACATAATAAACAGGCATTTTTGCATCCATCAGCCTTGAAATGCAGGTTTTTCGCACAGAGTGGCTGGTTACATTTTCAGGCAGTCCTGCATTCTTCGCAGCCTTGGTCAAAAGTTCTCCGATCTTGTTTTTTCCGAGAGGAGCTCGACTGTACCACACCGGATCTGCAGGCTTTCTCTTGTGGTTTATTGTAAGGAAGACAGGAAGAAAGGCGCCTCGGGTCTCTTCATTTCTTCACGACGATGGCTGGCGAACTTTAGATACAAACGGAACTAGCGCTGCATACTTCTCTGGAGCGATGCAAGTGTACCTGGGTCGTACACTCCGCCATCTTTTTTACGGACGTCCATGAAAAATCTGCACAGCAGAATGTTGAGCTCGTTAGGAGGAATGTTTTCCAAGGTTCTTGTCTCTCCAACTAAGGAACAGTATCTTCGCCAAATGTTCAGGTCGTAAGTTGTCTTTTTTTTTAGTTTTATCAGGGCGAAGTGAATGAATAAACTCTTGCATTTTGCTTAATTGCCTGTCTTGTTCAACTTCTTCATATTTTAATGCCGTCGTTTCGTTGGGGGTTTCTTCTTCTGGGTAGTAAAATTCACTTTTGCTGTGTACACTCTCGTCTGAATCCATTTTCTTCAGAATTTATATTTTCCTTACATATTGCCACGGGAAGTTGTTTACGTGTAACTATGGCCTTTGTTTGTAAACTCTCGCAACTATTTCAATTTGCCGCGAATAGCGCGGATAAAAATCTGGACCGTGGTCCGTATCGTAAAAAGCTGGACCGGTTACGAGCACGCGATTAGCCAATCAGATTCGAGGATTTGAGATTCCGGCCCGCGGAGATGCTTCAGAAAAAATAAAAGAGACTTACGACAGGTTACAGTTGCACTTATGACGGTAAATACCGCACAAAAGTTTATTTGTAATGCAAATCTTCACTTAAACTGGGGACAGTACCCACTTTTTCTTAAAGAATTTTGTGTTATTGATTTTTCTTTTGGTTTCATATTTGATGACTTTTTTACTTTGAAATCCTTCGATTTTGGGTCGAATCTGGGTTCTTCTACAGTCCCATAGAAACAGTTTCCTAATTATTATGATTAAAAATAATTCAGTAGGGCATGGTTTAGTTATAATTGCAAATAAAACATCTTGAATAGTGAGACGAATTTGCTGATTTGAGAATTGGTGCCAGTAATCTTAAAATTCATTCCAAAACTTTCTAACAAAGAGACAATGATACAAAAGGTGGTATACGGTTTCAGATTCTGCCTTGCAAAATGAGCACAGATCGTCCGTTCTGAAGCCTATTTTATATAATATAGAATTTGTGTATAAAATAGAGTTAATCACTTTAAACTGAAAACCTTTTACGTATGATTCAAGTACAACAGAATGTGGCAGAGTGAAGATTTCCCTCAGCTGCTCAAACGAGAAATTAAAGTCATTCTGCAATTTACGAACGATATTAGGAGGCTGTGCTTTTTTGCGTGCAAGTAATGAGTAATAGTCCTCTGATCTCTTTTTTGTGACATCAAAGATGTAGCCGTCAGTGGAAAATGATGGAGAGGCTGTAGATGGACAGGGAATAGTGATTTTTAAAGAAGAAGGTATTGAATGTCGAAGCCAGCCCATTGCAAAAACTTAGTGTTGGAAACCTTATGCGACCCGTGGCAAAATGAGTCTTCTATATTTAAACCGAAAAGTAGATCTTGAGTAAAGATCATTCCTGCCACAAAATAATTTTTGTAGAAGACTGGTCTTTTGTCCATGCGAGTTTCTTTATTGTTCCAAAGAATATTTTTACGAGTCACGAAAATCTGACCACCAAGAAAGTAGTTCACAGTAAACCTTAGACGAGATTTTGTAATCCTTAATATCATAGTTACAATTTAAAAAGAAAAAACCTCCCATGGGTTCTAGCCAGTGCTGTAGGTAGGTTTTCCACGTTCCATTCTGGCCTTCAAAGAAGGATTTGATTATTGTCACCTTACCATAAACAGATAACCCTCTTGAGGACCAAATGTTAATATGTTTTTTAATGCTATCTAATCGCTCAATAAAATTCTTTTCTTTAAGAACCGTGGCTGAGTTAGTGTCAGCGAGTTCTGCTGTTGTGTCATCTGTATATAATTGTAACAGTTTTGTCTCTTCTTTCCCAATAATAACACCCTTTATAGCTGGATTTTGACGAATGTCAATGGCTAACGTTTCCACAGCTACAATGAAAAGATAGGGAGAAAGAGGATCGCCCTGTCTGACACCTCGCTCAAGTTGAACGTGACAGTGATCATCCACAGAGAGGACCTTCCACGAGTTGACGATTGTGCTGTGGAGGCCTCCTTCGGAGGACAAGCGGCACTGGTCGTGGTTCTAATGGCCTGGACCTGACCTCAGGGAGACAGACCAGAGTAGCGAAAAACGTTGTGCGAAAGTCGTTGTTAAGTACAAGATAAAGGCAGGGGTTGATGGCACTGTTGGCATGGGCTAACCAGAGAAAAATCACCTGAACTTCCATCGGTAATAAGTGCAATTGATCAGGCCGCACGTACCAAAAGTAGTGATTGACATAGACTGGAAACCAGCACAGTGCAAACACCACGCATACAGTCACCAACAAGCGCACCACCTTGCGTTTAGATTTTGCTGCCCTGTCCCGGTTGCTATCTGCCACGTTTCCTGGTATTTTACGTAGCCACAATTTACGAGAAATTAAGGAGTAATTGGTACCTGTAACGAAAAGGGGCAAGGCGTACAGCGTGATGAAAACAACAATGTGGAAGATTTTCGTCTTGCGAGATGTTTCCTCAGAAGTAAGGTCGTTGTGATCTGCCCATGGCCACTCAGGTACCAGCACACAATAATATACGTCGGCGGTAGGATCATATTCCACTTGAAGCAAGATAACATATGGGATCATCAACACAATAGATAAGATCCAAATGATTGCCGACAGAAATTTCGGTTTTTGGAAGATTTTCTCTTTAAAAGGATAGAAGATAGCGCACATCCTATCAACTGAAATAAACGTCAACGTAAAGACACTCGCTGAAATGGAAATCGGGATGACAAAGAACAAGGCTTTACATGTGACGGTATCCAACGTTCCTCCAAACCATAGATTACCACGGTAAAGGAAGACAATAGATAAAGGCATCATTGTAAAAGTTAAAAGGAGATCTGCAACGGCCATGTTGGCGATGAAGAGGTTTCTTGTCCTCTTAGACGAAGATTTCTTTAAAGCCACAAACAAACCGAAGGAATTGCCAAAGAAGGCAACGAGAGAGATCTCCGCATATGCTGCCGTCATGCCAATGATGAAATTTGTTGAAACATCGCCAGATTGAGTTGGTGCGGTCGTTCCTTTTTTAATATTGACAGCTTGAGTGCTGTTTGTTCCTAAGAAAATATGAATAAATAAATAAATAAATCAATCAATCAATCAATCAATCAATCAATAAATAGAGAAGGGAAAAAAACCCAACAAAGTTAACAGGCTTCACAAAAACAACTCTTGATACATTACGCAGCATCTTATTATTATTAATATTATTGAACACAGACTATTCTCATTTTGAAACTAGGGTATACATTTATAGAACCAGTACCATTTGCTCCAGTTGCATCGTTGGGATTCTGAGTCAGGTTGAAAAGCTCTTCCATGTCTGATCTAGAAACCTGTCTGAGAAAAAGAAGCCCACTGAATTTAAGAGCGATTTTCGTAGTTTCCACTTGCAAAAAAAATTGTGTAAACGACGTTAGCTCTCACGTACTTTTTTTTTTTAGTTGCTCTTAGAGTAAACATTGAAACAAAAACAAAAAATGAAATGTAATATGTACATTATTGGGGAAGCAACTACGACCTAGTGTTAGCTTAAAAATAACGCAAAAGCAAGATTAATTATCTGAAAGAAATGTGATTAAGTTATTTTTTATTCTGGTGAATAGATGGTAGTTTAATTTTTAAATAGAAGTGACAGTAATTGATGAAAGAATACTTAAAAAAAAAAAAAGCGAGTTCCCCCAACAAGAGTCCTGTGAATGCTTCAAATCCTAGCATTACATCCAAAACGCCTCCAGATTACCTTTGAACATTTTGTTAGGATGTTTTAAAAAAATATATATTTTAAATATATGGAGATCTCTGTACTGGTGTTTACTTGTTTTGGAAGCAACCGAAGAACGACTTTGAGGAGCAGAGTTTCTGCTGTCTATAATAATTAGATCCCAATAAATTTGTTTGTTTATCCAGCCACTGATTGAAATCATCAGCATGTGCATGCTTTCTTCAAATAATCGTTCTCATTGATTTTAGTTCTTATTAGGTTACCTACTAGCTAGATGACCACTATAACGTCATCAGTGGCTCAACGGGTGTTGATTTGTTCTCGTGCTCCCAGTTTCCTGCCCCTAAGTAATTAGGAAGTATGACGCTCACAATAAAATTAAATGGAGTGGATATGGGATGGTATCTGTTTTTATTAGCCTTCTAGAAAAAAAAAAATGACTTTAACTACACAGGCCACAAGTTTGTTAAGTCAAATAGCATCTTTGAGTAAAATTACAACACGTTAAAAATGTACTTCTATTTCTTATTTGTTATTTTGTTTCCATTAATTGAAGGTTGACCTTATTACACGAAACATGGAACTGATGGCATAATAACGCCAGACATAAGTGACACTAGCGTCTTATCGAGAAAGTATCTAGACCGGGCGGAGAGGTGCAGATTCTTCCCACGGTGACTTTGAACCCGAATATTTTTATATATATATATATATATATATATATATATATATATATATATATATATATATATTTGAGTAATCGCCATGTGGTCGTTTAGTGTTCATTAACTTTGATGTTACCATGGCAACGAACTTTTGACATCCATATTTTCAACGAAAGGAAAATCCCCTTTTAAAATGAATAGTTATTTCAAACGACGATCATCAGCCGCGTAAACTCCTTGTATACTGGAAATCAATAGCTTGTCCTCCATTCATTTGGCCTCGTGAGATTTCGCGCGTTGTGTCATGCAGTTTTCCCACCAATTCGTGTCAAACTGACCCACGGACTCCACCCACGCTGTCTTTTGAAAGGTGATTGTTGACGGCAACGCTTCCATTGAAAAAAAGTCAATTTGCATAAGCATGTAAAAACAACCAAGCTCTTTTCGATTGTCATTTCCCGCAAAGAAAAGGAAAACATTTGGAATAACTTGTGCAAAGTAATGAAAATCACCTAATCAAACTCACTTTGCCCGTTTTGGCCCCGTGCATGTGGGGTGAGACGTCTCTTGAGGATGTGTAAGGTAAACAGCTGAAATTCAGACCCTTTATGACAAAGCTATTTTTTTCTCTTGTATGTCTAGTTATTAACGTAAATAAACATTTAAAATCGTTAATAAAAATAGTGTTTTTTTAATGGCCAAAAGGTGATTAAAGTCTAGAAGAAATTTGCATGCTATTTAGCAGACTTTCACTCTGGCACCTTTTATCGCTTGCCGTGTTATATTTTTCCTGAATTCGACTTTTTGTAGGTTTTTCTTTTACTAGGGCGTTTCTCAAATGTACTGTTAACTGAAAAATTATTTTTTATGTCGATACATCGAACGGAAAGACAAGTGGTATTTTTTAACCTAAATGTCAACACATTCATAATTTTAGACATAACATATACGCAAGTTTTAACCAAAAATTCTTGCTTTATCAGTTAAAGGAAATAAAATAAGTACTTATTTACCAAAAAGGTTATCTGATCTTTCGAAAAGTGGGCTCCATGTACGCTATTCTCAGAAAGAGAGTTACTCACAAAATTAACAACGGCGTGTTTACACTTTCAATAAAATCTAAGTTAATCTTTGAACGATACCACAAGACTTCTGCTACCCTGGCATGGCAAGTTTTTCCACAACTTTTACTTCCTCGTGGGTAAAAAGTGAACAAGTTTTCGTTGATGACTTTGAAAGGGTATGTATGTTTGGTCACATCTACAAGTTTTCCTTGATCGCGGAAGCAGTACTAGTCTGTTACAAACGACAGAGCAAATAATTTTTTCTATCAAGCATCTTTGTCCATAAATCGGCGTGAAACCAGGGTACGCTGTCTTTTGAAGAAGACTTGCTACAGCAAGTTCCCAAAACTTCTTCATAGCCAGAATTGTGATAATACAAATACCGGTTAAGGAAACAAGCTGTTCAATCCTGACACGACTGTTTTGACAATTTTTTTTTTTTTTACAACGGAAACTTACCGAGGAAATATTTCACAACTTTTAAAAACTAAACATTAAAAAATGCCAAGAAAATGTTTCCTGTGTTAAAACTAACTACTCAGCATATAGCATATGTTCCTGTCAATTAAATTAGTATTTTCGATTTCTTATGGACGACAAAATTCTTTAGCGAAGTTTCTTGCACTTAGACAACAGTACATTCATCTACTCGTAAATCACACTCACCTTCGGCAAATGATGACTTTGCAACGATCGAAAAAAGGATGATTTTTAGCTTAAGACAACTGCTCGGCCAACAGTCGGGTCGGTAACTTGACAGCGGATAACAACAAACTGAACTTTGTGTCCTTCATAAGTGAATGTAGCTTGTAAAGTGTAGTTGGCAGATGGAGATGAGTTAACAAAGGGATATAGATTATTGTGCAATTAGAAACGGAAGTTGTTTCTTATTGGTCGTAATGCCTATAACCTGGTGTGTAATAAGCTAGAGCTGAATTTTTTATCTATCGAACCATTTCAGAGGTCCATAAGTGTGGCAATTACAGAAAGATCAAGCGTACTATTTTTGGTATAAGTAACAACAGGACATTAATTTCCTGTATTTTCTGTTGGCCACCAGAATTGTTGTGCACGATTTTTGGACTCCTTTCTGAGAACGTTCGCCGTTTTTATTGAACATGATGCTTAATCCCTTAATTCTAGGAAGGTAGAGTGTGTTGCTACATTTCCATCAAGCATCGGCTTATTGCAAATTGCGCCAACTCGTTTAACTTGTTCCTCCTATCGTGAGTTGTAATAGTATAGGAGGATTATTAAAAATGGCAACAGCTGCGATGTCAGGAAGCTCTAGAAACTGCCACCGTATACATCACCTCTAAAACAACGATTAATTTCGACTTAAACTTCTTTACGTTGCTGCTTCAGTATCATTAGGGACCTTAAGCAACTACAACGGCAATGGCAACGAAAACTCGTTACCTAGAAATACATACACACATTATCTGGTCTATTGTGTGATTATTCCAAACCGTTCTTCTTGTAGCATGTAGCTGAATTGTGTGGGAACATAATTAGTAGAAACCGCGTTTCTAGTTCCTGTTCTCCTAAGAACTTTTGATTTGACCATTTCACGTTGTTTTTATCTGCCGAGGACCTCTAAGAAATGCATTAAGATTTTTCATGACGCAGAGGCATTTATTATAATTTGCTCAATTAATGTTTTCTTTTTCTTTGTTTTTGGCGTCGGTTGTCTTTACTAGGCTCCTCATGGACTGGCTTGCAAAGCAGATTAAGTGAAAATACGAATAACTCGCCAAAGTCGCTTTTACTTTAGAACCAGAATACAGTAAAACTGTCAGTAACGGTTTAGGTTTAAGTTTTTATTATTTACATTTCTTGAGGAAATAAACGGCAAACTACATTGATAGATATGTTTGATCCTCTAAGTTCGTAGACATACTTAATCATATATCTGCAGCTGAAGCTTTTTATGCATCAGGTGTTTTTGAAGCTTCACATGTTTACTAGTAAATACAGCATGAATACTAATATCTCATGTGGTTCACGAGTAAGTTTTCTCCTGATCTGATTGGTTTAAATTGATCACGTGGCTTGACTGATCATCTGCGGAGAGACAGAGTGTTCATATCAGGCGAAAATGGCCGGGTGGATAATGCTCGTCCTTTAAACAAATGTCGATTTTTTCTAACAATTCATTAACAAACAGGTTACTTTCATTCCATGTCTTCCCATTAAATCATTCATTAGTGTTTTTCATTCAACCTTTCGCCTTAAAGGTCAACTTGGCGAGCCAAGAATATTAATAATATTAACGTTGTCAAATGAAAACTTCAAGCCTGTTTGACAAGGCTCTAAGGTAATTTGACAGTTTTATGAATAAATTTACTAAAATTGGCTCTAACGTTCTGAAATGTAAATTCTTTTAAGCGAGAAGCGATTGGTTGAAAGCATAATCCTTGGTGGTACTAATCCATAACAATAATGATGGTACTAAAATACATGTTCGTGGTTTTTGGTGTAGCGCGAGGATTTAAATAAGAAGTAAGAAAACTGAAACCGTGATACATTTTTTGTCTTTTTTGTTACAAATACTAACAAGTGAAAATGAAAACTTGAATCATGGATAAACATTTGACCTACAGTTCCGGCATGTATATCTCCGGGATGTATATGCCCATTCCTTTGTTGCCTACGAATGATTAACGAGCATGATAAAAGTTCCCCTCCAACTTCTTACAACCTTGAAACTAACACGGATTTGTAACTAACTACGCCAATACCTTTCCGTCTTGCAGTACAAGCACGCTCTAGCCCTTGATCTAACAACTGATTGAAATCATCAGTATCTACATGTTTTCTTCAAATGATCGTTCTCATTTATTTAGTTCTTATTAGTTACCTAGCTAGATGATCACTATAATGTCAACAGTGTCTCAAAGGGTGTGGGTTTGTTGTAGTGCTTCGAGTGCCCGGCCCTGAATAATCAGTAAGCATGGAGCTCATATTAATATAAACAGGAGTGGATATGGGCGTGGCATCTACTTCAATTAGTCTTCGGGAACAAATTACTTTGATGAAACGGGTCACATGTTAGTCAAGTCTCATAGCATTTCCGAATAAAATTACAATACATTAATAACAGCTATTTCTTGATTTTTTGTTTACATCAAATGAAGACCTTATTACATGGAACTGATAGCATCATAATGCCACACATAAATTACCAAACTTTTCTCCTGCATGGGTTGAGATGCGCATCACTGACGTCTTATTTAAGCCCTATCTAGACCGAAAGGGAAGGGCGGGGATTTCGCCTAAGGCGACTTTGAACCCAAGTAACTTTTTTAATATTTGAGCAAACGCTATGTGGTCGTGTATTGTTCATTAACTCTGATGTCAACATGGCAGTCAAGTTTTCGAAGGCTTCTTTTTTGTTTTTTTCAGAAAATGGAAAATCCCTTTTTTAAATGAAGAAAAATTTTGTCATATCTTTTATACTTGCGAAGTTGTGGAGAATGAGTGGCGCAATCCGGCCCCTTTCCCTAACACAAAAAACGTCCAGTCTAGATAGTGTTAATAACATTTATATCTTAATCAGAAGTGTATCTCGGTGCTAATTGTTGACATATTCAATGATAATGTATGTGCATGCCAACTTAAGATATTTACCACAAGGTTTCCTTGAAAGTCTGTCTGTTTTTTCGTACCGCCTCTGATTAGAACACCGCACTCATAATATCAAATACGGCGTGTTAGGAAAGAGAGGACATCTCACACATATACATTGCAGATGCTTTCTTTTTCGGTAAAAATTCCTTTTGATTAAATTACTAGATCAGTTTTTATGTTGCTTGTAGCTACTAGACAACTTGCTCTAGTATTTGATGCTTGGATGTTCCAGCAGCCAGTTACTTGTTAGATGTTAATCAGGACTGAAAAATGTTTTGGCACTTAACTCTTTGCCCTTTTATTTCTTCCCTCAATCTTTACGTCATCTTTTAAGGTCCAAACTGTTACGTTTTATTGTAAATCGTCAAAAGAAACCCTTTTTTTAAATGTGTGTGTGTGTTTTTTTTTAAATAAAATAGCAAACTCTAAGTTTTAGCATTGTGTGAGTCAAAGAAAAGCAAAGCCACACACAAATATTGAATCAGTCCTTATATCTTGTCCCACTTTTCTTCAAACCCATTCGCTGAACAATTATTAGCTCGTCCAGGTTCAAATCTCGGAAAAATCCTATATTTCGTTTTGGAATGTTGTCAGTAAAGCGAATAATTACAAAACGCAAAACTGACAAACACCATTGCAAAGGTCTCACGGTACGCTAAATCTGGGTACAACTTTGCTATGAATCACATCATGCAGTTCAATTCAAACCACTGGACAAGCCTGACTATTCGTCACATCCCTTAAAATTTTTATAATTGGAGAGAAAAAAACAACAACAACAACAACAAAAAAACACTAAATAATCAAGAATCGCAAATACTTAGCATCAACTTTCATGGATATCACGGTCTCTATTTTGTTTCGCTAAGCCGATCCTACAGCGCTTCGCCTCCCTCCAGTCGTCCTTGCTTCGCTGTTAAATGTGACGTCATCCGTTGAGTTGATCGGGAGGACGCGCTCTTCCCCAGCACTCATAGACAAGCTTGGTTACTTTGAGAAGCACCTTGAGGCCTAAGAACGAGGCTGGATGCTCCTGACGCAAGCGAATTAAGTTCGTTTTGATAGGTTGCTTTGTTTCTGTTTGGTTATTTGCAGGTGGGCAAAACCTTTGATCCTTGTCCGCTGGAAAAACTTATCACATGATTATTATCACACCTGCTCTTCTTTTCTTGGGGTAAATACTTACAACGGGGCTACTCAGTAACAGGACCCTCAATAACAGGAGCTTCCACGTATTGACGATTGTGCTGTTCTAACTGTAGAGGCCTCCATCGGAGTACAAGCGGGACTGGTCGTGGTCAGGGTGACAGACCAGGGTAGCGAAAAACGTTTTGCGAAAGTTGTTGTTAAGTAAGAGATAAAGGCAGGGGTTAATGGCACTGTTGGCATGGGCTATCCAGGCAAAAACCATCTTAACTTCTTCCGGTAATAAGTGTACTTGATCAGGTGGCAGGTACCAAAAGTAGTGATTGACGTAAATTGGAAACCAGCACAGAGCAAACACCACGCATACGGTCATCAACAAACGCACCACCTTGCGCTTAGATTTTTCAGCGTTGGCCCGGTTACTATCTGTCACGTTTCCTGGTATTTTACACAGCCATAATTTCCGACAAATTAAAGAGTAATTGGTAACTGTTATAAAGAGGGGGAAGGCATACAGCGTGATGAAAACAACAACGGATTCTCGGGGGAATAGCATGGAGTAAGACGTGCCGTGCTGAGCTCCGCAAAAAGTTTTGATTTTAACTCAAACTGTCCAAAATTTTGTTGCTTTTGATTACTATGCTTCATGTCAGGAAGTCGTCTTCGATCTGGAAAAATCTTAGCGCCTGAAGGAAGCAATAAGCAGCAAAAGTACTCGGAGAAGAAAGCTGTAAACATTAGCGAGTCGAACATGGCCAGTGCCAAAGTACTCGAAGAACTGAAATCGATGAGACTTGACCTCACAGGTCAAATAACCAAACTTAGTGATGATTTAAAGGACTTCCAAAGGAACACAAACGAAAGGCTGCAAAAAATTGAAAGCGTCATGTTCAAAGTTGACGAAATAGATGGTTTGAAGACCAAGCAACAGCAACTAGAAGCCGATGTCGACAACATGAAGGAATCCTTGAACTTTGTGAGCTTCAATGCCGAAGAGGTAGATAATCTTCGCAGAAGCAATGACGATCTTAAAAAAAGGTTGGAACATCTAGAACGGTATTCTAGAGAATTTAGTATTCGTGTGCTTGGTGTTAACGAGGATGAAGGCGAAGACTGTATGTCGATAATTTTGGATTTCATCACCTCTCTTGGCTTCGAAGATGTAGCAGCCGAGGTAGAGAACGCCCACCGCACCGGGAAGAAACGAGACGATAAGCCAAGGCCTATTATCGCGAAGCTTTACAGCAGGCCTTTTAAAAGAAGATTATTACAAGCAGCAAAGAGTGCAGATGGAAAGGAAATACTACAAGGGGTAAGAATTGTAGAAGACTTTACATCTAGTGACTTTGATGCCCGCAAGAAAGCATTGCCAACTATGAGAAAGGCGTATGAAGATGGTAAAAAGGTGCGTTTCACTAAGGGAAAACTTTATATTGACGGAAGAGAGGTTCCTGTCGCTTAGTTTGGTTTCCGCTTTGCTAACCTTGTATTTTGTATTTTGTAAAATGGCAGTGTGATGAGACCTTTTTTATTCCACATTTGCGAGCACAGCGCAAAAAATCATCTGCGCGATGTCTTCATGTCCGCTGGGATTACTTGTGCAGTATTGCACAAGAGCGAATTTTGAGCAACACTTCTTCCAAATCAGTTTGCTTATGTACGCTTTATTTTTATTAGCAATTCTTTACAAGTCATATATTTTGTTTTCCTCAAACGTTTCTTGTGTTAGTATTAATTATTTACATCGTTCGATTATTTTAATTGTGTGGCTATCAGTAATTAACCGGTATATAAAGATCCATCTTCTACTAAATTTAGACTATTTCACATGTCTTATCATCACAAATGGTGAGAGGTAAATTCATTTCTTTTAATACGAGAGGCATAGGCAACTATCGTAAACGACGAACTATGTTTACTTGGCTCAGAAAACAAAAACCCGATGTTGTTTTCCTTCAAGAAACACATTCTACCCAAGGGAATGAAGTTTCTTGGCAAAGAGAATGGGGTGCGACGCTGGTCTGCTCTCATGGGGCTAATAATGCAAGAGGTGTCGCAATTTTAATCAGGAATAATTTTGATTGTGTCATTAAGGAATCGGTTATTGATGCAAATGGTAGATTTATAATATTAAAAGTACTCCTGAGCGGAGAACCCGCTCTTTTAGTTAATATATACGGCCCTAATCGAGACAAGGAACTGGTTGCCTTTTACCACACAGTCCTGCAAACCATTGTAAATAAAAACCTTGATGATATCGAGAACATCATCATGGGAGGAGATTTTAACTGTCATTTAAATCCAGTTATTGACAAAAGAGGTGGCAATCAAATCCCAAGGAAATCTGTGATTAACACAATTGAGCTGCTACAGTCCGAGCTGGATTTGCATGACATTTGGCGAGTAAAGAATCCAACAAAACGCAGCTATACCTGGAGTCAATCAAATCCTTTAATTTTTTCAAGGTTGGACTATTGGCTTATTTCAAATTCTTTATCTGATAATATTTGCCATGTTGATATGATTTCAGCCATAAAAACTGATCACTCCGCAATAGTGATAGAATTGCAGGATGTTGAAGATCGGGTAAAAGGTCCTGGATTTTGGAAATTAAATTGCTCCCTTCTGAATGATAAAGAATACGTTAATGAATTAAATCTTCTCTTACCAACTTGGTTACGGCAAGGAAATCGAGAGTTAAGTGATCCGCGATCTGTATGGGACTGGGTTAAATATAATGTTAAGAAATACTCTAGATTATATTCGATGAACAAATGTAAACAACGACATTTAGAGGAACAACTTTTAAACAGACAATTTCAAGAGGCTACAGCAGCATATCAAAACTGCCCCAGTCAAGAAAACTTATCAGTTTTAAATGTTTTGAAAGAAAAAATGGAACATCTGTATGAAAAAAAGGTGGAAGGTATAATAATCAGATCGCGCGCACGATGGCATGAACATGGGGAAAAGAATTCAAAATACTTTTTAAATTTAGAAAAACGAAATCACGTTAGGAAGCATATTCGGAAGCTTCGCCTGAGTGGAGTCATCTCAACAGACCCTTTCGAGATATTAGATGCGAAGCGCGCTTTTTATGAAAATCTTTATAAATCTAGACGAGATGGTTCCGAAGGAAATAAGCCTAATTTTCACCTTGAAGACTTACCTATACCAACACTCTCTAATGATTCTTCTTATCTTGGTGAAGGATTAATAAGCAACGAGGAATGTAAAAAAATTTTAGATTCCCTTCCGTTAAACAAGGTACCCGGAAATGATGGTCTACCAGTAGAATTTTATAAGACCTTTTGGGATCCTTTAGTTAAAAGTTTTAATGAATCTTTTGTTAAAGGAACAATGAGCCCGTCACAAAGACAGGCGATTATTACACTTATCGAGAAAAAAGACCAAGATCGCTGTGATCTAAAAAACTGGAGGCCAATTTCCCTATTGAACGTCGATGCGAAGATAGCTTCAAAAGTTATCGCTGAAAGAATGAAGCGTCTTTTACCTGGGTTAATTCATAATAATCAATCAGGATATATCCCAGGCAGAAATATTAGCGAAAATATACGTTCAATTTTGGATATAATGGAATATACGAAAGTTAAGAAACTACCCGGTCTTTTATTATTTATTGACTTCGAAAAAGCTTTTGACAGTCTAGAATGGGATTTTCTTGAAAAATGCTTAGAAAAATTCAATTTTGGACCAGATTTTAGAAGATGGGTAAAAATTTTCTACAACGATGTTCAAAGTTGCGTTATAAACAACGGCCTATGCTCTCGCTATTTCAATATAGCACGTGGAGTGAGGCAGGGGGACCCCCTTTCTCCCTACCTTTTTGTCACTGCAGTTGAAATACTGGCGATTGCTATAAGGAATCAAGAAAATATTAAAGGATTAACTATAGACGGTTTGGAAACTAAATTACTGCAATTTACAGATGACACAACTGCTGTCCTATCAGACTTGGATTCAGCCCGAGCCCTGTTTGGATTACTTGAACGTTTTGAGAAAGCCTCTGGACTTACACTTAATGTAGCTAAAACAGAAGCAATGTGGATTGGGTCACTTCAAAATTGTGAGAATGAACCACTAGGGGTTAAGTGGAAAACATGTGTCAAATTTTTAGGAATATATATTACATATGATGTACAAATATTAGTAGAGAAAAATTTTAAGCAGAGGTTGAAAAAAATTAATAACACAATAAATCTATGGAAGTCAAGAGGATTATCAATTCACGGCAAGGTAAAAATTATTAAAACACTTTTATTCCCAACAATGATCTATCCTAGTTCGGTATTATGTACTCCTTTCGAAGTCATAAAAGAATTCAACAGTTTGGTTTTTCGATTTTTGTGGAACGGTAACGACAAGGTTATTAGACTCTCAACTTATGCACCTTATGACCAAGGTGGCCTTAAAATGCTAGATTATGAAAGTATGGTTAAAGCTTTAAGGCTAAGCTGGTTAAAACGAATAGTTGACCCAGATTACTCTGGATTTTGGAAGTCATATCTTGATCATCTTTTGGTATACGAAGGGGGGTTTATATTTTTAATTCAGTGCAATTATGATATCAACCGATTAACAATCTCAGCGACCTTTTATCGAGAACTTTTGGAGTGGTGGTCAAAATTAAGAGAAGTCGAGGACCCCGAAAATACATATAAGTATATGTTATGGAACAACAGAGATATAAAGATTGACGGCAAGAGTGTCTTTTATAAACATTTTTTTGATAACAATATCATTTACACAAATCATCTGCTTTATGATATGACAAATATTGAATCTTTCAATGTTGTCAAAGTTACAGGATTAAAGAACTCTAACTTTTTAGTATGGACCGGTCTAAGGCAATCAGTTCCATTGAAACTGCGTGTTCACATGCCCGACGTAGAAAATATCTTTGATTTAGAAAATTTTAAGTGCCGTGACTATTATCACTATCTTATAAAGCAAAAATACGAAAAACCAAATAAATGGGCTAAGTTGAGAGAGGAATTCGATCTAGAGGATAAGCAACTTTCGGAGGCATTTGTGATGCCACTGAGAGCCGCAAATGAATCTTATCTACGTTCCTTTCAATATAAAGTATTAAATTCAATTCTATACACAAATGAATTACTTTGTAAGATAGGCTATGCTTCTAACCCCAACTGCTCCTTCTGTCATCACACTATAGAGACGATATCTCATATTTTCTTTGATTGTTCTTTCTCGACCTCCTTTTGGAATGAAGTTTGTGGCAAAATTTTAAATAAACTAAACAGTTGCGTAGGCCTCTCTTTAAAATATTGTGAGATTATTTTAGGGTTCTTAGAGGAGGAGATCGATCTGTAAAACTATATACTTATTTTAGGAAAAACGTATCTGTGGACTTGCCGGTGTAAAGAAACGAAACCATCTTTTAGCTACTTTAAGAGAATTTTATTAAATAAATATCAAACTGAAAGGCACATTTCTCTTAAATCGAATAAGACCAATTCGTTTAGGAAAAAATGGAGAATGTTTGAGGAAACGATTCTTTAAAGATCAAGTCCACAGTTATGTTTAATTACGTACTATATGTAAACTGTAACTATGTAACTGTGGAAATAACAAAAAAAAAATGAAATGTAAGAAGTTGCCTGGCACTAACTGCGGTGTTGTAAAACCATTATTATTAACTATTGTTAGCTATTATTACTATTAACTATTGTATATCTGTATTGTATGTATGGCAATGTAATGGATTGTATTGTCAATAAAAAAAAAATAAAAAAAAAAAGTGATGAAAACAACGATATGGAAGATTTTATAGGCGCGGAATGTTTCCTCCAAAGTAAGGTCGTTTTCATCTTCCCATGGCCACACCGGTACCAGCACACAATAATGTGCGTCGGCGATAAGATCATATTCCACTTGAAGCAAGATAACATATGGGATCATCAACACAATAGATAAGATCCAAATGATTGCCGACAGAAATTTCGGTTTTTGGAAGATTTTCTCTTTAAAAGGATAGCAGATAGCGTACAACCTATCAATGGACATAAACACTATCGTAAAGACACTCGCTGAAATGGAAATCGGGATGGCATAGAACAAGGCTTTACATGTGACGGTACCCAACGTTCCTCCAAACCATAGCTTACCACGGTAAAAGAGGACAACAGATAATGGCATCATTGTGAAAGTTAAAAGAGGATCTGAAACGGCCATGTTAGCGATGAAGAGGTTTGTTGCCCTTTTATTCGAAGATTTCCTTAAAACCACGACCAAACCGAAGGAATTGCCAAAGAGGGCAACTAGAAAGATCACCGCATATGCTGCCGTCATGCCAATGATGAAATTTGTTGAAACGCCACCAGATTGAGTTGGTGCGGTCGTGACGTTTTGAATATTCACAGAGTGAGTGCTGTTTGTTCCTGACAAAATATAAAAAAAAATAAATAAAATAAATAAATAAATAAATAAATAGGCAAGGGAAACCAAAAACAAAGTTTATAGGCTTCATAAAAACTCTTGATTCATTACGCAACATCTTAATATTGTTAATATTATTGAAGACAAATTATTCTAATTTTGAAATTAGGACAGTAAACACATTTTAAATTAAATGTAGCATATTGATTTTTGAGGAAGTAACTTCGACCCAGTATTAGCTTAAAATAACGCAAAAGCAAGATTAATTATGTGAAATAAATATGATTAAGGTATTTTTTATCCTGGTGAATAAATGATAGTTGAAGTTTTAAGTAGTAGTGACACAGGCATAAAAAAGCGAGTTCTCCCAACAAGATTCCTTTGAACGCTTCAAATCATAGCATTATATAGAATGTTTGTGACTTGAGCCTAGTTAAATGGCCTTAGCTCCTGCGAGTTTTCTGAAGCTCTGTGATAGAGCATCCGAACTACAGTAATCGGAAGGTCGTGGGTCCAACTCCTGTTGGGAGAACCGAGTATGCCTGTGTCACTGACATGTCCGCGTGTGTACCCGACGTAGCCCGCATCACACAGGTCACATTGAAAACTATAAACTACACATCGTTGATTTATAATTAGTGGCTTTGATTCTTTTACTTTTAGTTCTTGTTTAATTTTTCGGCTCACAAACACGGGCTGAATGGTGGTGTACACTTTTAGGCTCAGTTCCTTTAGTTGTTTCCTCACAGTATCTGCTGAGATTTGGTCTTTAAATAGCAAGACTACACGAAGTTGAGCTATCTGAGAGTTGCCAAGCGTGGAAATGACATACATAATACTCTTAACAGTATAAACTGAATCTAGGCCCAGGCCTTAATTCACCTGACCTCAAAGGAAACATCAGGGCAGAATCTAACCCCCTCCCCCCTCCCAACCTACCCGGTTCCTAGAAGACAAAACAAAGCCCGATCTAGATAAAAAAAAAATCAATGTTTGCACATAATGCGTAACCTTTAAAAACGTCAAAGCTCTTAATTTCATGTTAATCGAGGCTGAGCTACTTGTGGTTCCTTCGAAGAAAAAATAAAGGTTTGGAAACAAATTATGCAAATTAATGAAATTCATCCAATCAAAATCATTTTGTCCGTATTTGGGTGATGACGTCGCTTGAGAACGCGCACAGTAGGCACAATTGACGACGGAGTTAGTCCCGTTGGTGACTTTCTCTCTTATAAGTCCAGTTATTAAAGTATAAAAACATTGAACGACAAGAAAAATAGTTAGTGACCTCTACCCTTGGTAACTGTTTGGAGAAAGAATTTTACGTGGCAGTCTAAAAGCCACGACTGAAACAGTTTTATTTATTAAATGGCCAAAGGCAATTAAAGTCCATAAGAAATTTGCATGCTATTTTACAGTCTTCTAGTGTGCCCATTTATTATCACCTGCCAGAATATTTCTAATCCAGATTTCGACATCCTCTTCCTAGCACGTTTATCTTTTACTTGGGCCCGTTTCTCGAATATTATGATAGCAATCTGGGCCGAAAACCAATTTTCGTGAACAATATCCCGAACAGGGGGACAATGGTTATTTGGAGGCTCAATGTCAATATACCCATAATTTTTGGCAACAGTAAAATAGGGGGACATTTGAACTAGAAATTCGTGCAATTTGATTAAAAATGAAACAAATTAAAATATTTAATATAAAAGTACTTATTGGACCAACAGGTTATCAGATCTTTCGAGAAATGGGCTTTATGTACCCTATTCTGGATACTTATTGACAAAATTTATGGCAGCGTGAATATACCATGTCTTTCAATAAAATCAACATCATTTTTCTTCCTGACTTAAGCTGGTTCCCAAGATTAATGTTTACCCGGCATGACACGTTTTTCGAGCATTTTACGTTGCTCATGGTTAGAAGATGAACGAGCTTTGGGTGCTAACTTTAAAAAACCACCTGTATTTATTGACAGAAAGGAGTTTTCGTTGGTCGCAGCAGTAGTCTTCGACAAATGGCTGAGCAATTTTATCTATCCAGTCTCTTTGTCCAATTTCAGGCGTGGAACGTCAACTCCATTTTTTAAACAAGACTCGATACACTTTTTCGCAGCCAAATTTTTCATCATCGCCCAGAATGCGGCGACACATCCGGGGCTTTTGTGCGTGCTCCGCGCGAATTTCAAACTCCATTAATGATGGGAGACAGACAAACAAAAGGGAAAGTGGGCCCAAACCGGCTACCAGCGCGCACCTTGGGCGAGTTTTGGCGTTAACCGCTTTGGTTTTCAATGAGTTAGCATATGGCTTTCGTAGAGAGGACCTCAACAAAGCTAATGAAATATTTTCCAGGATTTTACTGGTAGTATAACTGGTTGGAAATTTTTCCTGAACTTTGCCTATTTTCAAGCATTTTTTTGAATCGGGCCATAAGGGGAGGATAGATTCTTCATTGAAAGAGCGCTCTTTCTCAGAGTTAGCATATGGCTTTGTTAATTTTGTGTTTAAAGAACCTCTCTGCCAATTTTCAGCGGAAAAGAACAATTCAAAGTGGTTGGAAAATTAACTTTTTGACTTTCCTGCAGCCCCTTCAAGCATCTCTGTGATCAGTAGCATGAATAACAAAAGAATAAGACGACTTTGAATTTTCCGCCATGACGCTAATGTATTCAAAGCTCCGCTCACGCGAACAATAGTACGCTGGCCACCCCGATTAGGCATTATAAAGAGGTGCTAAAATTAAACTCCAATTCATTCTATCTTATTTCTGACTTGTTGACTATACTGAAGCTGACTTTAAGCGTCAAGACTACCACGCTGATGAAGAGTTTTCGTGAAAGTCAATTATTAGCTTTGATTAAAACGGCAGTTTAACTCGATAACATAACTTCGGAATCGGAACGGTTCATTAAGAGGTTTTTCTGTTCCTATACGACCCTGTGCCTCTAAGTGATCGGCCGGCTCCCACGTGTTCTGTTCTGGAGAATAATGCTTCCACTCAACAAAGTACGCTGTTTCGCGGCGTTGAATTCGTTTTGCGACTACGCGCTCAACTTTTAACACACACATAACAGTAGGCTTTACAATCGGCCGATATTTCGATTTATAACCACTATCGCAAGCATCAATCAATAATACTGCGTAAAGGCCTGCCGAGTGTCTTGCTTGCTTCGACATCGTTTCTCGACAATAGCAGTTAGGAACTGAATGGCCTGAAATAAACTAAGCGTTATGTTTGTTTTGATCAATGAATGCGGATCGAAATTACAATAATTATTGAACACAAACAAATTGAATGTTTCCTCATTCGGAGTCCATCGGGAAAAATTATAAGATATCGCTGCACGCGAACTTGTTGAATAAGTGCCTTAGTTCGATTCGCAGCCCGCCTTTAACCAGAGCGCCTTGGTTATCTACATTGCCTCTTGGGATTTCACTTCACGCATTCAAGCGTTTGATTGACAGTAGCAGAAACCTTGAAGAGACTCGGTTATCCCCAAAGCTGAATTTATTGACCAATCACAACCGACTAGTTCTGAATATGCAAATTATTATGCCGCGCGTTGAAAAACTGGGCGCTGTAAGTACATGTAGCGAAAGACCATAGCATTCTGGGCGATGATAATATAAATACCTGTTAAGGAAAAATGCTGTTCAATCCTGAGCCGACTGTATTGCAATTTTTTTAAACGATGAAAAGATAGCAAGCGAAAACTTCACAACTTTTTTGAATACGCCACAACGTTAACAAAGATGAGAAAATGTTTGCTGAGTTAAACTAACATCTGAAAACAACAACTCAGTATTGTCTTTAACAGTTTATAAAGACACAGTTGTCTCTCAGTTAAAATTTGTTTTTTTCGTCTCCTTATTGACAACAAGATTCTTTAGTGGTGTTTAAAACGCCTTTACAACAAGAAAGAACATTCATCTGCTGGAAAATCACACTCACCTTCGGCAAATGACGACTTTGCAACGATCCGAAAAAGGATGATTTTTAGCTTAACGCAACTGCTCAGCCGACAGTGCAGTCGTGTTGTCTTTTGTGGTAGCTTGACAGTGGATAAGTGAATGTAGCTTCGTAAAGTGCAGTGGGCAGGTGTAGCTGAGTCAATAAAGGGATCGTTTATTGAACAAATGAAACAGAACTTGTTTCTGATTGGTCATATTGTCCATTACCTATAGATTAATAATCTAGCCCGGAATTTTCAGTTTATCGGTACCATGTCATAATTGTCACGCAAAGTGACATTTAATAAACTTTTCTAAGAACAAGTATTCAGGGTTTCAGTGAGAAATGTCATTTTTGTTTGAACTGGCTTCTGCTGCTCTGCCCATATTTGTGGCTTAAATTGTAGAAAGGTAAAGTGTAGTGTTTTTGTTTTAACTCAGCAACTACGTGACATAAACTTCCTGTATTTGCTGTTATTCGCGAGAATTATCTTGCACGATTTCCTTAAACATATCCATTCGTTCGAGAAAACTAATACGCCATTTAAAGTGAACACGATGTTAAATTCCTTAATTCTCGCAACGGAGAACGTGTTGCTACAATTCTATAAAGCAACTGGCTTATTACTAAATGCATCAACTTTTCATTTTAACTCACGACATGTAGGAGGATTATTATTGAAAATGGCAACATCTGCGATATCAGCCAGGCTTAGAAACTGCCACCGTACCAATCTCTATATAATGACTTTATAAACTCCTGACATGATGGCTTATCATAAGCGACCATATACGCAACTTTCAACTTAAGGTAAACTTTTCATTCTGTTTATTCTTTAAACTCCCAATCGTTTTTCCTAACTGTAATTTAGATATATTTTGTTGTTGTTATTTTTAGCTGTTTAACTGTTCTTGTTCTGATTTGTTTGTTTCTTCTTTGACTGTGATTTTTTTAAAATTAATGTAAACGTTGTTAGCTCTCTCGATAAGCACTTTTTTGCCCTTAGAGCAAATGTCGAAATAAAATATTGTTTAAATAATAAAATAATATACGCAACCACGATGGCAACGGGGGACATAATAGGTTGCAGCCACGTTCTCGTTCTGAAAGTGCTTTCATGTTCTCTTTAAACCTTTTCAGTAATTTAATAATATTACGTCAAACAAATGCACCAAAATTCTTAACACACGTTCAAAGGCATTGCTTGCCCCATTAAATGCTTTCTTCCTCCCTTTCTTTCTTTCTTTCTTTCTTTCTTTCTTTCTTTCTTTCTTTCTTTCTTTCTTTCTTTCTTTCTTTCTTTCTTTCTTTCTTTCTTTCTTTCTTTCCTTCCTTCTTTCTTTCTTTCTTTCTTTCTTTCTTTCTTTCTTTCTTTCTTTCTTTCTTTCTTTCTTTCTTTCTTTCTTTCTTTATTCCTTTTCTCTTTTTTTTTCTTTCTTCCTTTCTTTCTTTTTTTGAGTGCATTCGTTGGCATAGATATATTCTGAAAAAGTTCTGAAGTTTCATGGGGTTTATTCAATAAAAAAAGCTTTATTCAGGTTTAGGGTCGCAGGTTCCCCTCCTCCCGGTGTAGATAGGGTAAAGCCTGGTGAATAAATGACACATTATTTTTTTCAGTGAGTTACAGCGGCATACGGTTCTCCCAACAGTAGTCGAATATACTACCTTTCTTTGACCTTTTTCATTAAGCTCCTTAAACAAGCGTTAATTATTGACTTCGAAAAGAATTGTTTGTATTCGTTGTCTTTCGAGTAGTGTTTTGACAGGCAGGAAAATAAAATAACGTCGTTCCTTTAGTAGAGCTCGTTTCTTAAATGTCCTGATACTAATTAACCTGGCTCAAAAATCATTTTTTGTGCACAATATCCCGAACAAGGAGACAATTGTTATTTGAAAGCTAAATGTCAATATACTTGTAATATTAGGCAACATACAGGGAAGTTTGAACTAAACATTCAATTACAAACTGAAAAAAATTCAATTACAAACTGAAATCGGTTAAAAACTTAAATATAATATAACAAAGAATTTGACTACTTATATATTGGGCCAACAGAATATCGGGTCTTTCGAGAAACGGGCTTCATCAGTACCATCTTCTGGAGACAAAATGTATGGCAACGTGAATATGCTTTTAATAAAATCAACATCAATATTCTTTCCGTAACTTAAGATGGTTCCCCAAGATTAATGTTTACCCGGCTTGACACGTTTTTTCGACAATTTTATGTTGCTCGTGGTTAGAGGATGAACGAGCTTTCGGTAATAACCTCGTATGTTTACTCACATAAACGAGTTATTTGCTTTCGTTGATCGCGGCAGTTGTCTTTAATTTACAAACGACTGAGCAATTTTCTCTATCAAGTAACTTTGTCTAAACACTGGCGTTTAATGTACGCTCCATTTACGTTAACAATACTCGCCAGAGAAAACTTTTCCAAACTTTTTCGTAGCCGAACTTGTCATAATATAAATACCCGTTAACGAAACGTGCTGTTCAATCCTGACAAGACTGTTTTGCAAGTTTTTTTTCTTTAAACAATGATAACTTGCTGAGGAAAAATCACAACTTTTTTAGTATGCAGTAACATTAATAACATTAAGAAAGATGAAATAATATCTTTGCTGCGTTTAAATTAACAACTAAAAACAACGACAGTTTAGTGCTGTCTTTAAGAATTTATAAAGACAAAGTTGTCTCTCAGTTAAATTTGTATTTTCGATTACTTATGGACGGCAAAATTCTTTAGCAGTGTTTTAAGCGCCTTGTCAACACAAAAGAACATTCATCTGCCAGCAATTTACAGTCACCTTCAGCAAACAATGACGTTCGAACGATCCAAAAAAGGATGATTTTCAGCTTAAGAGAACTGCTTGGCGACAGTCGTGTCGTCTTTTTCGGTAACTTGAAAGTAGCTAAGTTAGTTTAAGTGCAGTGGACAGGTGTTGATGAGTCAATAAGGGGATAGTTTAACGGAACTTATTTTTTATTGGTTTATAATGACCATAATCTATTGTGCAATGTGATAGACCTGAATTATCAATCTAGCGGACCCTTTCATAATTGTCAAGCATAGTGACATGTAAAAAGCTTTTTTAGGCACCCCTATTCAGGGTTCCGGAGATAAATGTCATTTTGTTTGAACTGGCCTGCGCCGCTCCGTCCGGCGAAAAAGTGTGGTTAATTTGGAAAGATAAAGCGTAGTGTTTTTGGTTTAAGTAACTACGTGACATTAACTTCCTGTATTTGCTGTTGGCAAAGAGAATCATTGTGCACGATTTTCATGTACTTATGAATTCTTTCCAAAAAAACTTCGCCTTTTGCAGCGAACATGATATTTAATCTCTTAATTCCCGAAACGGAGAGCGTGCGTTGCTACAATTCGATAAAGCATGCCTTATTGCAAAGTGCGCCAACTTGTTATTGCAACTCACAAAAGGAGGATTACCGAAAAAAAGGCAACAGCTGTGATATCAGGCAGTTTTATAAACTGCCACTGCACTCATCTCTTTTAAGACAACGATTAATTGCGACTTTACAACCTCTTGACGTTGTGACTTACATTAGGGACCTTAAGCAACTACGACGGTAACGGCAACGAAAACGTCACGTAGAAATACGAAGTTGAGTACCCACAATTTTTGATCTATTGTGCGATGATTCCAAACCGTTCTTCTTACAGCAAAATATAGCCAAATTATCTAGGAACAGTTTTTCTAGTAGCAACCGCGTTCGAGTTCACAAAGAGAGAAAGGAAAGTTCACTGTCGTGTGCTCATGTTCTCCTAAGAACTTTTAATTAGATCATTTCACGTTGCTTTAATTTTGCCGAAGAACGTCAAAGAATTCCAATTAAAGTTTTAGCTAACATGCAGAGCTATTGGTTTGTTCATTAAATCTTTGTTGTTGTTGTTGTTCTCCTTCTTCTTCTTTTTCTTCTTTTCGCATCTGTTGCCACACCGTCGTGTTTCAAAACTGTCTTGTTGCTGTATCCGGATTGGAAAAAAAAAAAATTAAACAGCCCTCGAAGTGATTACAGCATGCAACGATGGAAGCTACAAGAACCGGTAAATTGTGTACAACAAGTGCACCGGTAACCTCCCTCGCACACGCCCTTTTGGCTCGTCACGCAACCTTCCTGGCGTTCTTTTGGCTCGTCACGCAATCTTTCCTCCCCAACCGGAGAAACTAAAATAAGTCAACATCCAGGCGAACGGAAAATGCACACGCACTACATTAGCATTTTCTGTAGTACACCAGACCATGTAAGGCGTGTCAACTGCCGTTCTGATGGATACAAGTCATCGCTGGCTGGCTAAATTTGTGCTTTATTTTGCATTCAAATGTATTGGAGAGTTGGCTTTCATACTACTTGAATATCACCTGTATATAAAAATCGAGACATTTCAGCTAACATGGTAAACCGATTTCTAACATGGACAAAGGATAATGCAATGTCTTGCAATCCCAGCAAATACAAAGAGTTAGCTAGACATAAGAAAGGTACTGTTGTAGACTGCTTTGGTATTATTTCAGGAATACCTAAGTGTAATGAATTATTAATCCTAGGGATTTCCTTTCAAGGAGATTGCAGGTTTACATCGCCGTGTTAGAAATAAGTTGACTAAGGCTAACAATCAACTTTTTATATATAGTTTTCAGGCTAAGGAAAGAACTAAATATAGACTATTTCTTTGTAAGTATGGCTTTGCCTAACTTAACGTATTGTTTAGCTGGTTACGGAGTTGTTGGTTTATTTAGTTTATTTGCCACACACAACACACTAGTTACAATGATTAATAAATTACAATGATTACAATGGTTACAAATGATTGCAAAGTTATAGTGATTAAAGTACAAGAGATAGTAGAAAAGAAGTGGCGAGGGAACCTAACTGAAAAACCATGAGGCTTGTAAAACTTAGTTTCCCTCCCAGAGAAATAAATGATGACTAAACCTAGAGAATATGGAAAAGGAAGTACTGACAAGTCAAATTTGTACACCCTTAACATAAGAAGCTTATTATAATAGAACTTTTAAGATTTTACTTGAAGTACGCGAGAGATGAAGAGCCAGTATAATGGAGAAATAGAGTTTAAAAATTTCGGACCTTGATAAAAAACGGAGAATTGCCGGATATTTGTTCTACATAATGGTAGACGAAAGGAGTTTGCGTGCCTTGTATTGTAATTATGAATTTGGCTGTTTGTTGTCAAAATGTTTTAAAATTTTCGACGGAGAATAGAATTTTTAAACGAGATCATAAACTGACCTACAATGTAGGTGTACTGAATGAATATCTTGAAATTTAGCAAGTTTAAAGTCTTTTCTTTTTCTTTGTGTTTGGCGTACGTTGTCATTACCTGCGTGTTTGGGTAAGGTTCCTCACGGACTGGCTTGCAGAGCAGATTAAATGAAAATACGAATAACTCGTCAAAGTCGCTTCAACTTTAGAAACAGATCATTAAAATAGGCAGTAACGGCATGGGTTTAGATTTTTATTATTTACATTTGTTTAGGAAGTTCTAACATGAAATCAACAGCACACTACATGGATAGATATGTTTGGTCTTCTAAGTTCGATGACATACTTAGTCGTATATCTGCAGCGAAAGCTTTTTATGAACCTGTTGTTTTTGAAGCTTCACCTGTTTACTGGTAATTACAGCGTGAATACTAATATTTCATGTTGTTCACGAGTAAATTTTCCCCAGGTCTGATTGGTTCAAATTGGTCACGTGACGTGACAGTGATCTTTTTTTTTTTAAATAAATTTTATTAAATATAGAATACTAAACTCTATACTTATAAAAGTAACCATACCAACTTAAGATACTAACCTAAATTACAAAATAATAATAATAGTTACAATATTAAATTATTTAAGTGCTACTACTGACAAGGTATGACTATTTTGAGACTTACAATGAGTTACAGTTGCACTTAAAATTACTACTAATACTACCATAATAATTACAATATTAAATTAAATGCTTCTACTGACACTTACAAAATACAGTTGCACAATAGTTACAATATTAAAATTAAATTAAATGCTGCTACTAACGAAGCAAAGAAAAAAAGAGACTTACAACTGGTTAGAGTTGCACTTATGATTGTCAATACCACACAAAAGTTTATTTGTAATGCAAATCTTCACTTAAACTGGGGACAGTACCCACTTTTTCTTAAAGAATTTTGTGTTATTGATCTTTCTTTTGGTTTCATATTTGACGACTATTTTACTTTGAAATCCTTGGATTTTGGGTCGAATCTGGGTTCTTCTATAGTCCCATAGAAACAGTTTCCCAATTATTATGATTAAAAATAATTCAGTAGGGCATGGTTTAGTTATAATTGCAAATAAAACATCTTGAAGAGTGAGACGAATTTGCTGATTTGAGAATTGGTGCCAGTAATCTTAAAATTCATTCCAAAACTTTCTAACAAAGGGACAATGATACAAAAAGTGGTATACGGTTTCAGATTCTGTCTTGCAAAGTGAGCACAGATCGTCCGTTCTGAAGCCTATTTTATATAATATAGAATTTGTGTATAAAATAGAGTTAATCACTTTAAACTGAAAACCTTTTACGTATAATTCAAGTACAACAGAATGTGGCAGAGTGGAGATTTCCCTCAGCTGCTCAAACGAGAAATTAAAGTCATTCTGCAATTCACGAACGATATTAGGAGGCTGTGCTTTTTTGCGTGCAAGTAATGAGTGAAAGTCCTCAGATCTCTTTTTTGTGGCATCAAAGATGAGGCCGTCAGTGGAAAATGATGGAGAGGCTGTAGATGGACAGGGAATAATAATAATTTTTAAAGAAGAAGGTATTGAATGTCGAAGGCCAGCCCATTGCAAAAACTTAGTTTTGGAAACCTTATGCGACAAGTGGCAAAATGAGTATTCCATATTTAAACCAAAAAGTAGATCTTGAGTATAGATCATTCCTGCCACAAAATAATTTTTGTAGAAGACTGGTCTTTTGTCCATGCGAAATTCTTTATTATTCCAAAGAATATTTTTACGAGTCTCGAAAATCTGACCACCAAGAAAGTAGTTCATAATAAAAACTTTATTTATTTATTTATTTATAAACTTCGCCAGAGGAGAAAAAAACAAAATGAAGAAACCTCTGACAGGAGAAAACTCACAGAACGATGTTCCGATAACGAGACTCCTTGTATAAATGAAATCACATCATAATAATTAAGTATTGACAACTAATTAACAACACATTTTAACTAATAATACAGGTCATGATCTGCTTTGATGACATTTTATGCAGACACCTTTGAACTTAGAGGAGATTTTGTAATCCTTAATATCATAGTTACAATTTAAAAAGAAAAAACTTCCCATGGGTTCTAGCCAGTGCTGTAGGTAGGTTTTCCACGTTCCATTCTGGCCTTCGAATATACGCTTTAGCCATGCCAGCCTTAAGGACTCTATCATGCAATCTAAATTAATCAATTTTAATCCACTTTCCTCGTATTCATTTATTACCGAAACGCGTGTTACCTTATCCGTGTCATTCCAAAGGAATTTAAATAGCAGTTGATTCAATTGTTTCACTAATTCGTTAGGTGTAGGCAGTACCGAGCACACATAAACAAACTTTGGAATAAGGAAGGATTTGATTATTGTCACCTTACCATAGACAGATAATCCTCTTGAGGACCAAATGTTAATAAGTTTTTTAATGCTATCCAATCGCTTAATAAAATTCTTTTCTTTAAGTAATTTTAGATCATATGTGAAATACACCCCGAGGGCTTTTATCGGCTCATTGGGCCATTTAATGCCTAACAGTTTTGCTTTATTTTAATTCTTTAGAAGAGCCAATCCACATACCCTCGGTTTTTGTGCTATTGCATGATCTTTAGTCCTGAGATATTTTTGAATAAATCCAGCAGTTGAAAGAGAACCGTGGCTGAGTTAGTGTCAGCGAGTTCTGCTGTTGTGTCATCTGTATATAATTGTAACAGTTTTGTCTCTTCTTTCCCAATGAAAATACCCTTTATAGCTGGATTTTGACGAATGTCAATAGCTAACGTTTCCACAGCTACAATGAAAAGATAGGGAGAAAGAGGATCGCCCTGTCTGACACCTCACTCAAGTTGAACGTGACAGTGATCATCCACAGAGAGGACCTTCCACGAGTTGACCATTGTGCTGTGGAGGCCTCCTTCGGAGGACAAGCGGGACTGGTTGTGGTTCTAATGGCCTGGACCGGACCTCAGGGAGACAGACTAGAGCAGCGAAAAACGTTTTGCGAAAGTCGTTGTTAAGTACAAGATAAAGGCAGGGGTTGATGGCACTGTTGGCATGGGCTAACCAAAGAAAAGTCACCCGAACTTCCATCGGTAATAAGTGCAATTGATCAGGCCGCACGTACCAAAAGTAGTGATTGACATAAACTGGAAACCAGCACAGTGCAAATACCACGCATACGGTCACCAACAAGCGCACCACCTTGCGTTTAGATTTTGCAGCCATGTCCCGGTTTCTATCTGCCACGTTTCCTGGTATTTTACGTAGCCACAATTTACGAGAAATTAAGGAGTAATTGGTACCTGTTACAAAAAGGGGCAAGACGTACAGCGTGATGAAAACAACAATGTGGAAGATTTTCGTCTTGCGAGATTTTTCCTCAGAAGTAAGGTCGTTGTGATCTGCCCATGGCCACTCAGGTACCAGCACACAATAATATACGTCGGCGTTAGGATCATATTCCACTTGAAGCAAGATAACATATGGGATCATCAACACAATAGATAAGATCCAAATGATTGCCGACAGAAATTTCGGTTTTTGGAAGATTTTCTCTTTCAAAGGATAGAAGATAGCGTACATCCTATCAAATGAAATAAACGTCAACGTAAAGACACTCGCTGAAATGGAAATCGGGATGACATAGAACAAGGCTTTACATGTGACGGTACCCAACGTTCCTCCAAACCATAGATTGCCACGGTAAAAGAGGACCACAGATAATGGCATCATTGTGAAAGTTAAAAGGAGATCTGCAACGGCCATGTTGGCGATGAAGAGGTTTGTTGTGCTCTTAGACGAAGATTTCTTTAAAACCACAAACAAACCGAAGGAATTGCCAAAGAGGGCAACGAGAAAGGTCACCGCGTAAGCTGCTGTCATGCCAATGATGAAATTTGTGGAAACGCTGCCAGATTGATTTGGTGCGATCGTGACGTTTTGAATATGTTCAGCGTGAGTGCTGTTTGTTCCTAACAAAATATGAATAAATAAATAAATAAATAAATAAATAAATAAATAAATAAATAAATAAATAGACTAGGGTAAACAAAGTTCATAGTCTTCACAAAAACAACTCTTGATACATTACGCACCATCTTAATATTATTAATATTATTGCATATATTTGTAGAACCAGTACCATTTGCTCCAGTTGCGTCAGTGGGACTCTGAGTCAGGTTAAAAAGCTCTTCCATCTCTGATTTAAGAGCCTGTCTGAGAAAAAGAAGTCCACATAAATTAAGAGCGATTTTCGCAGTTTCCACTTGCGCAAACAGTAATCACATTTTAAATTAAATGTAGCATAGTAATTATTGAGGAAGCAACTACGACCTAGTATTTGCTTAAAAATAACGCAAAAGCACGATTAATTTACGAAAGAAATGTGATTCAGTTATTTTTTATTCCGATAAATAAATGATTGTTGAATCAGTTTAAGTACTAGTGACAAAGGCATAACAAGCGAGTTCTCTCAACAAGAGAACTGTGAACGCTTCAAATCATAGCATTATATAGAATGTTTGTCACTTGAGCTTAGTTTAACGGCTTTAGCTCCTGCGAGTTTTCTGCAGCTTAGTGGTAGAGCATCCGAAGTACAGTAATCGGAAGGTCGTGGGTCCAACTCCTGCTGAGAGAACCGAGTATGCCTGTGTCATTGACAGAAATATTAATTTATCAAGACTTATTTATCTCCTTGTTTTATTTCTTTATTTTGAAAGCTTAAGCTTCCCTTTGATTTTATCATCCTGAGTGAAAAAAATGTTGTGAGGGCCCCAAACCCCTGTTAAATTGTTATTGGCTCCGAAATTAAAAGAACTGTTGTGTCGCTTGGGAAGTGTTTAAAAAGCTAGCAAAATAAAAAAAAACTATCTTCTAACAACGAGCACCAGATCTATGAACGGCACATGTGCTGGTAATCATTAGTTTCTGATATCGTTTGACTTGATTTTCGCAAGATCACACGATTTATGCCAATTTTTTTAATGTGTTTCTTTTTCCTATAAAATGGTCCCACCTACTCTTTCCACCCTGTAAATTGCATGATTAATCTTGACGGTGATGCTTTAACCCTACCTAGACCGGGGAGTGAGGATAAATATTAACTGGAATTACCTTGTTAATATTTGAGAAAACGCCATGAAACTTTAGAAATTTTTTTAGAATTCTATCTGGTAAAATTTTGATGTGGTCAGTTTTTGAACGACGACTTGGACGTAACCATGGCAACAATTAACAAAATTAAAAAAAATCACTTTTCTTAATGTTACTCTTATCATATTTGTCGTTTTGATTGCTGTTCGTTTAATTTCGGCGCTTTTCTGAAGTTTTGAGGAAATTCAGAAATTTAAGATGGCTGATCCAAGATGGCTTCCATTCGGCAGTTATGATGTAATTACGACGTCATATGATGTCATCACCCAAGTAAATTAAGGTATGAGTCCGGCAGTTCTTTAGACCAAAATGTCGGGGGTGGTCTATTTAATTTTCTAAGGCTTTCGTCGTTATATTGGAAGATGAGTAGAACTATAGGTTTCCGAATCTTGTCATTTTAGTATGTGTGACGCATGCAAATTAAGTCATGTGACTCACCACGGAACTGGAACAGTTTATACTGATAGTTATTTACCTTTACTGGTACCAGACAGGTAAGAAGGGAAAAAACCAAAGAGTCTTTGCTTGAAAATTATTAAGTTCTTTGTTAGTTGTAAAAACAAACAATGTTTTGTACTGGTGCTCAGTCCCCCCATTAAGGTCGTTGATCTTTTCGTACCTTTAGTTTTAGCTATCTTAGAGTTGCCAAGCGTGGAAATGACATACATACATAATTCTCCTAACAGTCTAAACTGAATGTAGCCTCCAGCTGTGTAATAGACAATTGTTGCTGAACAATAGAATATGGGAACAGTGCATGAAAATATTCTCCTTCACAGATGTGACAGGCCTTAATTCACCTGACCTCAAAGGAAACATCACGGCGGACTCTTCCCTCTCCCCCCCCCCCCCCCCCCCCCACTCAGCCTTGGCGCCCGTGGCGCTACAAGAAGAAACAAAGCGGCCCAGTCTAGATAAAATTAATGGAAAAATTAATGTATGCACATAATATGTAGCCTGTAAAAAAACCAAGCTTCAGACAATTGACGACGAGCTAGTTAGTTCAGTTACCTACTTTTTCTCTTCTAGGTCCAGTTATTAACGTATAGAAGCATTGAACGAGAAGAAAAATAGTTAGTGACTTTTCCTTTGGTAAGTGTTTGCAGAAATGATTTTACGCCGGAGTCTACAAGACCACGATATTGTTTTATTTATCTAATGGCCAAAAGGCAATTAAAGTCTGTAAGAAATTTGCATGCTATTTTACAGCCTTCTATTTCACCCATTTATTATCCCCTGTCTGAATATTTTTAAATTTCGATTTCGACTTCCTAGCATGCACGTTTTTCTTTTTCTTGGGCCCGTTTCTCAAATGTTCCAATAACAACCTGGCCCGAAAACCAATTTTCGTGAACAATATCTTTCAATAAAATTAGCATCAATATCTTAAGTCTTCCTTTGACTCAAGCTGGTTCCCCAAGATTAATGTTTACCCGGCATGACACGTTTTTCGAGAATTTTACGTTGCTGTGGGTAGGAGATGAACAAGCTATCGGTGTTAACTTTGAAAAGCTATGTATATTTACCCACAGAAAGTAGTTTTCGTTGGTCGCGGCAGAAGTCTTTTACAAACGACTGAGCAATTTTGTGTATCAAGCCTCTTTGTCCAATTTGCGGCGTGAAACGTCCACTCCATTCTTTAAACAAGACTCGATACGGAACAAATTTTCAAACTTTTTCGCAGCCCAAAATTTTCATAATATAAATACATGTTTAGGACACATGCTGTTCAAACCTGAAACTACTGTATTACAAGTTTTTTTAACGATGAAACCATAGCAAGGAAAAGCTTCACAACTTTTGTAATACGCCGCAACGTTAACATAGATGAGAAAATGTTTGCTGAGTTAAAACTAACAACTACAAACAACGACAGCTCAGTATTGTCTTTTAGAGCTAATAAAGACACAGTTCTATCTCAGTCAAATTTGTATTTCGTTCCCTTATTGAAGAAAAATTCTTTAGCGATATTTAAAACGCCTTGCCAACAAGAAAGAACATCAATCTGCTAGCAAATCACACTCACCTTCGGCAAATGATGACTAAGCAACGATCCGAAAAAGGATGATGTTTAGCTTAAGACAACTGTTCGGCCAACAGACGAGAGTAGTTTGTGGTAGCTTGGCAGTGGATAAGTGAATGTAGCTTCGAAAAGTGCAGTGGACAGGTGTAGATGAGTCAACAAAGGGATAGTTTATTGAAAAAATGAAGCGGAACTTGTTTCTGATTGGCCATAATGTCCACAACCTATTGTGTGATAATCTAGACCATCTCATAATTGTCAAGCATAGTGGCATTTAATAAACTTTTTCAGTAAGCAAGAGTATTCGGGGTTTCAGTGAGAAATGTCATTTTTGTTTGTACTGGCTTCCGCTGCTCTTTCCGTATTTATGGCTAATTATAGTAAGATAAAGCTTAGTATTTTTGGTTTACTCGCCAACTACGTGTCTGATATTAACTTCCTGTATTTGCTGTTGGTCGCAAGAATTATCTTGCACGATTTTCATATCTTTCTGCATATTCCTTCGAGAAACTTGCGCCATTAGAAGTGAACACGATGTTAAATTCCTTAATTCCCGCAACGGAGAGCGTATTTCTACAATTCGAAAAAGCAATTGGCTTATTACCAAATACACCAACTTTTTATTAAATTCATGACATGTAGGAGGGTTATTAAAAATGGCAATATCTGTGATATTAGGCAAGTTTAAAAACTGCCGCCGTATTATCTCTTTATAACGACGTTATAACTCCTGACATGATGAATTATCATAAGCGGCCATACGCAACCACGTCGGCAACGGCAACATCATCTGGTCTGCTGTGTGATGGTTCCAAAATGTTCATCTTGTACCATATAGCCGAGTTATCTGGGAACATAACTAGTAGGAACTCCGTTCGAGTTCTGAAAGTGCGCTAATGTTCTCTATAGACCTTTTCCGTAATTTAATCATTTCAAGTTGTTTTAATTTTTCCCAGGTTCGACTCCAGATAGGAGCACTCGGATTTTTTTCCGAGTATGCCTGTCACTTACTGAATAATAAATCATTCTAAAAAAAAAACTTTCCGATCCTTGTTTTGTTGAAAAAAAAAAAAAGATGATGATGTACGACCGCGGTTCGAACATCTTACTTTAACATGAGTTGTGTACCGACGTAAGATTGTTAACCGCAATTACTGTCTTGGGTAATTAAAGATTGAGCTTGTCACGAAAGTTCCGTTTCAACTAGCCCTCGTAGAAAGCGTTCTCTTAGTTTTATATGCGTTTTTCGCTTTTTCACCAGGCAAGTCCTCCCATTCTCCGCTCTCGTCCCAATTAAGGGAGAGGGTCAAAACGCGAAAACTTAAAAAACCACTCGCAATGTCTCGTTATGCAAACGAAGGTTAACTAAACAAGGTTTGCTTCCACTTCAGAAGCAGAATTACAGTAATGAAAAACAACCGGTAACGGCATTAAATCGTGTAGGCTTTTATTATTTACATTTTTGAATTAATGAAGTTAGTTCACCATATCGTAAAGGCGGAGACAGTCAAACTAAAATTATATAAGTTTGTATCTAAGATACGTATATCTGAACAAGTCGTTTTATACAGGCCAAGTTCGACTGCATAATAAGCTGCAATACATATAACTGCTCTTATTAATGTTACAACAAAGCACGAAACAATCTAAAGAAAACGACCTTAGAACGTGGATAAATGTGACTGTTGGGCTGACTGGGAGGAAACATTGTACCAAGCACTCATAGGCAAGCTCTGATTGCTTTCATAAGCGCCGATAGGACGGGCAACGAGGCTGGATGCTGCTGTAGATTTTGATAGATAGCTTGTTTTGACAATTTGCCCTCGTCCACGGAAAAGTCTTATTACATTATCATCACACTTGTCCTTTTTTTCTTGGGTTTAAATAATGTCAACCTGGCTACTCAGTAACAGGACCTCAATGAAAGGACCCTCCACCTATTCACGACTGTGCTGTTCCCAACTCAGTGGCCTCTCTCGGACAACAAGCGGGACTGGCTGCGGTGGTAATGGCCTGGGCACTACCTCAGGGTGACAGATCAGAGTAGCGAAAAGCTTCTTACGAAATTCGCTGTTAAGTAGGAAATAAAGGCAGGGGTTAATGGCACTGTTGGCATGGGCTAACCAGTTGAAAACGATCTTAACTTCCTCCGGTAATAAGTGTTGTTTATCAGGTCGCACGTACCAAAAGTAGTGATTGACGTAAATTGGAAACCAGCACAGCGCAAACACCACACACACGGTCACCAACAAACGCACCACCTTGCGCTTAGATTTTTCAGCGTTGGCCCGGTTGCTGTCTGTCACGTTTCCTGGAATTTTACGCATCCATAATTTACGACAAATTAAAGAGTAATTGGTAACTGTTACAAAAAGGGGCAAGGCGTACAGCATAATGAAAACAACGATATGGAAGGTTTTCGACCCGCGAGATGTTTCCTCCAAAGTAAGGTCGTTTTCATCTTCCCATGGCCACACCAGTACCAACACACACAAATGTGCGTCGGCGATAGGATCATATTCCACTTGAAGCAAGAAAACATATGGCATCATCAACACAATAGATAACATCCAAATGATTCCCGATAGAAATTTCGGTTTTTGGAAGATTTTCTCTTTCAAAGGATAGAAGATAGCGTACAACTTATCAAATGAAATAAACGTCATCGTAAAGACACTCGCTGAAATGGAAATCGGGATGGCATAGAACAAGGCTTTACATGTGACTGTACTCAACGTTCCTCCAAACCATAGATTACCACGGTAAAGGAAGACAATAGACAAAGGCATCATTGTGAAAGTTAAAAGGAGATCTGCAACGGCCATGTTGGCGATGAAGAGGTTTGTTGCGCTCCTCGACGAAGATTTCTTTAAAACCAAAACTAAACCGAAGAAATTGCCAAACAGGGCAACGAGAAAGATCACTGCATATGCTGTTGTCATGCCAATGATGAAATGTGCTGAAAAGCCGCCGGATTGCGGTGGTGCGATCGTGACGTTTTGAACGTGGTCAGTGCGCGTAGTGTTTGTTCCTAAGAAAAAAATAATTAAATGAATAAACAAATAGACAAGGAAAATAAATAAAAAAAAAAAAGCCCAAAAGCTTCACAATAACACCTCTCGATATATTACTCAGTGTTTTGTAATATTAATTGTAGTTTAGAAATGAAAGCATTACCATTTGGTCCTGTCAGATCGCAATTACTCTCAGTCAGGTTACAAAGCTCTTCCATCTCTTATCTAAGGACCTGTCTGAGCAAAAGAAGTCCACGGAATTTAAGAGTGATTTTAGCAATTTGTACTTAAGAAAATACTAAACACGCACTTAATAGCAAACCAGTTAGGTTGTAAAAAGCTATAATAATGAGGCTTGGAGGATGAATAGTACGTCCAAAGATGTTTCCTTTGAGGTCCTTGATGACATCGTTTGGCTTGGTAGTTACGACATGATTCCCAAATGGTGGCCATCTTGGATTTCTGGATTTCTCCAAAACTTTAGGAAAGCGCGGAAATCAAACGAAACTTAATTAAAGCCAATAAAGGAACACTAATATGAGCTCAGAACATAAAAGTTACAATAAGAAAGGTAACTTCTCTTCAGTTTAAAAAATGATTAATTCCATTTTCTGGAGAAAAACAAAACCGTCAAAAAATGGTTGTCATAGTATCAAAGTCAATGATCATGACCACATCAAATTCCTCCCAGATAATTTCTGAAAAAGTTCCGAAGTTTCATGTCGTTTATTCAAATAAAAAAAAAAAGGTTATTCAGGTTCAGGGTCGCAGGTTCCCCTCCCCCTGGTATGGATTAAGCCTGGTGAATAAACGACAAATCATATTTTCAGTGAGTGACAGAGGCATACCGTTCTCCCAACAGTAGTCGAATATCGAATATATCACCTTTTCCCTGTTACCGAAAGCTCCAAAAACAAACATTTTTGGCTCCGAAAATAACTGTTTGTGTTCGTTGTCTTTCGGGTAGTGTTTTGAAAGGCGTCTTCCCTCTACTACGGCTCGTTTCTTAAATGTCCCGATACTAACCTGGCCCGAAAATCTTTTTCCGTGCACAACATCCCGAACAGGGAGACAATTGTTTTGGGAAGCTAAAGTAAATACATTTGTAGCATTAGCAACTTACAGGGACGTATGAACTAAAAATTCGTTCAAATCGGTTAAGAAATAAAATATGATACAATAAAGAATTTGACTACTAAAATATTGGGCCAACAGGTTATCGCGCGTGTTTCGAGAAACGGGCTTCATGTAACCACTTCTGGAAACAAAGTGTATGGCAGCGAGAACATGCTTTCAATTAAATCGACATCAATATTCTTCCTGTGACTTAAGATGGTTCCCCAAGATTAACGTTTAGCCGGCATGACCCGTTTTTCGACAATTTTATGTTGCTCGTGGTTAGAGGATGAACGAGTTTTCGGTAATAACTTCGTATATTTACTCACAGAAACGAGTTATTTGTTTTCGTTGATCGCGGCAGTTGTCTTTAATTTACCAAGGACAGAGCAATTTGCTCTATCAAGTAGCTTTGTCTAAAAACCGGTGAAAAATGTGCGCTCCATTTTCTTTAACAAGACTCGCCAGCGAAAAATTTTCCAAAGTTTTTCGTAGCCGAACTTGTTATAATATAAAAACCTGATAAGAAAACGTGCTGCTCAATCCTGACACGACTGTTTTGCAAGTTTTTTTTAAAGGATGAAAACTTACCGAGGAAAAACTTCACATCTTTTTTAGTATGCAGAAAAAAAAGATAAGATAATAATTGTTTCCTGCGTTAAAACTTACAACTAAAAACAACGACAGTTCAGTATTGTCTTTAAGAGTTGATAAAGACAAAGTTGTCTCTCAGTTAAATTTGTATTTTCGATTACTTATGGACGGCAAAATTCTTTAGAGATGTTTAAAGCACCTTGTCAACAAAAAAGAACATTCATCTGCTGGCAAATCATACTCACCTTCGGCAAATGGTGACTGGAACGATCCAAAAAGGATGATTTTCAGCTTAAGAGAACTGCTCGGCGACAGTCGTGTCGTCTTTTTCGGTAACTTGAAAGTGGCTAAATTAGTGTAAGTGCAGTGGACAGGTGGTGATGAGTCAATAAGGGGATAGTTTAACGGAACTTGTTTTTTATTGGTTCAAAATGACCATAACATATTGTGCAATATGATAGACCTGAATTATCAATCTAGCGGACCCTTTCATAATTGTCAAGCATAGTGACATGTAGAGAGCTTTTTTATGCACCCTTATTCAGGGTTCTAGTGATAAATGTCATTTTGTTTGAACTGGCCTGCGCCGCTCTGTCCGAAAGTGTGGCTAATTTGGAAAGATAAAGAGTGGTGCTTTTTATTTAAGTAACGACGCGACAATAACATCCTGTCTTTGCTGTTGGCCGAGAGAATTATTGTGCAAGATTTTCATATACCTCTGAATTCTTTCCAGAAAAGTTTCGCCATTTGCAGCGAACATGGTACTTAATCTCTTAATTCCCGAAACGGAGAGCGTGCGTTGCTACAATTCGATAAAGCATGCCTTATTGCAAAGTGCGCCAACTTGTTGTTACAACTCACGATAAGAGGATTATTGAAAACAAATGGCAACAGCTGCGATATCACGCAGGTTTAGAAACTGCCACGGCACTCATCAGTCAAGATAAGGATTAATTGCGACTTTTTAACCACTTGACTTTACATTAGGGACCTTAGGCAAGTAAAACGGCAACGGCAACGAAAACGTCGCGCAGAAATACGAAATTAAAAGTACCCACATTGTTTAGTTTATTGTGCGATGATTCCAAAGCGTTCTTCTTACAACACAATATAACCAAATTATCTAGGCACAGTTTTACTAGTAGCAACCGCGTTCGAGTTCAAAAAGAGAGAAAGGAAAGTTTACTGTCGTGTACTCATGTTCTCCTGAGAACTTTTAATTAGATCATTTCACTTTGTTTTAATTTTGCCGAGGACGTCAAAAAATGCACTTAAATTTTTAGCCTACGTGCAGAGCCATTGGTTTGTTCATTAAATCGTTGTTGTTGTTGTTGTTCTTCTTCTTCTTTTTATTTATTTATTTTTTTTCGCGTCCGTTTCCACACCGTCGTGTTCCAAAACTGTCTAGTTGCTGTAGAAAATCCTCAACTCCTTGTGTGGCCCCTTGGTATCCGGATTGGCAAAAATTTTTAAAGGCCCCTCGAAGTGATTACGGCAAGTGACGACAACAGTTTATTATTGTCACGTATGTAGTGATAAAGACAACAACTCTCTCAATAATTGTTGGTGGAAAACGCTGTAAATGGAAAGGTCTCTTATGTCAGCGAAAACTCCACTTATGAATAGTCCATTATCCAGTTTGTTTATAGTAAAGGCATAATGATTTAGAAAACCTACAGAACTAGAGACACAGCTCCTGTGACGCGTGAGACTTCTGACAACTCAATTTCAATTACTGTTTTGATTGAGAGATTCCTGCTTTCAGCACGTTCCTGCTTTTAGCGGTTTCCGCTTTTAGAGATTCCTTCTTTTAGAGATTCCGGCTTTTAGAGATTCGTGCTTTTATAGATTCCCTGTTCCCCATTCCTGCATTATCGTTTCCTCATTTTATAGAGTGATCTAGATATAGCCATTTAAAATTCATATCAAATTTTACGAGCAAATAATACGCTTCTAAAATAAGGTGCAGTGTTTTCCGAGAGTGCATTCCGAGACAGTGGGAGACCACACTTCGCGAAAATAAGTATTAAGATGCAAGCAGAGGCACGGTAGAAGAAAGGGCCGGAATATAAGACGCGTGCTCGAGAATGAAAACCAGAAAAAATGATGCCGCAAATTATACAGTGGCAATTCAGGGGTACATAAAAGAAAAGTTGGCAGTACATAAGCTGATTTTTATAAAGAAGGTTGTTGAACATATGTAAAGTCTTTTGGATTCTAGGATATCGATTTATCTGCAGCCCATCGTTGCGTTGGAATAACACGAAATGCTTTAAAAAGACTTTAAAAAGTCTGAAGATGTTCCGCTTCTGATTGCCTAAGCTGTCAACACAGTTCAGTAGCTCGAATGCTAAAAAAAATATACAGAAAGTATGACAAATTTTTGCATTCATGCCACTACCATAGTAAACGTTTGCTCTCAATTGTTTTAATAGCGCTGATAGATTTGCTTTAACGTATCATCATCATATTGGAACAAAAAGGTTGAGCAGCCTGAGAGAGTGTGAGCTTGATCACAGGCGGCCCAAGCGCGAAATAAGAGGAATAAATGACACGTACTCGAAAGTGAGTCTAGCCTTCGAGCGGTGCTGTGTTACAAAGATTCGATTTACAAAGGTTTGTGTGGGAACTTTATGGGTTTGATTTAAATACCTAAAATTTAATGTTCTGTGAATAGAACTGCCTTACCTTGTATCCGTGTTGTACTCTTTGTTGTTTCCCGGCGTTTGAGGCCGTTTTGAAGCGTTTTCAGCGAGGTGGTGATCCACTAGAAAGAATCAAGGCTGGCTGGCCATCGTACTGCGAAGGCCAAAATATTCCCGAGGAATAGACGTAGCACTGCTAGGGTACGATTTTGCGTTCGCAGCTTTTCGCGGGGTTTCAAATAACCGATCAAGCGTTCGCGGTTTCCGGTGAAATCTGACGCAGCGTACCCCAGCTGGGTGTTGATTTGCATGTAGCAATAGTGCCGTCCCACCCCAACCGAGTGCTGTTTTTGTCGAGCGGACGCGGTCGCTAAGCTTTGACTTTCAAATCCGGTATCTCCACGATCACCGTTGGCTATACGCATGGTGCAGCAGCGAGAGAGGCAGATTTGAGCTGGTAAACGAGCGATTTTCAGGCGGTTGCGATGGGATTTGTGAACCAGCGACCGACTGACAGTGAAGTGAGTTATTCACGCTTCGGCTGATCGTGATTTGAAGCAGCTACGTCTATTCCTCGGGAATATTTTAGCCTTCGCAGTACGATGGATCGATTCTGAGCCAGCCAGCCTTGTATTTTTTTTTTCTAGTGGATCACCACCACCAGCGCTATCTCGCTGAAAAAGCTTCAAAACGGCCTCAAACGCCGGGAAACAAAGAGTACAGCACGGATACAAGGTAAGGCAGTTTTATTCACAGAACATTAAATTTTAGCTATTTAAATCAAACCCGTAAAGTTCCCATACAAACCTTTGCAAATCGAATCTTTGTAACACAACACCGCTCGAAGGCTAAGTCACGTTCGCGTACGTGTCATTCATTCTCTTATTTTGCGCTATGGCCGCCTGTGGCTAGAAAAAAAATTTCAGGTCCCGTTGGAACATTTGACGAGCGGTCCCGTTTTGAGAAAATAATCTTTGTTCGCCTATAATCTGCGATACCAGGTATTTTTTGCATCCTGTGTTTCCCAAATCCCCAACGGGTGAGAAAGGAAGCTACAAGAACTGGTAAATTGTTTACAACACGTGTACCGTACCGGTAGCCTCCCTCGCAAACGCTCTTTTGGCTCGTCACGCAATCAACCCGGCTTTCTTTTGGCTCATCACGCAATCTTTCCTCCCCAACCGGAGAAACTAAAATAATTCGACGAACGCCAAATGCACACGCACTTTTTCAGTGCCTTGTGAGGCGTGTTACCCGGCTCCCACATTTGCATTTTCTGTGGTACACCAGACCATGTGAGGAGTGTCACCCGCCATTCTGATGAATAAATTTAAGCGCTGGCTGGCTAAATTTGTTTTTATTTTGCATTAAAATGTATTGGAGAGTTGGCTTTCATACTACTTGAATGTCACCTGTATATAAAGATCGCGACATTTCAGCTAACATGGTAAACCAATTTCTAACTTGGCCAAAGGATAATGCAATGTCTTACAATCCCAGCAAATACAAAGAGTTAGCTAGACCTAAGAAAGATACAGTTGTAGACTCTTTTGGTATTATTTCAAGAATACCTAAGTGTAATGAATTATTAATCGTAGGGATTTCATTTCAGGGAGATTGGAGGTTTACATCACATGTTAGAAATACGTTGACTAAGGCAAACAATTAATTGTTTATGTTAATAGTTCTCTGGCTAAGGAAAGAATTAAGGTTATGATAAACAAGAACTAGTATAGACCATTTCTTTGTAAGTATGGTTTTGGCTAACTTTACTTATTGTTTAGCAGGTTACGGAGTTGTTGATGCTGAATAACAATCGCTCACCTTTTTTTTTAGATAGATGCTTTAAGCTTAAATTTACATCATAGTCTTAAGACATATGTGAAGTTCTTGGAAAAAAGGATAAGAATGTTTTCAGAAAAGCCCATTCTTCTTTGTTCATTTGTATGTAACTTTCAATTTCCATTTTTATCTATGATATATTTATGAATTTTTTGATATAGTCAGCTTAAAAAATAAGATATGTAGTTATCTTATGATTAAATAAAGACATTTGACATTTACATTTGATACTACATCAGATTATATAACTGAAGTCCGTTGTTGCATGTTGTGTCGAACGTATTTTGCACGCTTCATGGGTATACTAAGCTACGCGTGCGCGGCTTGGAATTTTTTGCAGAAACAAAAAAAAGGTTAGCTTTGTTATACCGGTAGTAAAATGCTTCATTTATATTACGGCTAACTTCAAAATACAACAGACCCACTTTCAATTTTACTGCATTCTTATTTTCTAGAAACTCGAAATATTGAGCAGATTATCAAGCAGGGACTGGTGATTTTAGGTTTAAAACGTACTTCTTTAACTTACATTTTAGCAAAGCATAGCCAGAGTCAGCGTGAACGGTTTTTACGTCAAAGGTATAACCTAGGTATCACAGAAGCATTTCTTGCGCTCGAGACAGCGAGCGAAGGACCCTGGTTATACTCTTGAAATATTTTAGAAAACGAAAACGCTACATTTAGATGTACAGAGGCTGAAGGGACTTACCTCACTTCTTCATCATGATAAGCTGTAAATAGTACCCTTAGACGTTTCTCAGCGAATTCGAATGCTAAAACGTAGACGCGGCACAGGCAATATAAACACACATCGTGTTCGAAGAATGAGACTGAGCATATGTTACCTATTTTACCGACGAAAAATCAATCAATCGATCAATCATTTATTCGCCAATTACGTCATCGTTAAACTCAATATAGCTGAATAATTTTAAAAATTAGTTAAACGTATTATAATATTATATTATATATGGTTAAACATTTAGCGGGGATTTTCTGAAACCCTCACAGGCTTTTCGAGGCAAGCTCCCTGTAACAATTTATAGCAAAAAATAATAATATGTTGACGAATTGCTATCTTATCAAATTAAAAATGATCTGTTTATTATCTAGTTAAACACGTACATTGAAAGTATGTATAGCACCAGCTACAAAAAGAATGCATAACATAACATAATTGCCCAATCCGAAGTTCATAAAGGGACGGGGCCTAGTTTACACATTGTTAAAATTGCGTCATATGATCATGAAGAAATGAACCCCATAGCCAGAAGGATCACATAAACATTAACAAGTTTACTAAGTTTGTTTTTGTTTCATTGCATAGTAACCAGGCTGTGGCCTGCTCAAGGTCGCCTATGTTCCATAGAAATGTCCTTAATTCTTACATGGCGCCCCCGCTCCCCCCCCCCCCCCCTTCCCCAATCCATACAGTCTCTGAATTTCCGATTTTTCAAAGCCTTTTACATGGTTGCAATCTAACGACTGAACACGGACGAATTTTTATGTCATCTTTCTTGGAATAGACTCCACTTTCTGATTAAATGAAAATTTAAAAACTCGTCCCCAATCTCCATATGAACTTCGGAACGGACAATTAATAATAATTATTACTATAAAATAGCGTCTCAAATGGCAAGTTGGGGTCTACTGCGCGTGCGCTACGTATTGGGCGAGTCTGGGCTGTTACTTAATCTCTCCTTTCTCTGTCGAGGGATCGCGAACGTGACAAATTAAAGTTTAAGTTGTTTTTCTGTTAAATGGTTTGGGTACGGTATAATATTCATAAACGTCGCAGCTAATACTTTTGATATGTAAGAAGCTGGTGTTCCCGAGTGGCGGTCATAATTTTCTGGAAATAAATGGATGATTTCAGTCGTTGCGAAATGTGGTGCATCAGGAGCTTCAGCGTGTTGTGTGATTCAACCAAGTTACTAGTATTCAGTGGACGAAATTAAAAATATTACAGTGTTGTCTAGCTGGGCGACATGCTAAATGCGACAATGTGTCGATAAAACATTAGCAAACAATGATTTATGACTTGAAACCGTAAGGGGAATAATTTAATGCATTTGTTTTGGTGGCAGAGATGACCACGTGATTATGTTTACACTTCATTTGCCGCTTGCTGTTTTCAGTTTCTCAGGGGGTGCTTACGTGATACCGGCGCGACTTTCATTCCGTTACGAGTTCACTCCAGTTCCCTCTTGTGGATCTGTATTCGTTTACATGACACCAGCACAAAATCTCATGCGGGAGCGAGTCATGCCGGTGCAAGTTCACCCTGGTAACTGTACCGGAGCGAGATTTTCATACCGGTACGAAAACTCCTTCCGATGTCATGTAAACGTGGTACGGCCGCTCGCTCCAGCATGAAATCACTCTCCCGAGAGAGGGTAGCGCATGCGTATTCTTCGATATCTGATCCAATTCAATATGGCGTCACGACCACGTCGTTCGACATGAGGTGTCCCCTCATGTAAACACGGTATGAAATCACTATGTCATAACGGTATCAAACTCGCACCAGAAGTGCGTTCGCATCAAAGGTGATAATTATTTCGCACAATTCTCGTCTATGTACTCATTTTTTCAAGAAAACAAAACCGCGAATCTCACGTTCCCCCTCTAAAAACAGCGAGGGAGTACGTAGCAGTCAAACATGGAATGAACGAGACGCTTTGGCTTGTTTTGGTGAATTGAGGCTAGTTAAATCGCATCGAGGGATACCCATAACACAACCGTTGAAGTAAGGTGAAAAAACGAATGAATCTGGGAGACAAAATGCGATCGAAACGTGATTTCTGAAGTGATAACAATCGAGACACTGTTTGTTTACCATGCGGTTTGAAGTTGAATCTCATTGGTGACTAAATGATGGCTTTTCACACTCAAGCAAGTCAATATTACGTTGCTGTTTTGCTTGGAAGGCGTGACTGAGTTAAAGTGACGAGAAATATCTCCTAGTACGCTCACCCCACATACAAATACACACGCCGTTCGTGGTAGACCCATACTAAAAATATGTTGAGCGCTTTCAATATTCAATGATACCAAATGAACGAATGGAAAGATTGTCAACAAAGCAAAATGGAAAGCAGTTGCTTCACTTTCGTATGTCTTGTGGTAAATGCAGTGATTTTTCTGATTGCTGTGTTAATTTATATTCTTTTTTGTATTCAATCGTGTAGTTTGGCATGTTCCACAAGTGCTGTGTGTTCGCGATTGTGCATCATTGGCAAAATCTTTTGTAATTGTGTTTGATGACTATGAAGGTTACTGTACCTAGTATTCCAAAGGAAAATAGTGTTCCAGTGAAAATAAACGTAATTTTATTGAGATTTCCTCAAGCGAATTTATTTTTAATAAAAAGAACCGTGTTGGATTTCACAGGTGTGTGTTTCGACGCGATCGTGCCAGGGGCGTAGCTAGCCTTTAAGCCATTAAGCGCGGGCTTAATAAGAATTTTCGTAATTAGTTTTTTTTAGCTGCCGAAATGCCATATTTTCTTTTGCTTACTATTCAATAGCGAATACCTGCAATATCAACGTTTTATTTTGAAAATAAAAAAAATGGTTTTTAATATTATATTTTAAAAACGCTGAAAGGTTAACAAAGGAAAGAAATGTTACTCTAGAACTTTGAAATAGTTTTGCGCACGAAAATTTAGTTGACTGTTGATTTCCGCCTTACAACGGCTTTGACGGCTGTACGCCTGTAATTGTTAGAAAGAAAGTAGAACGGACATAACCTGATCATTCGAAATGCTTATCAATGACTTCAATTAATCAATCAGCAAGAGAACTAAATAAAGCGTGTCATTTCGCATATATCTTGAGGAAGTCTATATTTGCGTTCGTTTTGTGCACACACGCGAGGACAACAAGAAGGTGCAGGTACGGGAGGAGTTCCTTGGGTTTGTCTGACAAGCTTAGAGTACTACAAGACAGGCGCTAGCCGAGAGGTTTCTAGAGACCCAGCAGGGCTATGGCCTGGATATTGACCGCATGCGCGCACAGGGCTATGATGGGATGGCAAACATGACAGGGATTCACAGAGATGTCCAAGCAATTATCAGGTATCGCGTACCAGACACAGTTTATGTCCATTGTAAGGCTCACTCCTCGAACTTGGTGAGAAACCTGTTCGGTATTAATCTGCATAGAGACCGTTGGCGTTTCAGGAATGTTTGTCTCAAGATGCGGCAGTAAGGGTTGAGATAGAACGGTGTGCCAAGTTGCGAACCCTGTGTGAGAGACGATGGGCAAGTAGAGATGACTCGTTGTTTGCCTTCCGTACTGCCTTTTCAGCGGTGGTACAGGCAGTAGAGAGCCTCACAGAGGATGGAGACGCTAAGGCGAGAGGGTACGTGAGCTCCATCCTGCAGTTCGACTTTATAATTGCGCTATTTCCAACAGGGCATGTCCTTTCAAATACATCAGCGACTTCTGTGCGAGCAAACCAAGAAGGCTTGCAATTGAGTGATGGTTAGTCCGTAATTGTCATGCACGTGAGCATGCCAGACAATCTTTATTAATTTTAAATTTTCCTTTTAATATAACAAAATCACACAAGGGAAAGGAATCAGCTGTACATCTGTATTAATTAAAGAGTTAGATTGTTGACTGCCAGGGATAAAACTGGTAAGACCACCTGTTCCTACGTTAGTTGGACGTTGGCAAAGTTTCATATACTGATATGACTTACGCTGTACAACTTGGGCTTAAACGGAAAAAAATGGTTGGCTACGCCCCTGCTTGCGCCCAGATCGTGTTGCCAGTGAAAAGCTGCAACGTCTGTCACAGAAAGCCAAGAAAATAAGGGTATTAGGGTGGCAAGGTATTCACGTACACAAATACTTCTCTGTCGACAAAATTCATCATTACCACTGGAACCACAAATACTCCTTTGTCGCCAAAATGCATCATTATCTTGGATGCACTTCATGTTTACAAAATCCGACGTGTTTAGTAAGGGAATAATGTTTGATTTTGTTTATTATTCATCCTTTGCGTGACATTTTCGGTTGATCTACATAACGTTTATTGCAAATACAAAGTGATGCCTTAGACTCTCAGCGAGTCTTTTATCGTTCACCTGTCATCAAAGACTGAACGTACGACCTTGCTCAGATACTCCTAATACAACGACACCCAAGTATACGCTCCCACAGCGTCTTGTTGATCAAGAAATACATTTTTCAAGATAAAGTTTTCTTAAACTCTCTTTGAAGCTATAATAGGATTGTATTATTTAAATTCAGCCCGTGTGATAGTAGGATGATCCGTATCCGTGTGGATGATACAATAAAATCCCTGGAAACTATTTCCTCGGAAATATATCATAACCGTCATAACCGTGGAAAGCGTTTGCAGTTCGCATAATCGAATCTTCCTTTGATTTCTGGCAGTAATGAATCAGGTTCTGAAAATTAGTTTATTTCTACCGCTGCATCCTCAAAATGAGCATTGAAATCACAAGAATAAAACCTTGTGTCTCGCACGTGGAGGGAAACCTGCTAATTCAGGAATAGTCAACACAGACGAGAGATTGGCAGATTCAAACATTTCAGTAAGGGCGAGGGCAAGGACCAAAAATATTAGGCACAAAACATAAAACAAAAACAAAAGAAAAAAAAAATAGCCAACATCCAAAGAAAGTAAAATTGAGGAAAACAAAATTTTCTAGAATCACAAAAAAGAAAAAAAAAACTAGCTTTTTTGTCCTTTTTATTTCTTTGTTTGAAAACGAAATGATGATGATGATGATGATGATGATGAATAATTTGTCGGTCTAATTTGTCGGCAAGCGCAAATTTTATGGGCAACTTGACACGCGATTTTAATTTGAATTCAATTGAATTTTTTAATCGGGCCGATGTTCATTCCACGAATCGATTGTAAATCGAGTAACACGTCATGTATGATTCGCGCTTCCATACCACCCGGCTGTCAAATCGGGCCGGGTAATCGTGGCGTGTAAACAGGCCTTTAGACTTTAGAACAAGAACGCAGTAAAACAGGCAGTAACAGCATACGTTTGCTTTGCTATTATTTACATTTCTTATGGAACTTCTTACTTACACCATAATAGGTGAGATAAGTAAACTATCCTTACAGTTTTTGGGAACTTGTATTAGATATGCCAGTAGACAAGTTTGAGGTACTGCAGATATTAACATTTCTTGGGTAATGGGATACCTCAATTTTTAGTCTTATCTTTGACATAATTACCTAATATATATCTACAACTAGAGTTATTTACATACAAGGTTTGGACGTTAAATTTTTGGAAATAGTGTCTAAATTTTAAAGCCTAATTTGAAATTTGGGTATGATTATCGCCCATCTTCGCGTTTACATTTCCGGCGCACCGCCATTTGGATTTTATGACGTCGTATAGTTGCCGCTATCCCCAGGAAGCAGAAGTTCTTTTGTGTCAAATTATTGGGCAACCGTATGATACTAAAAAAAATCCAGTTGTTAGAACATTAAAATGCAATCTCTACTTTGAAAACTAAGCTTTGAAATTTAGACTATTCCCAACATGTCACCTTGAAGCTTCCTTTCTGCAGTAGTAATTACAGCGTGAATATTAATTTTTGAAGGCAAGAGAGGACTTTACATACTTACATATACATACATATTTTCTTCAAATAAAAGTACAGTGAAGCTGTACTTCGCTATTGCAGTTAATTCGACCAAAAGACTGCTGTCAAGAAGCCGGAGCCCTGCATAAGGAGATTAATTTCAGGTCAAGTCTTTTTTTTGGCAACCATTCTAGATCGAGAATAATTGAAATGTCATTTTGGTGATAATGACTTCTTCTATTACCTGATATCATTTAGGAATCACTACAATGGTACCCTATGTCATTTGAGCTGTCCTTCTGTTTGACGTGAAGTCAACTATTTAGTTCATTCTCATCCCAGTAGAGACCAAACACACGTACCTTAAGACTTAGGTATTTTTTCAATGCTAAACCTAGGTTCAGTTTATGCTATATTTACAATTAAGGGGTAACCCAACGGTTCGTTCCGATAAAATATCTGTTCGGGAAGACATTATTCGCCTCACAAATTCAGATAAAATTGTGAAGAAAAACTAGCGTTTTCTGTAGCGAAAGGTTACCTCAAACGTTCGCAACACTGAAAACCTGATCCCTTTTGCCATCGTCAAAAGTGCGAAAAAAGGCCACCTAGCATTTTCGGAGAACCAACAGCAGCTAGTAAATTCGTGAATAAGATTCCGTATAGATCAAACTGTGTTAGTTTATATGAATTGTCCCTTCAAAATGTCATGACATTGTATCGTAATGAATGAAGCAGCATTTTATAATTAACCATTTCGTTTAGATGTTCTCGTTGGGTACCCCTGACAATTGGTTGTCATCAAGTGATCATCTTCCTAGTTATAAATATTTTTCGTTAGCTACTTTCTTGTAAGTGCCAAATACGCATCTCTAAAGGGACATTTTTTTAGTGTCACTCAAAAGTTTGAGTTACCTGCCTGTTGCCAACTTTTCTGCTTCGCAGCGAAAGCGAAATTTGTAGCCTCTAGAAAGCACGCGCAAGTACACGATTGTCGAGGGTATCGACACAAACAATCTTTTTGTGTGATTACTGATCACCACGCCTCCACATTCGCCTTTTCAAGTCTTTAGAACTAGCTTGAGCGCATGATAAGATATTTCAAAAAAGGTAATTGGCAGGCCATTATTCAGTTAACAGTTGGAAGCGCTGTTTGTTCCTTTGTCAGTCGTAAGTAAAGATGATGAAGTCAGAACAAGCGTTTTTGGTGTCAAATATTCTTGAGCACACGATTCGATTTCAATCACAACAACTTCGAATCGGCAGTATAGTGTCTTCATTCACTTCATCCACCACACCGTTGAAAAAATATCTATAAGATAGCAGTTTTAGATATTATCTTTTTGGCACTTAGGATCTCAGATTCTGTGCCCTAATAATACAAATTACTGAACTATCACTTTAGGACGAAGATAATGAAATTCTCAACTTTCTTCAAAGTTAACTTCCTTTCTACATGGCTACATCTCTGTTACCATCGGTTGTTTTAGTGGTGTCATCTTGCGCTGATTTTGTTGGAGGGCTATTTGGTGGTGACTGACCATCTTTGAGACTCGCCCACGAGAGCGATAAGTTTGTTTTTCCATTTCTCTTTTCCGTGGGGCTTCGTGGTAAGGTATAGGCGCTTGAACGACCCGTTGACATGAATCTCCACATGCTGACGGTCGTGCTATTCGGATTGAAGTCATTCTTGCTTGATGAACGTGAAAAATTGGGCCGGTAATTACGCAGGCAAGGGCAGCACTTAAATATGACGTAAAGCTCCTTGCGAAATTTGGTGTTGAGAAGGATATAAAGGCAGGGATTGATGGCACTGTTGGCATGCGCTAACCACGTAAAAACGAATTGAGCTTCTATTGGTAATAAGTGTAATTGATCAGGACGCACGTACCAAAAGTAGTGATTGACATAGACTGGAAACCAGCACACCGCAAACACCGCGCATATGATGACCAATAAACGCACCACTTTGCGCTTGGATTTTTCAGCGGCAGCGCGGTTTCTATCTGTCACGTTTCCAGGAATTTTACGCAGCCACAATTTACGGCAAATTAAGAAGTAAATAATTATCGTTATTAAAAGAGGCAATGCGTACACCAGGACAAAAACGACGATGTGGAATTTTTTCAGCACGCTGTAAGTTTCTTCGAGGGTAAGATCATTTCCGTTTGCCCATGGCCACACCTGCGAACAATAATACGTTTCCTCATCAGCTATATATTCCACTTGAAACAAGAAAACATATGGGATCATCAGCACAATAGATAAGACCCATATGATCGCTGACAAGATTTTCGGTTTTCGGAAGATCTTCTCCTTCAAGGGATAGAAGATGGCGTAAAATCTATCAAACGAAATAACCAACATCGTAAAGACAGTGGCTGCAATGGCAATCGGGATGGCATAGAACAAGGCTTTGCATGTGATGTTACCCAATGTTCCTCCAATCCATCGAGTATTACGGTAAAAAAAGGCAACGGAAAAAGGCATCACTGTGCACGTTAAAAGCAGATCTGCAACGGCCATGTTGGCGATGAAGAGGTTCGTCACATTGGTAGACGATGATCTTTTTAACACCACGAACAAACCAAATGAATTGCCGAGAAGGGCAAGCAAAATTATAACTGCATATGCTGCTGTCATGCCAGTAATGAAATGTGGTGAAATGCCAGTGGACTGTGGTAACGGGGTAGCAGTGACATTTGAATCGGAAGACAAGTTCGTCCCTGAAAAAAATTTACAGGACATTTATTGTCACTCATTTGAAAAACTTTGGTCCACTTTTTATTGGAATTGGTAAGCGATTAGAACACGCCAAATTCTGACTTGCTTGCGACCATGAAAATATTTGCCTTAACAGTGATCAGCATCACATTTCGCCTTGTGATATAAATGCTTTTTCAACCCCTAAAGTCATGAGAATTAAAGATATGATAACCCAAGGTGAATTTTCTTGAAATTCTCCCCACTACTTTTATAAGAAAAGTATGAGGACAAGATAGGAGAATTGTCCTTGAAATTAGAGGTTAAAGGGTTAAATCAGGCAATATATAGTTTTTTAGAAATGTCATATTGGACAAAGACCACAGTACATTAGTTACTTTTGTAAGGGAAGTTATTGCACGTTATTCAACTTACAGTACAACATTAGTGTTTTTGTTTTATTCGACACTGACGGCATAGTCCCTTCTCGTATATTACTGCCAGGCTGTCGAACAATTTTCCCGATAAAGTGCATAATGCATCTAATGTGTCAGAGTTTGAAAGCGGCCTCTCTAGAAGTAACTTAAATAACGACTTTGCATTAAAATGCAGTACTAGCGATTTTAATCAACGCCTCGCAAAAATAGTTTGCACAGTTTTCAATGCAATTAATAATGAACATGCACCAAAATGTATAAAAGAACTGATCGGTCTTAGAAATAATAAATACAATCTAAGAGGAAGTGACATTTTAAAGCGACCAAAGGCCAGCACAACAACTTATGGCCTTAAATCGTGGAGGTTTACAGCACCAAAACTCTGGAACTCATTACCTGACTCAAGCAGAACAGTTCAAACTTACAAGGCTTTTAAAAACAGTATTAGAACACTAGATCTGGCAGGTCTACTATGATCGAGTGAGCTTTTCACACAATACGAATTATTGTAGTTTTTTATATCCATTTATTTCTTTATTGTAATTTTTGTTTTACGTATGATGATTAATTTGTATTAGAAATTTAAACTTAACCTAGTATGCCATTTGATGTTTTTTTAATATGCGTTAGTTATTTTAATCATTAAGTGTGAAATACCTGTAAACTAGCTGGTGAGCCTAGCTTGCTGGTCTCACAAAAGCTAAGCGTATTTTCACAATAAACTGCTATCATCAATTTGTACTTTTTTGTTACACATTTACATTGGAACGAACTTGTACTAGCTCTCAAACAGTTGCACAGAGAAAAGTGCGAATCAATCACTTGATAGTTCTCATTCAAGTTACTAAACTTAACAATTGATTCATGCGTCAGCATGCTTCATCGAGATATGAAGCACGCGGGAAGTTTGGAGGGCACGAAAGATGCGTAAGAGTTGCTCGAGGCGTAGCCGAGAGCAACTCTAGCTTCTTGAGTGCTCTGCAAACTTCCCAACTGCTTCATATCTCGATGAATGCACAGCTGACGCATGAATCAATTGTTTTATAACATTTTCAACGCGGTAGTTTTTAGACCCGTTGATTCTAGGTTGGCCAGAGGTTTCCCAAGCATTCAGCCAATGTGCAAAATGGTAATAAACAACCCCATGTTCGGTAAAAATACACATCTTATGTAGGGTAAAAAAGGCAACACCCCTTTGGTCTACAGTAGTTAAAGTTTCTAATTATGGAATAAAATACACTGGTTGCCTATTAAAAATTTTCCAAAAAACAAACTTGAAACTTTGATCCTCGCGTTACATGGGAGAATTCTTTCCGCTTGCGAGGACATGTCGATTTGTTTACGCAAGATTTACGCAGTTGTCACGTCTCAAGAATGAAAATAGAAAGAAAACAGACAACTGAAGCTTCCCTAAATGAAAAATTTATTAAATTCAGTCTTTGTTCTAAGAAGCAAAGGCGTACATTTTTTACTCCGAGACGATGGACGCGCAAGTGATTTGAAGGAACTGTAAGTCCATTTTGAAGTGAATTTATCGAACCGTGTGCACGGTTTTCAAAAATTTCGCAACAAAACTGTTAGGAATACGAAGAAGCTTTCAATTAGAAAAGTATTTAAGTAAAAATTCACAATCAAACCTGTAATTCCTTGTGAATTGAATTCCCACAAGTACAGCTGCAAGTACTCGAACGTTACCAAGAAAGTTCGTGGCGTATAATCAGTAAATAATGATCTGAAATGTCCGCTTGCTGATCGTCGGCTGGATAAAACAACAATATCTCCTTGAAGCACAATTTCTTCGCCGATAATTATCGGATTTCCGCTTTTGAAACCATCGAGTATTCCTTAGCAGTCTTTCTTTCACTTTATCGTTTCGAAAAGGTGTCTTTTCCCTCTGAGAAAGCGAAATTGGCGCCTGAAACTTAATAGTTTTGCGAGACACGATGTCACGGGCCTTGTTCTCTTTTTTCCTTTTCTTAAGGTTTTTTTCGGGAGTTAAAAACTCCAATCCCAAAGAAAAAGTGGGAAGAGCTTCTTCATCAGCTGGTTCCCTTGTTGTCATCTGTAGTTAAACGTTTTGCTGAAGATTTCTCCCGTTTTTGAATGCAAGATGGAGAAAGTCGCTCACCGAGCTCTCGAGGCATTTGCCGACGTCATCAGCGTGCATAATAGGAATATGAAGCACGCTCGCGTAATTGAATTTGATTACACGAATTTACTAGCTATGTTATAAAACGTATTGAATAAGTACGCGTAAAAAGATATTTTAGGTACTCAAATCAATTCTTTGTTCTGTAAGTGCCATAAAGTTTCAATAATCACCGGCATTGACCAGGAAAGATTAGTTCTTGAACGAAGAGAGAAAGATGACCTGGTGTCCATGTGACAAGCTGTGCTTCCTTTGGACTCCAGTCACTTCTCATCCTGCTGGTTATATAGCCAAAGGAACTGACACTAATTTGTTTTAGTGTAAGTGAAAAAATAAAATTGAATTGAATTGAATTGAATTGCGACAAGATTTTAACTTCATTTTCAATCAGGTATGCCACAATGTCAAATAAAACCTCATAGCCAGATCTTCACGTCCCGGTCTGATGTTATTTTTAAACTGAAGCATTTCAGGACAAAGTGTCTTCCAAGTTCCTGGTAATTCCGAAATCCGTTTTTGTCGATTTGAAATAACTCTTTGTGCAAACGTGTTCAATCTTTTTCATAAAGCTTTAACGTGAATTTCTGTTGAGGTAAATTGTAGGCATAAACTAGTATTACAGGTTTGATCCATGGTAGGTTGTAGGGATCGACGATAAACGGGTCCTCTGACAAAATTAATCTATCGAAATATCGATTTTTCACGACATTGGCAAATCATCGCCCAAAGCTCTGCGAACCACTTTTCGAGCTATAGCTACTCTGGACTTTCTCAGAAGGCTAGATAGATTCCTAAATTAAAAATAAACACCATTTTTACTGGTTGTAGTTTTGGGTTGGGACATTAAACAATAAAAGCTTTTACTTCCCCCATTTTCTTGTCGACTCTAGTTATTTTTGAATTTCCTTACCGTTAACTACGGTGGTGTTGTTCATTTTGGTCTTGAACTGAACTTCGGGAATTCTGTAACTGCAAAGAAAACAACATTCATTAAGAAATAGATATACAAAGAGTTAAATTGACTGCATTGACTTGTGAGCTGGGCAATAAAAATGAAGTCCGTACATTTTAACACAATTTGCAAGTTTGGTCTTGCGACAGGAAGTGGGGGGGGGGGGGGGGGGGGTTGGGCAGGGGTAAAAGGCAAGTCTTCATTCACCTAGAGAGTAGACGAAGCATAATTGCTCCAGTTCATGGATCGAAACCGTGGCCTCTTTCTTCCTGTGCCGGAACGAGAAAACGAGAGTAACGAGGTTATGTTATCCAGTATCGTGCGTTTTTTACCTTTAATAATCTGTATATATTTTTCATACTGAAAGTTCATAGAATTTGCTTCATTATCGACGAATGTAATTCATGTCTGAGATAATTTTAACAGCTCTCGTGAGTATATATGCTATGCCTGATTTACTGCGAATTTTTTGGAACCAAATTAGCCACCTTCCACGACTGCGGTTAACATCGCTTTAAATTATACTGAAAACGCAAAACAGTGGTCAGATCATTAAGGACACTAAAAAAAAGAAGAAGAACAGCAACAACAATATTATAAGAGTGAGACGGAGAGCTTTCATTTGAGTGGTCACACTGAAGGATTGCATTTAAAAACATCAATTTAACATTATCACTTTAAATTATAATTAGAATACTGAAAACACAAAACTAAGGACATTTTTTGAACAAAAAAAAATAAGAATGTTATAAGACTAAGACAGAGAGCTTTCATTTGAGTGGTCACACTGAAGGATTGTGTTTTTAAAACATCACTTTAACATTATCACTTTAAATTATAATTAGAATACTGAAAACACAAAACAGCGGTAAGATAACTAAGGACATTTTTTGAAGAAAAGAACAATATCGGAAGACTAAGACAGAGAGCTTTTATTTGAGTGATCTCACTCAAGGATTGCATGCGTTTAAGAGATTAAAAGTGTGGTCCATATTAGCTTGTTCAAGGACTGCCGTTTGGGAGGGGAAGGAAAAGCGGCGAAGTACAGAGCCTTGTTTACATTATCGATCTGATCTTTTAAAAACAAACACGCATTTTCCTTCCGTGCGATAACAACCTAAGTAAACATTTTAAACCGTGTTTGTCTTCCTAAGCTTCAAAATTTATGCGAATTGATGGCTCCGTTTGAGCGCGAAGGTAGTTTACGGAAAAATAAAAAAAGAGCGGAAATGTGGAATAAAAACAATGGAAAAATAACAAAAACAAAGCTACTGGATTTCCTCGTTCAAACAATGGGGACGATTTTCTTTTTAAATTGTGTTTTTCCCTGTTAAAATAAAACGGGAGACTAAGAGAGAGATACGTACTGTATTTTCTTCTCCAAGCAACCGGGACGCTTTTCTCAACTTGAATGTCTTTGCTTATTGAAATTTGGGGACAGTATTGTATTTGCCAACAAAATGTCCCAATGTCACCATATCTTCCTTTGTGAAAAGATCTTACTGCTCTTCTTTTTATTAGGCTAGGGATAAGGCTACTGGCAATCTATTACGGATATTGACTTTAGATTGGGCGTTTTACCGATCCAAAACCACTCCCATCACTTACTACAAATAAAAGGAAAACCACCCAATAAAGCAGTACGACTTGGTGGGGAACAACTGTTTATGCATCTTAAACCAAGCGCGAAAAACACGCCCGAGTGACAAAGACAATTGTTCTTTGTACTGCTCATTCAGATAGCCAGGGCATCCAACGAGAATATTAATTTTAAGCAAAGTACTAAAAATGCCGGCTCCTGCATGTGTTCCCAGATCGTTTTGTGTCCATTTAAACGCATATTTGTGTAAGCTAATACAGACCGTACGGTTGCTTTAGCTGAAGCTTTAACTGGAGGTTTTAGGAAAAGAAATCTTATTTACCCAAATTTACTAGCTGTTGAGGGCGTTATGAAAATGCTAGATGACCCTTTTTCGCATTTTTTAGCGACGACATATTGTCCAGCGTGGAAACAAAAGGTATTAGTTTTCTAGTATTACGAGATGTTAAGCTACCACTCCCGCATTTGATTTCGTAGAGGAAAACTTAAGATTTTCTTTACAACTAAATCTGAATTTCTGAGTCCATTAAGGCCTCCTGAACAGATATCCGAAGTGAACCGTCCCCTTTGATTGGAGCGAGTGTATGTTAAAAACAGCTACAGGGCATGACTTCAATGAAGCTAAGCAAAGCCAAACCGAGGCACAACTGCACTTTAAGCACCGTCCTCGAACACTAAGGAGCCGGTTATCAGAGGAGGAGGAAAGCTAATCGATGAAATTTATTCGGGAAATACATTCTGTAAACGATTAGAGGTACTCATGAGAACAATTGTATGAAAAACATTGAGTGCAGTTTTCAGCGCTTTCCGATTGATCATAGCCTTTTAAAAGAATATGTGTGTAAGCTAACACAGAATTATATGTTCGTATTATTTAGCTGGGAGTTCAAGTAACCGATAGTTTAGAGGGCAGAATCTTATTTCCCCAGCTTACAAATGTGAATTTCCGAAAATGCTAACTGGCCTTACGGTTCGCGCCCAAACGGCTCACTGGCTTCTGCGAAAACAAAAGGGATTATTTTTCTAATCTTACGAAAGCTTGAGGCGGCCTTTCACCGAAGGAAACTCTAGCCGATTTGTTATAATTTACTCTCCGAATTTTATCAGGCGGCTAACGCGTTCCACCGAAATAAAAACGCTGGTTGCACCTGGGGAACGATTTTCTGAGGTATTGCTGTGCTTAGTGGGGTCTACAGATGGACAAAATGGCTTGTTGCCAAGTTTCGTTTTGAATCGTGGAAAATCAAACAGTGAACTGTGGACAAAATCGTGTGCAAATTTGTTTCTTGTTTTGTAGTCTTTCTTTTCAAATAATACCCAAACACGTTTCGGCCAAGGACGTTTGCTACCTCAGTGATACAAAAGACACTTGCCAGTGTCCGTTTGTTGTAAAAATAGGGTAACAAACAAGGGAAAGGAAAAATAAATAATTTTTTTTCTAGTACAAAATTTGTTTGGAAGGACTTATGCCCTCATTGAGTTACGTAGTATTTTTTTGGAACCATCGTAACAACACAAAACAAGTACGTGAAGAGTACAACACAAAAGCACCAACAACTAGGTAATGTCGGCGAAAATATCTCTAAAATGCTTCTAAAATGTTATGGGGACAGAGAAACCTACATCTAAGCATTTGCGGTAAATCTAATGCTCCTAAAATTTGTTACCAACCGGCTTTTAAACAACGAAGGTTGAAGGAAAACGATTGAAAGTTATCACAAATATTACATTTCTTACCTTTGAAACTGGTGGCCCTTCCCGAATGTTTTCCCGTGACTTTTTTCCTTTTCGTTTTCCTAAATTGGTAAATATTTATAAATCAGCTATGTTGCTATATTTGCCTTCTGTCACGTTCATATCACAGAACAGAAACAGTAACAAACCAGCCAATATTTAGACAAACAAAATTCAAGCGACGATTTTCTTTTAAACTACCAAAATCAAAGTCGGCCGAGCAGAAAAAATGGGCTTATCAGGAACCTTATAATCACTTCTAAACTGATCGATTTGTTTGCCTTGATTAGGGGAGTATCGAGTTTTTGTCGCCCGAGATATTTGATTGATAGTTCAAATGCATTTATCACCTAGCAATCGTGAAATTTTAGCAACATGTCCAGTGGCTTGGTTTCTAGTATTTGGTTCAAGTTGGATTTCTGTCTTTGCCTCGTGAAGGCCACTTAACTAAGTTTTAGTCGGTTGAAGTAGAAGGGGATACAAGTCTACTTCAGGGATCGATCAGTCCCCGCGGCATTGGGGGAAAGAAACTAAGGCAAACATTACTTCACAGTATTCAATCACAGCATTCAATCAACTACCATTTTGTCGAAATCAGTGAAAAATCGCAACTAAAACTACTGGATTTAAATGTTCATTGATAATCCACGTACCAGCGTTTTTGAAAGACCTCCAAAAACTGTAAAATATACGCACGAGCTAGTTTGCACGCACTTACTTATATCTTCGTGGATTCAGCTCTGTTTGGAGAACGCGAGAAGCACCTTGTCTTCTCAAAGGATTTAAGCGGAGACTGATATCTTGTGAACAAGTGGTTACTAGCCGCAATGCTTTGACAGAGACAATAACTTGATTTGCACCACACAAACAAATAAATCTGCAAATAAATCGCATAACACGAACTGTCGTTACATTGGTAGAAAATTGCATTTATATACATCGGGTACACGCGTGATGGGCATTTAAATTAAAAACTTGTTACAAAGGGGAAATTGATCAAAGAAAGTGCTTATTAAGCGTCTAAGAGATTTGAAGGCCAAATATATACTGATTTACCTTAATTTCGTACAGTTTTCGTTAAATTAGTATCGCTCATTCACAATCATATATAGGTTATCAGTACGGCATTTTACCTTGGAGATCAAACCTTTAAATTAGGTTGCACGAATTGAATATGCAAAATTTTACCGACACAAATGTAAACACACTGAAACATAGCTGACAAAATGTTACAATTTTTGTGTCCGGTGTTTAATTTTAAAATAAGTGTTTTAAACCTAAACGGAAAACCTCCGTTTACAGTATGTCTGGGTGTTAAATTGTTAACTGCAATTTTGACACATTTTAAAGGATTGCTTTTGTATGAGTCACGTAAAAAAAATCTGAAACTTTAACAGATCTTCTAGTCCTGCAAATAAATACTGCTGTCAAGTACATTTTTTAAACTGAAGTTAAACGGAAAGGAAAATATAAAACGCTTTAAATAAACAGGTAGGCTGGCCAAATAAAAAGCAATCTATATTGCAAAATTGCGGTTTGGGGAAAAAAAAAACTAACCGCTTCAGGCAATAAATTTCAACTTATTTCACTGAAATTTCTTCACTGAAATTTATTCTTTTGTGATGTATACTTAGTAAATACCCGTTTTCGCTTTTATTGTTATTGCGAATAGAGTTGAGCAACTTTTTTTCTCCCGCACCGACAGTTCACCAGTGGCCTTCGTTCCTCTTTTCGCGAAAGTTTGTAAAACAAAACTCTTACTTAATAACTGCGGGCAAATATATCGCGGTAAAAAAAAAAAAAAAAAAAAAAAAAAAAAGGAAGGGAAAGAGCAAATTGTATGAGGCAGGTGACGATGTTGACGCTTTTTCTTCGTTATTCAATTATATGTAAAATCGGCTGTTTCATAATTAAAGCGGTGAGTTCTTTATACTTCGGCTCCCCTTTCACCGACAACTGAAGTTGAAGATAGAGCTTTAGCAAAAATGACGCCACAAGATAAGGCGAAACTTGGTGAAATTTCACTAAGATATCGACTGTACCAATTATTAATTTAGTGCATTTCGTTTACACTCACAAGTCACGAAGCATATTTATAGCAATAGATTTAAGTTTACTAAAATAATGAATATCAACAGAAATTTTTGTTCGTCTAATCTATGATATAAAGTAAATTACGCGGAGGAAATCATTTGCAACACGCCAAGAAATTTTTCGGAGATTGTCCCAATCATCTCGTCTCTGAACAATTCCTGGGACATTTTGTAGACTGTCGAAGATACCCGGTCTTTTCCGAAGTCTCGACCGATAATTATGGGAGATAGTCGGGAGGCTCTTGGAACAGTCACCGTCGACAGTTTCAGCCATTCTCGAGCATGACCCAAAGCATTGGCTTTCAGGGTACAAAGGTACATTTAGGACCTCACTTTCTACCAAATTTAATGGTTGTTCTGCACATGCAGAAGTGGTGGACTTGTCTAATGCTTCTGAGATTACGTAATTTGTCTCAGTAAAGTCGCAGGAAAACCCAAGATACTGCCCGGCTTTGGGCTCTATTATTTCAAAGTTCTGCAAATTCAAAAACCTTTTCTGAATTTCGGACAAAATGTTTTGCGTTTTTGAAAGTAAACGTGTAGTAGAGTCAACCTTGTGTCACCTTATGCTCTTAATTTTCATCGATGAAGATCACTGGTTATTTCAGTATTCAATTTTTGGTTTTTACTTAACTCCACCACCAATATGACTTAGTCGAAGGAGGGTGACTTAACCGATTGGGTGCTTCAGATCTTTCAGCATTTCATTTCTTGAATGAGTTCCCGTAGGTGATATGTACTCACTATGTTTTCGATTAGTGTTTTTTTTTTGTGAAACTCTCAAATAACAAAAAAGGAACATATATTTTAACATAACCAACGGTTTATAACGACCTTTTTCAATTTGAAGGTAGGTAACCCACCGACCCACTGTCTTAATAATTGGCAAAAAAAAAGGGTTGGACGTCGGGGGAAATATTTGCCTTTCAAGAAATATAATCCTTCAATTTGAAAGTAGTTATCGTTAACAGTTGCCCAGCCTCCTTAAACCATTTCGTTGCCATCAAACGGAGAGATGGTTCAATGTAAGTTTGAGCACAGTCAATCAGCATCTGATGTCTTTGTTACATGACCGGTTCAAGGTATCTAAGAAAGATCGAGTTCTAAACTAATTCATATAATTATTACAACGTCTAAACTTACGCTTTGAAAATAAGACGGCGACCTGCACCATTTGCAACGTCGTCTTACGTGGTTGGTCGAGAGGACAAAAGAACGAACAACACAACAATAATGTTCCCATCCCTAAAAAACAATGCAGCTGCAAGTTATAAGGGCTCAATGATATAGAGCGTTTGAAACGCACAGGTCTACTAAAAATAAGAGCCGGCAACAAATTTCGCTTCTTACCGAGCCTTATTAACTTTTTTTGGTCTGACTCACAATGATTTTAGAAGATGTGACTGAGAATACACACATGTACTCGTTAAACTCCAAGGAACGCAGTTGTGAAACACGGACGACCCTTTATAATTATTTTTATTGATTAGAAGTGAATACGTCAAAATTCGCAAACAGAACCCTGACGGTAAAATCATAAACCAAATCACTTCAAATTTTGCGTCTTGTTTGAAGTGAAAACGTTCTAAAACTCCACAGCACGAACAATAGTCAGAATTTCACAGATGCAGAGGGAAAAACCCGGGAAAAGCCTGTCGAAGTAAGGGCAAACTCAAAGTCAACGAACATATCTTTGACCTCGCGAGTCTGGAACCTTGTGCCAATCCTGCTCCCCGAACGAACAAAGAACTTTCCGTGAGCTAGATTACCAAACAAATTGAAATTAATTGCTCTAATCACATTTCGGTAGATTGATCGCAAACCATGGTATACAGTGTAACTACATACAAAGCAACGCAATCCGAAACAACAACAACAACAACCAAGCAAAATAAGTGAATAAATAAATATATAAATAAATGGAAAATAATGTCCATGTGAGTAAAGATATACTCAAGCATTTTAAAGCATGGCTCATTCTTTACTTAAGACCCCCCGCGGATTTAAAACTACCTAACTTTGAAATCAATGTTTTTTAAATCCCCAGAGAGGTCATAAGATTGCAATGGACGTATTACGGCGACAGATGGGGCAAGAATGGTTCATTGTGACTCGGAGCTTAGAGTGACTGAATCTGTCCTGAATGGAATGGGTTTTGGTTTTATTAAAAATTTACAAGGAAGTTCACGTGGCCTATTTTGTTAAATAATCCCTTAACTAAATATTGAAGTCAACCATTCAGGACAGATTCAAGTAACGTTATAACCATACAGTAAGAAAAACGTTCTAATAGATATTCATCATATGTAAACTCGGCGCCCCATTTTCTATTTTCTGTTTGGGCAAAGAAACATTCATAATCGGTCATGTGACATGAGACCCGAGGTTAGAATTGAGTTAAAGTCATCCAGTTCTGTGTCGCTACCAAATTTAGTGGTCTTTCAGTGGATTTCGGCTGAGTTATAATAGTTTCTATTTTAAACCCAGATATGGCCTTGAGTAACATGCTTGAGTAAGCAAAAATCTTTCACGTGTTTCAAACTATTTGGTCTTCTTACTTGAGTAGTGGCATAGTGTACCTATTCAACTACCCATTTAGCCTGCTAAGAAGCGCATCTGAAGCCATATCCCCAATCAGTCTGTGACCAAAGTAGAACTCCAGAATTCTCAGTTGAAAGTGTCACGTCCACAAGCACATCCACTCGACAAGTAAGTTAAGCTAAGCAAAGCTAAATTCAAAAGGTTCACGTTCTTTTACGTTAAACGTGGAACGGCAAGGCGACGTTTGCGGTTTCACGTAAACGCAGTGCTAAATCTCTCTGTTAGGGACCTTAAGAAACGACAACGTTAACGCAGCAAAACAATAGGTTTAATGAGCAAAAACAATGCACGTGCATTTTCACTTTAATTTTGGTGCATTTCTTTCCCGTCCTCGAAAACTGAAACAACAACGTGAAATGACCAAATTCAATGTTTTATGGGAAACATGAGCACATAACGGTGAATTTTTTTTTATTCTCTTTCTTACCTCAAACTTACCACGCCTACAGATTTGTTTCCGGTCCTGGGTAGTTCGCCGTTTTTGTGCAAGTGAATGAGTGGAAATAATAGCGAAGTAGCACAAATAAAATGAAGTGATAATTATTTTCAAGCGATGTTTTTGTTTTCATCACCGTCGTCGTTGCTTACGTTCGCTATTTTACATAATGGATGGAATTGGGCTGGAAAAAGTGCAATTTACTTTCGATAGGCAACGGGCTCGTCGGTTATAGATTGGTCAATGAAAATAACTTTGGTGTAAAAGTGACAGCTACGGTGGCAAGCAAGTCTTTTGGTGTCTAAAATCGAGAAACCGAGAATGCTTGTGGAAAGCGTTTAACAACATTGATCTATCACGCTTTGGACATTATTGGTAGCAACAGAATGCGAGACGTGTGGAACATATTAACTAAGTAATAAAACCTACGCAATCAAACGCAATTGTACACGACTATAATGACAAGGAAACAAAAAAGATATTAAGATGTAAAAACTATTTTTTAGTTATCAATTTAAATAATAAACAGATTTAAGTTTGAGCAACAATTATTCCACGAACGCACGTCGAATGTAAGATAACACTCATCCCATATCCGAACACGAGTGAAACACATTGTTTTATTAAAAACAACAACGCCAAATCTGGGTATTTTCGTTTTGCAGCAGACAAGAAGACGCTTTAATGGCCGCTGTGTCAGATGTTTCACAAGCATATAGTATAATAATGACTGACATTCCGTGGCCGCTAGTGAAGCCAATCATGATCATCAAATAGTGATATATGATGTGCAAGCACTTTTTAGTAACAACTTATGCTTTTCTGACAAGTCTAAGAGTGTTTTTCAGAGTATTTACTTAAGTCATATGTCGGGTCGCCTTTTGTGGTCCTTGGTTGTGGTCTTATGATTGTTAATTGTTAGCATCACGTAATGAAATATTAAAATGTGACCATTGATTTATACTGATTCGTTTTCTTCGACGAAAGAGGCACGTTTCTGTGACGTTGTATAAATTCGTAAGTGAATCTTGCCACCAAAAAAGGTCAGATTTGTTTCTTAGTTTCTTGAGCTTAGTGTGTTTTTTTTTTTTTTTTTTCTTACAATTTTTCGAGCTGGGTCTAAACAATTTACAATTGTAAATAAGCACAACAGACATCGTTCTTAATACCAATTCGTTTTTAAGATTTTACGTGGTTTGTTACTATCTCCTCATTAACATTGCCTTCATTCTGACTTCCTGCACGATCATGAAGGCGTCTAGTGAATCAAATTCACTGAAAATAGATTAACGGACAAAATCCAGCATATATTTAGCTTACCTTAATTGCTAAAAGTTTGTTCCCACGTCTCACTCCGGTTTTACTGAAATTGTTTCGATGATAGCAATATTTTAAAACCACTAGTGTCAATTGGTTGAAACTCGCGTCCCAATCGTATACGATGACTAAAGTTCCTAGTTACCTTTCATCATATCTGAAAAGCAAATGGCTGCTTCATATTTTCGTGAACTACAAGTGAAGTGAATAATGATTAAAAACAAACCCCTTTCATTTACAATCCAGTCAATTATGTAGTGAATTCCCGAGAGGTGGCACGCGCCAATAAGCGTAAAGATCAGTGGGTTCAGCTAAAACAAAGCGGTTTACCTCAGCGACGCGACTGACAATAAAGAAACTAATTAACAAAAGGAATACGTAAAATGGTAAACGGTAACCAAAAATAGAGGATAGTAGGTGAATAGCCGGTTTAGTAACGATTCTTTCGATGCAAATTAAAAATCGAGCATGGTGTCGCGCCTTTTGATTAAAACTGCATATCTTGAAGATATTTAGCTACGAAGAGGATGTAAAATCAAAACGTTCCATTAACATAAACCAACTTTTAGTTTAGGGCGAAAAGAGGCCCGGAGAACAGATTAACTCTGAACTGAACTGATTAAATCTTTGTCGACCTGGCTTTCAAACAGAAACGCGAGAGTGCAATAAGTCGAATGACGTAATGAATCACTGAATCAAAAGTCGTTTATTTGGCAAAGCTGAAGACGTGATTGTTTATCAGACTTAAGGGTTGATTTCATAATGGTTATAACTGTAGAGTCGTTTTGGTTCCAATTATGAACGATGTTCATGAACGATGCAGTCCGTCTCACGAAATCTTCCCGAACAGAAATATCTCCTGCTTTCCGCTTAGATGTAGGATTTCGTAATCAACCGTACGAATAAAAATTTGAGTAATGAATATTTTTACTATGTGTGAAAGCCGCGCTGTGTATTGAATCGTACAAAGAAGAGACGAACCTCTTGATTAAATGACTTGTGAAGAAAAAAGAACCACATCACAAAGTAGCGAGTAAACATTAACTCCGTAAACGTCTGCCTGTGGTTATATCATTCTGATGTCCTTATTTATGAATAAATAACTGAAATTTCGTAAACGTACTTCACACGCGTGTACGACAATTCTTAAACACAAGATCGGTCTCCAGGTAACTGCCTACATGTTTTGTCACCTTCTGAGTTCAATGAAAAGTTCCTTTTAAAAAACAATTTTGTTGTTGTTGTTTCTTTTTGTAGGAACACTAACCCAACACATCTTGATTCGGTGCGTAATGCATGAGAGCGAGAAACTTTACACGATTTGATTCCAGTCTAAGTGAGTTCGGTTAATTTACAAAATTGCCCGGCATACATAGACCTTAAAAATTAGCAAAGGAAAAAGGCCGCAAAACTTCATGATCAAGTACCTCGGAATTATAAAGAAATATTTCACTGGTGACCCTTCAAATTAATTCAATGGCGCTGCATAAGAAGACCTAAAATTTATAATAGTATCATCTTTTCAAGTTTGCAAGGCCCATACACTAACTTTTTAAGGAAATTAAAAAAAAATGCGCTTACTGATAAGCTTCATGTATAAAATCAATCGTTCTTGTGTGTATGTTCGCGGCAAAGACTGCAGTTCATATATATATATATTTATATACATTAGGTCTCTACGCCCGCTTCCATTCTCCTTTATCACGAGTAGGCGGTCTTTTTTGTTTCACGGGAGCGGCGAAGCCGCGACTCACGAGCCGGCGGGAAAGACTAATAGGTTTCGCCGGTTCGCCCCAGTTCACCAAGCGAGCCGGCCTAAAACTCTTGCGGCACAAACTGAAGCGCCTGATCGCAGGCTAAAAATGCCGTGATAAAAGCCTATTATGATCCTAGTGTACGGTTATTTGTTTCCAATCGTTTTCTCTCAGCCGCTCACAGAAATATCACTTCTTAAAAACAAAACAGCTGGGGAGCGCTGAACCTTGACACAACACAAGATATTTGGTCCTTCTTTTAAAGAAAACCTTGGGGGAAAAAACATCGAAGAATTCAACGAAGCAAGTAATAAAAAGGAGCAGAAATGCCGTTTCACTGACACTGGTTTTTGCTGACACAGACTTTGTTTCCTGACTTTTCTCTGTCACTTCAGTCACCGGAACATTTAAGGAAAATACCGCCTCCTGTGTTCTCAGATCGTTTTGTTTTCCTTTTAAAGGCATATTGGGGGAGCTCATGCGCTTTGATCTGTTCGAAGCCTTGAGCTAAAACTTTAAGTTGTTGAAACTTTTAGGGAACCGAACGCAATCTTATTCCCCAAATTTACTAACTGTTGTTGGCCTTGATATACGAAAATGCTAGATAAACTTTTCTTGCATGAGTTTGTCGACGTATTTGCCTCGCCGAAAACGAAAGGAATTAGTTTTAGATTAAAGTTAAGAAAATTTGAGGTGTAAGTTTTGTGAAAGAAAAGCTGCGATTTTCTTAACTAATTCGAAAAGGCCTTCCGTTAGATAACCCCAACGTTTAAGTTAAAAAAAAAAAAAAGAGAACAAAGTTCAGTCCTACCTCTCTTTAAACGGCCGCTTTGAAGTTTGTTGTCGTAATTCTTGTCACAGAGAGTATAATTACTCAACAAGCACCCAAGAGATGAATGTCAGCTGTAATAACATATAGGAAATGTAAAATCGTTTTCCAAGTGTATGTAAATTTTATTACTCTGAAAGTCAAAATAAAACGTCCATGCCTTCCTCCAACTTACCGACTGATTCAATAAAATTGGCACTCCAAGGAATAAAACCAGACTTAATCAAGTACATCGTGTAATTTTTCAACATTTAAGATTACTCGACGTTTACAAATTTTAATGCCGACTGCATGGAAGCCATCTAGAATTACTGTCGTCAATGATTTTAAATTTTGCCAGCCCTCTAGGTTCCTCTTAGGGGAGTTTATGCTACGCAAATGGCTGATATGTGAGGAAGTTCTTAAACTTCTAAGGGACAAAGCTATAATTTCACAGGAAAGACGCATTTACATTTCATTTAGAATTGAGTAATAGCCTAAGCAAAGGCGACACCCGTGCTGTAATCCCTTTTAAGGCAGTGATTTTGTTTGCTGTTTGGCAATTTTTATACAAGCAAAACGACAAAAAGGTCTCATTCTGTTATTAACGAGGGGGGAAATCGTCCGGGGCTTTTATTAATTTTTGCTTATTTTGTTTTGAAACTTGACAAATAAAGCAAACGATCAGAAATAAATCATTTACCAAAAACAGGTTAATAGCTTGATGTCGATCGGCTTCAGATGAACAAAAGCAGTTTTCGCCCTGTAATCGCATTTTCGTGTAAACTCTTTTTAAAATATTTGACACTTCATCACGTATAGCACGTAAATCCTCTTAGAATCACCTACAGGCAATGGAGTAACAATTAACAATACCTAAAATTAAAATGAACGCCTTAAGGAAAGAAAGCGATAATCCATTGTCATTTTGCGGGGATTTGTCAAACCCAGATAATCACCTAGAAGACGAATTTTTCACCAAAAATAAACGTACTTTTATGCATTTACACAAAATATTTGTACGACTTAACATGTTTGACACCAATAATGCCTTTTTGTATTATTAATTGAACTTGTAATGTATTTCGACAAAGGATGTTTGCTCTCAACTCACCCTTTCCAATATGATAGTATTTGGAAAAGTAATATCCCCTCGAAAATTTTCTTCATGATTTTCATGTGTCAAATGCGGGCCAATCATTACAGCTCCGGAAAGGTTGCCATCAGAACGCATGCTGCCTAAGTTTTATCCACCATGTCGTGTATTTACATGTACCACCTACCATTGCTAAAAGCCGGTAGGAAAACTCCTAAAGCTTTTGTGAATTACGTCAACCAGTTAACAACAAAACCCAGCTTCGTGTCTGAAATCAATAGATTGGTTATTGCTGAAACCTCTTTAAGTAAACGTTCCGGACAATGTGAAACCGGAATGTTGGTTGAAGAACAGAATTGAATAAAGCTCTATAATTTGAAGATCTTTTTTTAGTTCCAGTCAGTATTTTCATTACTTTGAGTCAATATTAAAGTGGTTTTTGGCCAAAGATGAGTAGATTAGCGTGAGTAAAGGAGGAGGTGTTGCTAGGTTGCGCAAGATCTTATGAAAACATTACAATTCATATTACGCACAGTAATATGCTAAATGGACGCTTTAAATAGAGGAAAAGTTTTCGCAGCGGCATATAAGGTCTTTTCATGTCGCTTTATGATCACTGACAAAGTAAATTTCATTTTGGCGTCTTACCTACATTTCACGTCATCTGCGACAGTAATTACTCTTTCAGAGCGTCTAAGGCACGACAAAAGCCAAATCACACTGTTTTAGCAGAGGCGCAAAGCGGTGAATGTCGCTTGAATTGCGAAAACAAGTTCCTTTTTGGCAATTTTTAAGGTAGAACTTAAGCCAAATTCCATTATTTTGGGGCTTGAAAAGCCGTGGATGGCCATTTCAATCGTCTATGAAAAATCCTGATGCATTTCCTATTAGTCTTCCCTCAATGGAAAACAAGTATAAGAATGAGTAGCCAAAGGACAAAAAAAAGATGCAATATTTTTTCTTCTCCAGGAAAACCTTAATTACTTTTCGGCTTTAGGAACAAGAATTGCACTAAACATTTATATTTTTCCCCTTCCACGCGTAATGTTTTGGAAGCTACAAACATAAGATGGCGAGTGATGCAAATTTTGGGCTTTTTGGTGTATTACTGTATGATCGAACGAAAAATAATACGAACTTTTCTGATTAACGCAAATCCAGGGGAATACTGAAAGAAAATCCAGTTTTTTCTTTTCTGTTGTCAGTTAAAAAAATATGGCACCTGGATTTATTAATCTATAATTTGAAATTATCAATTCAAAATAGGATGAGAAAAATCATTTTTCAGCTGTGTTTACATGAAAAATTCAGTGAATTCTCAACTCAAATAACCGGTCATGAAATTGCACAATCGAGCGTTGGTGGAAAACTCTGGAGTGCATGCTTTTGTTTCAACAAACCCCTATAGAATGATGATTCTTTGGCAAAAACAGAAGAATTCAGTGAATTCTAGAAAGAAATACGAACCATTCTAAGTTTTAAACGATTTTGGCCAGACAGCGAGACAGTATGGACATAGGCAAGCTTTATGGACATAGGGAAGCTTTTTTTTATTTCTTTTTTTTTCTTTTTTAATTTTAATTTCAAATTAATCTACCTCCTTTCTTGAGGCAAATCGAAGCCGGAGACACTACGTTCTGGCGTTAAAAGTTATCGTAATTAAAAGCAGTCTATACCGAACATATATTGTACTAAAGGAGGATTCTAACTTTAACGACGTATTGTAAAATTAGCGCAGGAATTTACGCGAAATATATTTACGGTTTATTACGCCGCTAAAGAGAGCTCTAATTTTTACGCCTCGGTATCAGATCCCAGAATTTCACAATATTCCTACAAACTGTATGGTAAAGTTGTTGAAAATCGTTTCGAATTACCATAGGAAAGAGTTTTTTGCGAATTCTACTTCGTTTTTAGTTTGTACGCCCATGTCTATGGAAGTTTTTATATTTAACTCGTCGGTTGGGGTGAACTAAAAAGAAGCAGACGGAAAGCGCAATTATTCGATCGGTCCAAGCACAAAATTATCGATTTTCTTATGATTTGATTCCAAAAGGTAACTGTGTTGTTTAGCTTGGACGGCCAACTAGAAACGATTGTACTGGATCGGATAGCGAAAAAGTAAATCAAAATGTCAACTTTCCTACCTCTAAGTCAAGCCGTATGAGTCGTGTGTTGTTCTTCCACCGCTTGTGATAATGAGGCGAACTCAATAAGGCTGTTGTTGTTAGCTTTTCGACTCTCAGGAAACAAAATACAGCCCTTCACAAAAGCTGTACCAAAACATGATTAATTCAAGCGGTTCGTTACTAAATTCTGTTTTTTCTGCCTCCTGTATCAGGCACACGGCAACTAAATCTCCCAAAGGAAATTAAAGTAATGCGCTTTAGTGTAAATGATGCAAAGTAATGTAAATTAGATAAAGTATCTGATTGAACAATGCTAATTCAATCATATCTAAGGAGTAGGACTACAGTTTTGGCGGCCTAATTACGTATACATCATATACCGATTTGTCATTTAATTTGCACCTTTTCTATCAGAAAAAGTGTAGCAAGAAGAAAAAGAGGAAGAACAAGAGGAAGGAGAAACCTTGACTACCCAATGCTGGTCAATTTGAAAAAAAAAAGAAAAGAAAAAAAAAGAAAGAAAGAAAGAATTAAGAAAGAAAAAGAAAAACTTGACAGATAAATTCAATCCACTTGTCTAAGTTCATCGTGCCGAGTCTTTATGCGTTTTCTTTTGTTTTTTCTTATCTTTCTTTTTATTTTTCTAGGATTTTGATAGCGTGGCGGTTAATCAAAGGGATGCCCAGCTGTGTACACCACAAAAATAGTTGTGACTGTGTGATAAAATCTACTGTCAATTGTATCATAGCCTAAAAAAACATCGAACTTCACTTAGCTAAAACTGTTAATAGCATAGGTGACGTGGAGGCATTTTGGATTAAGCCCTTGTTGTTAAGGAGTACATACAAAAAATTAAGTAAATAAAACTTAGAAGAAAATAAAAATTAAAGACACGATGTTTTCAAGATATATACTATTTTTATCACGCCAGTTTGAACTTGACCATTGTGACGAGTTAATTTGAATAATTAAGCTTATCGATCAAAACATGTTTCTGTTTTCTGGTGTTGTTATGCTGGTCTCACTGTCTACACGCCGGCCATTATTATTTTTTTTTTTTTCCTGTGCCTGTAGACGAAGAAAAATTAACTTAAACAAGAAGCTGTTTTCAGCTTATACTCGGGCCATATTTGACTGCGTGGTGCGTAAGCTTACAATCTTTTGGCGGTGATAACCTCCAGCATCGTTAATTCCGCCAAATCAATAGATACAGAGATATAGTGAGGCAATAAGTAACCACCAGATAGAATTGCATTTCTTACAGTCAGAATGAAATATAGGGAAAAACGACATTTATCATGCACAAAAGACACTATAAAAATGAACACATAAACAGATTAAGTTTCTTCGCGTCTGTTCATGTGACCCCGGGTCAAATGACTAAAAATATTAAGACTTTAGAGAGAGGTATCTCGGAAATTCTTAATGACTACTTTAAATCATTTCTGTCTAAACCTGTAAATATCCGGACTTGAACAATGATGACGGAAAACGCTTGCAAAAGTTTGCGTTTTAATACAATGCCAGTGCTCACCACAATATTTGGTAGAAAGCGTAGGACACTTTTAATTGAATGTGGGCTTCACATGCACAACGATCATAACGGAAATTGCTGTTAGCGTCATCAATGCTCGGAGTCGTACAGATATTTATATGACTCTCGGTTCGTATTGAAACATAATCAATGTACAAATGGTTTCTGTCTCCAAATCAAAGGTGAAAACGTAAGGATTAAAGCATCCCGGTATGAAGCACAAGGTATTCTACTTAACAAATGTTTTCCCCTGTATTTTACTCGAACTGCAAATAATGCAATTTTATCTGGTGGTTACTTATTGCTTCACTATATCTCTGTTTCTATCGATTAACGCAAAAGGCTTAACGCATAAGACCTACGTTGTCGGTCGCGTTCTTTGTAGTCCGGCCGTGAGGTGCCGAGTTATAATTACGTGCATGGGATGCCTTAAGGGGCATACCGTGTCTAAAAATGGGTTCCGGACCATCGCGACCCGCCCAAAAATTTAAAGAATTTGATAACGCGACCAAAATATTAACTCGTGCCGCCCGAGGAAAAAAAAAAAAGAGACCGAGAACTTAACTCGTGGCCTTATCTCGTAAGTCTTATCTCTCGGCCCATCGCGACCAAAAAAATAAAAAAAATAATTTGATAACGCGACCGAAAACTTAACTCGAGCCGCCTTATGGCCCGAGTAATAAATAGGTTTTGTTTTGCCTTCACTGTGTGGACTTAATAATTAAGTTAACGCCTTCTTATGAAAACAAAAAAATGTATAACTTGTTTTATTCAGCGCTAAGAAAATTCTAGCCTGCAAATTTTTATTAATTGTAATTGGAAAAAAAATAATAATGATGATGATGATGATCATAATAATAATAATAATAATAATAATAATAATAATAATAATAATGATAATAATAATAATAATAAACTATTCGGATGACTTCAGGTTCTTATGCTATCTGATCCCCGCCCAAAAAATACTGGCTAAGAATTAAAAAGTGAGGGAAATCTTTAATTAATTTGAATCAGAATGTGACACCTGAATTTACTGAACTATATCTTCGCTTTTTTTAAAAAAAAGGCTACACTCTCAAGCTTGACACTCCTATAATTTTTAAGCCCGGTGTTTTTTCTAGCTGTGTCTATGGGTTCTCATATACCGAACAACAGATTAAACTGTGTTATCTTACACTGAGTTGCCCTTTAAAAGGCCATGAACAGTCTAGGAAAAAAAGGACATAACATTTTAAGGTTTTGCTCAAATTTCCGCGCTGGGTGCTCCTGTTTACTCTTCGTTTATTAAAGATAAAAAGAAAGGAAAGAGAAGAAGGAGACGAAGAAGAATATTAGCTTCTCATTCTCAATGCGGTGCCCAGTTTTTAACCTTGACCAATCGCTTCCTTTTTCCGCGATTCCTCGTTATAAGATTTTGTCATTTAAAATATGCCAGTAAGCTAGCCTTCGACGAAAATTTTTAATTAAGTAATTTTAGTCTTGCCTTTACATTAGGTTGGTCTTAATGAGTTAACGCCTTTTCTTTTAAACTGCATGAGCGTGAAAATAACTTGGAAACTGTCCAGATTTTCATAGTGTTTCAACTGTTGAGGACGGCTCAGCTGCCTACAACGGCTGGCCCAGGCTAATTTGAAATTCATTGTTCCCCAAAGTGATTTATTCAGTATGAAGATAATTCTAACCCGCAAATTCAATGATTCATTGATAGTGCGCCTTCAAAAATTAAACGTTTATGTCTTAAAGAGAATTTCATCGCAAATTAATATCAATCAGTGTTAAGAAGACTTTAGGCTTCGGTGCTATCTATCAGAGAGATAAATTATGAAGTGACTGAATATTTAACGAAGAATTAGTGTGACACTTATGTTCATTCATTAAACCATATTCCAATAAAATATAAAAGTATTTCATGGAACAAAGTTGCCAAGATGCCATGGAAGAACTAACATTTCAAGGTTTATAAATTGGACACTTAAGATCCTTGCGTGGAAACTAAGCGTTCTTCTCTGACAAGAATTTACACTAAGTTTCAAATACAGATCCCGAAAGGTTGAGGGTAAATTGGTCGTAACCTACCCCCTGCTGTTTATCTCCAACAAAAGTTGACTTCTTTTGGATTAAATTAACACTCCCTGACTTGAATTGCACTGGTATCCTATTAACTGAATAGAAACAATAAGAAAAATAACTTTGCTCAGTTGTCGAATGACAATTATCATGGCAGCTACGTAGACATATTTCAGTTTTGTTGTCTTGTTAAGTTTAGAAAATAACTTTTTCTGCTCAATAGAGACAACCTTTGTATTAAAACGAGAAAATAAAAGAAACTTCAAGAAAGTATATAGGATGAGAGGGTTAGTTAGTAAAGAAACTGTGGTTCTGCACCAGTAGGGGAGGTCCGAGTGCTGACGTTTCGAGCTTTAGCGCTTCGTCAAAGCGAGAAAGTATCTTACACACTCAATATTGTACAGACTAACTTACAGAACAGTACAGAGTCAATTAATGAAATGGTCTTTCTGTATATCTCTGATAATTTGCAAGACTCTTTGAAACTTAATAAAAAGAGAAAGAGCAAGATGAAAAGGAAGAAGAAAAAGAAGTAAGAAGGGATTTTATAAGCTTTCATCTCTCAATGACCGTACGCTCATCTTCTCTAATAACTTTACCATTCTTAGCTTCCTTTTTTCTTGGTTCGTCATCACCTGTTATCCTCTCAAACTAAATTTAAATACAGATTACAAAATTCTTCCAAATCTTAGAACTCTCTCCACTGAACATGAAACAAAATCAAACAAGGCAAAACGAATAGTAAGACCTAAAAGCCCATAAGATAACGTGTATAAACTTAAAAAGGAGTCCTGAATTAAAGTAATATTACTGACTGAGGAAACAGAGTGCAAAGGCTTGGTTCAAACTGTACATGATTCACGCCCAGGAATTAAATAACACCTCTGCCGTCACTATTACATAATTTTTTACGGCACAAAATTTTGCATATAGTTATTAAACCCAATTCAGCGAGGCCAGTTATCGATCAAAATATACCAGCAGAAAATAAAAATGCCATCACCAGTAGAATTTCTATCCATTTTCGTTTATTAGTAGTTCTTCTGTTTTAAAAAAATTGTCACTTACCAAGATCTCAGAAGAGAACGTTGACGCCCTCAATAATTGGGTAAACAATAATTGGATGACTTTGAAGTGATAAAGAGAATTAATATAAATTAACGTATTGGTCAGAAATGCAGGAATGATCAGGGGAAACGTTACAAAACGGATTAAATTGACCTTTAATATTCAAGATATCGATCGCAATAACCAGCAATTAAAAACAATTGCATTTTGCTATAAAAAGAAATTAATGTAAGGTGTGAAAAATGAGCTTTATACCAAAATGATGTTTTAATGAAAACTAATTTGTTGCGTTCGGTCAATACTATATTTTTTGTGAGTTCTACTTCCTGAAACGAGAAAGAAATGTTAAGCCTGGTACACACCATCGACATAATGACATAACGACATAAAGAAAAGACCCTTTTTCTTCTTTATGTCGTTATGCTTATGTCATTCTGTTTCTGCTACGGTTGTTCAAACTTGTGACATACAACATCAACTTAAATTTTCAGTTTGCATTTGCGTGACTTTGCCCTTATGTCGCAGTATGTTGCTAGTGTGAACCAGGCTTTATTTATGTATTTATGTAGGTATAAAACAAGAAAACCTTTCTTAGTGACTGAATGCTGATTGTGCTCCATGCATCCACCACCTCTATAAATAACCTTTACTGAACGGACTTATTTTTATAAATAATAAATTTATTTTGTTGGGAAAGATGTTTTACAAAACCTAGACTGTGAACAGCTTCTCTTTAGCTCGAAAATTCGCCAGAAATAACGCAAAAAACTGAGCGAGCATGATATATTGGAGTCGCGCGCGAGCGACTAAAGCCGCGACGACACGGCTCGCGGCGTCGCGGCTCGCGTGCGCGACTCGAACATCGTGGTCGCTCATTTTTTGGCGTTCTTCCTCGCGGATTTTCGAGCAAAAGAGACACTACTCGCAGTCAATGCAAAACCTTAAGTCCAAAAATTTTGAATTCTCCTTCGACGCTCACATTTTGTTATAACTGGGCACGCGTATTTCATGATTAAAATCACGTCCGGATTTACGTGGCCAGTATTTTTACTTTTTGAAAACTGATACTGGAATCGTTAGCTTAAATAAACGTGGAATAATGGTCAAACGCAATGAAAACATGGACGTAGCTGCTAAATCCCGTTAATAGTTTCAAACATTTGAAATATTTTCAAAACAATACATACATCTGTACATACATGAGCTTTTATATTTAAACACGGTATCAATTCATAAAATATGCCGTCTTCCATCCAGCCGTGTATTTAAATTTAACTTACACTTAAAAAAGGGAAAAACCTAATACTAACGCGAGCCTACTATGTATTCCTTGTGGGCAATAACAATAACATTTAGTAAAAGCTGCACAAATTTAAAAGAGGGACAAAGGCAACGCCAGCAATGAAGCTTGAAAAAGACAGAGAAGACTGATTTTTCGTTCTAGAGTGTAGCACATCGATACGATAGTGAAAGCTGCGGTTCTCTGTTTCAGAGAGTCATGGGAAGATTTGGGCTTTCTTGTGGAAATCACTCAAACAGCAAATAGCCTTTCGCATCAGTATTCTGTTACATGTAGTCTCACCCTAGATAGGGCTTTCAAGGTGTTTAAGGTTAGAGAACCTGCATACTGACGAAACCGTTCACAACGTGGTTGCAGACTTAAAAAAAAAAAAAAAAAGAAAGACTCAAAATTCAAAGCCACTGAACAATGAGGCGACACAACTCTTCATCGATGTCTTCGCTTCAGAAGTCAGGGGCCGCACGACAGTTTTCTCTCAAATCTGTTGAAACGCAATTTTAGGCTATCTGGAGTGCCTTTAAAACTCTGTAGGTTCATTTCAAGCCGCGCTATAATATTTTTTATCTGTTTGGTCATTCTAGGGGAACTTGAGGCATTTCGAAATTACTTGGGCATTTTTGTCCATTTCTCGAAAACCTTAGGTCTTATTTCCTTTCCGAAAATCTAGGCTGACCTTTCTTCGGTACCCAAAACCAAATATTTATCAATCCGAAAACACTAGGCCTTAAAGGGGCAGTATCATGGGAAATCGATGGGAGATATCATGATTTTTGGCCAAAATTCACTAACTTTAAACTTTGAACACTGTGTTACTTAATTTCTCAACCGCTAATTTAAAGAAACATTAATAGTGATCCTAAGACGAAAGGTTAAACCAAAATATAGTACAATCGGGGATTTTTAGTGCGTTACAATAGCGAAATTTGAAAACGTCTGCCAGACGTTTTCAAATTTGAACCCTTCTCTATCTTGGTCATCTGCCGGCGAAAATATCCGTGGATAGTTTCTTTGCATTCTGATAGCCTTTTACTGGAATTTTGTCATTATATCTTGGCTGCTATCAGCCGAATAGCGTCTTTCCGATTTTCAATGTGTTACTAAAAATAGCGTGATACTGTCCCTTTGAATTTCCCATATCACGAACGTTCGAGGTGAAAATTCCCTTTAGAAAATTGTGGGAGATTCGAGTTTGGATTCGAGTTCGAGTTCAAGTTGGACTTCGAGTTAGGCTTCGAGTTGACTTCATGAAAAATCGATAACTGATGAACCGCGGAGCTTCTCTATGTATAGCCCCCACAAAATGAATGTGAGTCACTCGCACGTGTTAAGTTTCGAACTGGTGGGAGCTATTGAAAGTGTATGGATGAGAAAACAAACCCGCGATTAATAGCCACGCAGAAAATTCAAAACCATAAATGCACGGAAAAGACAACTAACCGCCAGGCTATATCTTTCGGGTAATTAAAAATCTGACCTACTGTACTTTAATACTACGCCACCCAACGACAAAATGTTATTTGTTTATTCAGTATCTTTCAAAAGACTGCTTAGATCGGTGATGAAAGGAAGACAATACTTATATTGTATCGCCATACAAGAGAGAAAATCAATGGAACTAAAGCTCACGGAAATCGCGCTCAATCGTTCCAAAAACCACAAAGGGGAGAAAGGACAACAGACAAGGGAGTTCAAGTAGGGATATTTGTATTGAAAATTCGTTAATATTTTTTTAAATTGAACAGATCGAAACTGTTTTCTTTTGTTGTTCACCATTTTCTTTTTCCCATAGACCATGCTTAGTATCTACATTTTTCGAAAAAAAAAAAAAGCAAAATCGTATACTTCAGCCATCCTTCGTTTGGGGAAGAAGGGGAGAGGGGGGGTGGGGGGGGGGGGTCCGATTTCATTTGGGAACCCTTCCAGAGCGCGCTCTCGAAAATAACGAAGTATTTTTCTTTTTGTATTTTTTTATTAATAAAAAAAATAACGAAATATTTTGCTTTTTGTATTTTTATAGTAGTACAACTCCGATTCCAACTCGAACTTCAACTCGAAGCCCAACTCGAAGTCCAACTCGAAGTCTAACTCGAAGTCCAACTCGAACTCGAACTCGAATCCAAACTCGATGATTCGGGATTCCCGCGCAGTGACAATTGGAATCACAAACCCGATAATTAGTAGATAAATTTAGTTGACCTATGGCCATGCTATTTTTCATCTCTTTCGTAATGAGATGCTATGTCACCGAAGACAGGATAAGCCCTGCGGATGTGGCTTTAGTTTACAATCATACCAATTTTGCATTATTTATCTTCGTTGTTCATATAATATAGTTATAATTCTTTATAACTGCAGAGAGAACCTAATCTTAATGGCTTCATGCTGATCAAGATAGTGTTTGTCGGCTATTTGGAGACATATACGAGCTCTGAGCTCATGAGCATGCTTGCTTGACCTTAATGGAGAAAGTGAAGACAAACTATACTGATCCTTAATCCAAAAAAGCTGCAGATTAATTAAACCATCTGTGTATCGTACGAGGTTGTACAACAATACTAGGATCTAAGCAATTATGCAGAATTCTCAGCGCCCATTCAAATCACGCTGAAGGCAAAGCTGTTTAGCCTAATTATTTCAAGAATTTTAATTTAAAAAAAAAAAATTCCGTTTCAGGTGTGCAATTTGCATTGTTTCTTTGTTATTGAGCTGAAACGTGTCGTTGCCCTAAAAATTTATATGAAATTCGAAAACATGACCGGGAAGCCTTGAATAATTTCCTTAAAACCTTTCGCAGACACCTATAAGTACCTGTATTTAAGACACGTTGAAAGAATGCTCTGTTGTGTTAACACAGATCCATTTTGTTCCCCCTTTTAACGTTCTTGAATGTTATCTTACCGAGACCAGGAATGTTTAGTTACAGCAAAACCGTGTTTACAGAAATGATATGGCCTTGACCAACCTATCAAATTGTTCGTTTTATTTTCATTGATTTCATTAGGCAAAAATCACTTTTACAAAATCCATTATTTAAGTATGTGTTATCTTGTTTTCAAGTACTTCTGGATCGATCAAGGTATACTTTAATCAAAATAGTTTTGATTCGGCCAACCAGTTTACAGAATTGAAAGAACCGAAAAATGTAGATATGTGTTTTGTTTCTTAGTAATGTTTGTGCTTGTTTGCTCACTTTTCCGTGTTTTCTAACTGGCGAATTTACTCTACTTAATTGGGTTAAATACAACTTACGACAACGGATGTCAATGGATAGCAGACATACCAAATCTATTCATAAAATTCTACACTGAACGCCCTGTTGGATTCATATCAACTAAAACACGTTTCCATAGGATAAATGAACCCTTCTGACCGCTCTGGAAGGTAAATTTCAGTTAAATTATTAGCAGAAATGAACCTACCGTTTCGCAAATACTTGAAGATGGGTTTCGTCAGTTCCTGTGTCAGTTTCAGCAACGTTAACAGCTCACACCACAAGAAGCATATCTAGAAATTGCTTTTCAGCTTTCAGCTTTTATTGCTGTCTTCTCAAGCTAGAATTGCCACGTAAGATGAAGAGGCTACGGTCTTCAGGCATTCGACGCTGACGACTGCTGCCTAATTGAAGCGCGTTTCTCTAGACGGATTAAACTGCGCAATTGAATTTGGTTCATTGACAGAATTATAATTCCGCTACTGGTCTCGATCAAGTTGGCCATGGGCCAATGATTTAAGTCTCAGTCGGTCTGACAGTAAATGTCAAGTTTGTCACGCAGTATGTTCCGTTCAAGAAAAAGCATCTTGGTGTGGCCATTCTTAGTTGCTATCGCGATTAGGGAACAATGAAACATATATTATAACTGATGATCACCAGGCTAAACACGTGTAAAGCATTACACGTTACCAACAAACGCCATTTTATACTGAGGACCAAAACAAGTTATGTTTAATTTCTGAGAAAAAAAAAAGCCAGCTCCAATGAAGTTCTTTCAGTTCTTTCTTTTCGCCTACACATCAGATCGTTCAGCGGCTAGAAGTCTTCTTCCATCAGGAATTTTAGTACAGTAGAGTAACTGTTGCATGAACTGTCTCTAATTCGCGACACTGTACCACTCAGGTCTTAAAGATTATAACAATTTCTGACTGGTCCGTGATTTGCGTTTACAACTCAGACGCATCCTCAGAGTAGCTCCTTCATTGTTTGATAGAGAAGATACAATATTAGGTGAAAAAAAGAAAGTTCAGGTATTTTCTAAAAAGTCTGTTAGCGGACCGCTTGCAAGAAGTGGTCCCAGAGAGAGGTGTGAAGCCGTTTCACCTGAAGCTACGTTCGGGGACTGGTGGACACGTCAGATTTTTATCTGATATGGCCGCCGGCTTGCAAATACATTCCGATCTTTCAACACAGATTATCAACATATAAAACGTTTGTTCCGTTCGTTTGTCACATTTCTCCGAAAATGGAACACACACGCCTCCCGCGGTATTCTCGCGATAAACATGATATTTAAAAAACATGATATTTAAAAAAAAAAAGAAAAAAAAAAAAAAAAGAAAACGCGCGCGTATTCAGTCTAGCATTCACTCATAACTTAGTCATCTTGTTTGTGGGTTCGCTTAGTTACAAGCCTTTTGTTGTGATCCCTCAACTGAGTTTTATGTGTCACTTTTTTGATATTTATTAAACATTTTAGAAATTAATGTAAAACACGAACGACAAGAGTTTCGATGCTGGGTTTCTGTGGCGTTGTAATGAACGTGTCTGATACTGAACATTTCTGATACGGAGGTCCATCATTGAAATAGATAACGGAAGCGATATTAAAACTAAAAAATGTACAACAGATATCAGAAAAACAAAAATGACAGCCGTTATTACAAATTGCAACAGGTATTAAAAAGCTAGAGTTATTACCATTTACTAAAGTATTCGACGCCCAGTATGACATGTTACATTAGTTGACATTGGCTATTTTCAGCGTTTTACATTTTTTTTTTTTCAGGTATATGTTTAGTGTAAATAAAAAGTGGACTAATTAGCATGCCAGCGAATCATGTTTGACGGGAGATATTCATAGACTGCGGGAATCCCGAATCATCGAGTTTGGATTCGAGTTCGAGTTCGAGTTGGACTTCGAGTTAGACTTCGAGTTGGACTTCGAGTTGAAGTTCGAGTTGAAATCGGAGTGGTACTACTAGAAAAATACAAAAAGCAAAATATTTCGTTATTTTCGACAGCGCGCTCTGGTAGGGCTCCCAAATGAAATCGGACTCCCCCCCCCCCCCCCCTCCCCCATTCTTCCCCAACGAAGGATGGCATGTATACGAATTTTTTTTTTTTTCGAAAAATGTAGATACTAAGCATGGTCTATACGAAAAAGAAAATGGTGTACAACAAAAGAAAACAGTGTCGATCTGTTCAATTTAAAAACACCAACGAATTTTCAATAAAAAATATCCCTACCTGAATTCCCTTGTCTGTTGTCCTTTCTCCTATGTGGTTTTTGGAACGATCGAGCGCGATTTCAGTGAGTTTTAGTTCCATTGATTTTCTCTCTTGTATGGTGATACAATGTAAGTGTAAGTTGTCTTCGTTTCATCATCGATCTAAACAGTCTTTTGGAAGATACTGAATAAACAAATAACGTTTTGTCGTTGGATTTATCTGTCCATAGCTTTATATGCTTAGACGGTCGAGTGGCTTAGTATTAAACTACAGTAGGTCAGATTTTTAATTACCCGAAAAATATAGCCTGGCGGTTAGTTATCTTTTCCGTGCATTTATAATTTTGAATTTTCTGTGTGGCTAGTAATCGCGGCTTTGTTTTCTCATCCATACACTTTCAATAGCTCCCACCAGGTCGAAACTTAACACGTGCGAGTGACTCACATTCATTTTGTGGGGGCTATACATAGAGAAGCTCGGCGGTTCACCAGTCAAATAGACTGACAAGTTTTATTCAAGCGGCTCAGCGGCTCGCCAGTCAAATTGAGTTTGTTGATACAACTAAGAACGTGATTGAACAAAGCGTCTGATTATCACGCGTCTGTTGAAATAATACAAGCGAAAACGATCGTCGCCCGAAGGGTAGAAAGAGGCGTAAGCGATTTTTACGGATGATTTTTACCGATTGATGACGGAAATCGGTGAAAATCGATAAGTTGATTTCGTGTGTCAAATCGATATTATCGATTTTTCATAAAGTCCAACTCGAAGTCTAACTCGAAGTCTAACTCGAACTCTAACTCGAAGTCCAACTCGAACTCGAACTCGAACTCGAACTCGATGATTCCCTACTCCCCTCGCTGCGAGCAGTCTAAGATATTCATAACTCAAATTTCTGCAAGGCTGATATGCATGATAGGACTGCGTAGAGATTTTTGGCTGATTAGATCTTTTACAGATCCTGCGTATACTTGCAGCATTTCCGTTTAAGGTACCTTGCTGGATTCAGCTGTTCAGATTCATAGATCGAATGCCCCAGTTTCCGATGCCGAGCAGGTGATTTTTTCCACTAAGGGGCCAACCATTTTACTTTGGGGGGCGGGGGTGGGTGATTTTGAAAAAAAATATCCTGCAAATACATATGCGTAAGAAAAAAATTCGTGCACAAGACCATCCTCCCAAAAAAAATTCACACACGTACAGTGGGCTGGAAAAAATATTCCGGCAAGATGTTCCCTGGGCTGACACATTGAACTTTTGTATCAGCAAACTGTTAAAACAAAGGCGCATTTTTGATCCGGCTGAGCGGTATAAATACGGCTAAAATATTTAGCGTTGCCCGTGTCGACGAGACACAGCAACTGATGAGATTCCAAGAGAATCGAAACTGCAGTCTTGCATGGGAAACAACATTAGACACTCGCCAGAAGACGTTTCACTAACATCCTAGAGACTCAATAGACAGATGTCTGTCTTAGCTTTAAATATCTGTTGCAGATGCGAGCTACGCCACAAAATAATGAAGGTACATGTCAGCAATTAATAGCTGTTTTTCAGATAAGCACCAACTCAGAGAGCTAAAAGACAGCTCAACAAGCTATAGCTCTCGAAAGCGAGAAACAACAATGATAAGCTTTGTAAAGACGAGGATCTCATTAGACACTCATATCCGTGATAAACAAATTAAAACATCCTACGGCAGTTACAATCCGCCTTCCCGCAGCGATATACAATATTCACGAGTAAAGAAATCCACGGATCCTGTGTGTGCACAGATAAAATTTAATTAGCGCTACCTGAAATCTTGCAGTTAATCCGAGCCGATAAACCTTAACAAATGCCGCAGAGCTAGCATACACCATGGCATATTAAAAACTAATCCTGACGACTCAGAATGATCAGCCGAGTAAGAAACCCTCCATGCAGTATATATGAGAATTCCCCCTCACGACCAAGATAAACGCCATTAAGCGGAGCGGACCCATCACATTTTGATCAAACAGGAAGAATCTCTTATAAAAAAGGAAAATCGCTTAAAAAGACATGCTGGTAAAAGCAAAACTGAAAAGGCTTTTATCAAAACAGCGGACACACAGTGGGAGTCATACAGGTCTGTCAACCCCCTTTTAACATGCAGTAAAGTTTCTTGTCTATTAAAAGTAAACAACACGATGGAATGTAGATTAGGCCTTCAACCACCGACCCTTCTATCTCCCTATCTATAAAAGTCGGATCGAAAGTCCAACGTGCTGACCACTACACCCGCCCATGCCACCCACATGTACTGTATTATAAAGGTCAGTCGAAGACTCTTTAATAGATAAAAATTAATACATTTGTTAAAGATTCTTTTCGAGATCCTTTATAATTTGATTTATAATGGATGCCTTCATAAATTCTTCATACCAACCTATCCTCACAAAAAAAAAAATTCATGCATAATGTTCGAGGGAGAAAAAAATATCCTGCACGCACATACCCCAAGGAAAAAAAATCATTGTGAATTAAGGGGTTGAAAAAAAATTCACGCTCATACCAGATCACCCACCCCTTCCCTCAAAGTAAAATGGTTGGCCCCTAAAACCCCATTTACACTACAGAAAAAATCGGCAAGGCAAGGATGAAAATCGGCAAGGGTAATTTTCATTTTCGCCAAGGCAAGGGTAAAATGTGCAGTTTACACACATCCGTTTTACCCTTGCTCGTTTGATTTTAGGCAAGGATATTTTCGTCCAGGCAAGGCTACTAAATTGAAAGTGAGCATGCGCATATTGCTAATTCAACATGGTGTCCACGGTCTGCTTGAGTTATTTGCACTTATTGCAAACAAAACTGAAGGAAACAAGGCGGAAGAAACGACGTCCACCGCATGAACGAAATGCAAAATCAAGCATGCTAAGGTACTGGTGCAGAAGGAAACAACTGTTGCTTATCATGTTGTCGATAAACCTTTGAATTGTTTCTTCAGCCCCCAAGTGCAAGAGTTTCTCTACTTCTTCCTCCGACCATTTTCTTCCACTCGTTTTCGTGGCGGCGGCCATTTTGAAAGTACTCAATTACACGCAAGTGCCGTAGCTTTGTGACTTGTGCAATATGGTCACAAAACGTGCTCAAGTCAAGGATGAACGTTTACACACCTCATAAAACCGGCAACGTGCCGGTTTCCATCCTTACCTATTTTTCCAAAACAGGACAACTTCTGAACGTGGTCCCAAAACCGAAAAATAAATTGCCAAGGCATGACAGGCTTTCACTGTTTACACTGTACATTTTACCCTTGCCTTGCCGAAAATGAAAATTACCTTTGCCGATTCAGTTTATCCTTGCCTTGCCGATTTTTTTTGTAGTGTAAATGGGTTGTCACTCTTTATTGGCCGGGCCGGCACTAAAAATTTGCATGGGCAAGGCCTGGCGGTGAGGAGTCTGGGCCGGGCAGACCCCGATTCTATTCTTTGAACGCCTGACGAAAAATGTGTTCGAAAGCATTGTAACATGAGCCTACCGTTCGCTTTGTCAAGTTCGAAATTGAGAAGATTCAGAAAGCAAGTTTATTAAGTCTTTGCCTGGTTTAGTGTACAGCTAACGTGACGGTATGGCGCAGTATGGCTACACATGCATTGGTTTATCACGTCTTATTGCGTTGTGTTTAGCGCTGCTTTGTAGCAAATTTCCACTCCTGAAAGCTCAAGTGGTTGTGCTAGGTACGGACAAGTACGTGGAACAAAATATATCGATCAATTTGAACCGTTCTGTTTTCACAGTCAGTGAAAGGTTTCTTTCCGTTGCAATCGATTCGAACGTTATGAAAGATCACTGGCAATTCGTGAATTTGACTTCGGCGAAGTTTTTCACCCTTGCAAAAGGACTCTCTCCAGCGTTTCTACGCATTGGTGGAACTAATGCAGACTTCGTAATCTACGATGATTCGCTAGATTTTCAGAAGTTCAAGAATCATACGAATTTTACAATCACCCATGAAGATTTGGACATAATCCATATGCTGGCTTCCAAAGCAGGTTGGAATGTACTGTTTGGCTTAAATGTGCTTCTTCGGGAACCAGATGGTTCTTGGAATGCAAGCAACGCCAAGAAAATAATGCAGTATGTTGCTGAGCATGGCTATCATTTTGGATGGGAACTTGGAAATGGTAAAGTTTACTGGTTTTTCTAATACGAAAGTGGGAGTAACTGGGGAATACCCCGCCACTCCAAAAGTGACCCTGGAACGAGTGGATGCGTGGCTACGCAGCTACGTGGCTACGCAGCTACGTGGCTACGCGGCTACATGGCTATATCTGGCTATGCGGCTACGCAGCTACGGGGCTACGTGGCTATGCAGCTACGTGGCTCACACAAAGAACAAGGCATAGTCATACAGTCATGTACTTCTACTTGGCTACGTGGCTACGCAGCTACATGGTATCTGCGTAGCCAAAAAGCCACTCTTTCCAGGATTACTTTTGGAGTGGCAGGGTATTCCCTAGTTAAGCCCGAAAGTGCAGTTCCATAGGACCCCCTACCCCTCTAGAAATTTTGATTTTGTTTCATTCATTTCTTTAAATTGTTGGATCTTTGAAGGGAGGCGGAGGGGGTGGGGTATTTCCTTTTTTTTTCTTCTACACAATCAGATTTTTACACCTGTCCACCTGGACCAGTTAGTGATCCACGTGGTACTCTGTCTTTTTGTGCAGCACATGGGAACACCTCGTTGTATTGTCTGCCTGAGCCAATTACTGTACAAAGCATAAGTCAGTCCACTGAGATCGTGTAATTGAACAAACCAAATTTTTTTTTTGAATTACGACTGTAAGGAAGATTACCAATCAACAGTCCTATTTTGGCATGGAAGGCATTAGAGAGCTTCTATGCCAGACTTTTGATTTGTATCTTGGCCTCCATATAAAATGTTCCTCACATTGTCTTTGAAGAGGGGACCCTGGTGATGGGCTTTGGTCACCAAAGTCATTTCCATCACATGGCTAGAGCTTGACCATGTTTCTGTAGCATGAAACAACTAAGAATGTGTCTAGTCCATTGCATGGTTATACCTACACTGTACTGTATAGCAATACAGTGTATGTTGCTGGTAATATGGAGCAAAATGTCTTGTAAAAAGAAACAACAGAATAGCATAGACTACTGTGCCTCAAACCACCAACCACATGCAGGTTTGATTTTGAGTACATTGATGTGCATCTGTTGTGGTTTAGTTTTTTTTAAACCAGTTTAATTTTTATTCGTGTTTACCCTTTGTGTATTATTCATTACCATAATCCAAGACAAAGGGAAATGAAAGTCAAACTGGTTTGAAAATAAATTGTTTACCCCTCCCCAAAATTTTGTACCACAACATATCCATTCAGGCAAGAAGTGCATGTAAATAGATGTACTGTATATAATTACAGTTGTTCACCAAGAGTACACTAGTCTACATACATCACGTGTACCCGTAGTTGCTTCATAGTACAAAAATGTAAGTCAAATAACTGCCTAGGCATCTCCTTGGCAGCCGGTATGGAATTATACAATCATGTATAATTTTAAGTATTTACAGTAACAACCCCAATGGGTGCATTGTACATAGCTGTATTTACCTATTTATCTTCAAATGGAGGTTGAAGTGTTGCCCTGTGATATCATTTCAAAGATTTGTTTTAAACTTTATTAGAGAAACTTATGTTTCCTTGGTTTTCCTTCCAGAGCCTAACCTATTTAAGGATTTCAACAAGTCACTTCCCCCAGAGGACCTTGCAAGTGACTTTCAAACTTTAAGAGCAATTCTCAAAAGCACTCCTCAATTTGGAAACTTTCTTGTTGGTCCTGATGTTACAAGAATTATGAATCACTCCATAAGTGCAATCTACCTTGAAAGGTAATGAAAAGTACATTGTACTGTACCTGCTTCTATTAACCCATGCTATTTGCTTCCTGTTCTTTTTTCCTAGAGCCAAATCAATACAAGCAGTATTTTAATAAGTCTGTTTCCCCAAAGGAGCTTGCAGAAGACTTCAAAACCTTAAGATCAATTCTTAAAAGTACTCCTCAGTTTGGAAACTATCTTGTTGGACCTGATGTTACAACAGTAAATAATCACACACGTTCTTCAATCTTTATTGAGAGGTGAAGTCTATTAAATCAAATTCAAATGATTTGTTACATGCACCAGCACAGTTAATTGATACAGTTAGATTCCTTTGCAAATAACATGCACACTGCAATCTTGAACTGCCCTTTCACTGCAAATTTTACTGATACTCAATCTGTTGAATCAAAGCTCCTCCAAGTGCTAGGTAATATACTGTATTTTGTCCAGTAATACCTGTTACACCCTATATAAGAAGAAAAAACCAACTCATGCTGTCTAAAAGAGCTTTGATGTAGCAAAAAATACATGAGCATTTTGACATAAAAGTTGCACAGCAATGAAATTAGTGGTAAATAGAATGTAAGTACATGTGCAAGACCAGCAGGTTGATCTCTAAAACAGGTCAACTTCTTATCATTTTAAATAAATAAAAATAGCCCAATTTCGATATATTTAATTTCAGCCTGAAACAAATATCACTGCTAGGCTCTGGGGAGTCACCATCAATTCTCTGCGCGCTATTAAGCGCATAAGGCTGAGCTGCGGGGAATAAACCTATATAAACTCAGTCTACAATTTATTTGCTGGAGCCTCGCAGTGATGTTTATTGGTTCAGGGTGGATTTTAATATATCGAAATTGGGCTATTGAAAAGTTGAAAAGTGTTTACTAATGACAGGCATCAGTGTGGTCAATTAGAGCCTTTTTATAATAGTAATGTTTCAAGTTTGACATCATGTTGTGCTGTCAGATTATTAACTTTTGAAAAAGCCATGTAATGCTTGAGGTTAAAATTCCAGTTATCATTATACAATAATTACATTGTATTGCCTTTAACCAAGCCACCTAGGTGGTCTCGGTGCTTGCATGTGATTAATCCTGAATTGCTTTCTCTCCTACTTAGCTTTGTTTCACATGCCAAGAATGCCATAGATGCAGTTACCTGGCATCAGTGAGTATCAAAAATACATAGCACATGAATATAATATTTATTACTAATTAATATAAATTGCATTGTGTAGTTCAGTTTAGTCCAGATATACATGTATGTACACTTCTTCTTTCATTAAGGAAATGTGGATTACAGATATACAGTACTGTCAGTCATTGCTTTCATTGCTGTTGTTACTATCAATATTATTACTCCATCCTGTTAGTGTTTAGAAAATCTTGCCCAGTCTCAAAACTGTGAGTACATCTGCAGTCTACAATTCAACAGGAGATGAAACTCATTTCTGTCTTATTTTATTTATATCTGAGGCTCAAAATCTCTTCCTTGTTCATTAGGCCTGCATGCCCATGCGCTTCTAGTCTAGAATAATGTTGTAAAATGCAGCTGAACATGCTCTGGTTTAGTGTAAAGGTTTCAGGACCAGTGGTAAACCTTTGATGAAAATCCACTGATTATAATTATTGTATTCCCTGTCCTGAGACACAGATGGTTTCAATTACTGTGGTTGTGATTAAAAAAGTATCCTCCTCCAAAAATGTGTAATGTATTAATTTTGTAGTGTATGTGACTGTATACATGTAGGTACCCTCTTCTTCTATGTGTATCTGATAAGACATTGTATGGCATCACTTTACTGCAACTACCAGAATCCTTCTGGTTTTTGTTTTCTTGTGCTTATTAGAGCTATTCTTTGCTGTCCACTGGGATAACAAAATTTGAATTTAAAAAGAAAATTGAAATGAATTCTGGTAGTTGTAGTAAAATGACGCCATCATAAAAATGGCCTATTTTGGAGTGTTATCAATATTTTGCTGGGTACATTAATAGTATTATTCAAATAATAGAACACAATCATATAGCAAATAAAATAAGATAGTCCATGACTTTTGTTTGTTGCTATAGATATTATCTTAATGGAAGGACTTGCTCGAAGGAGGATTTTTACAATCCAGATGTCCTGGACTATTTGCTGCATGAGCTGATTGCAGTTAATGATATTTTGGCTAAAATAGACCCTAGCACCCCACGATGGTTGGGTGAGACAAGCAGTGCCTATGGGGGAGGGGCTCCTGGATTGTCTGATGGTTATCTTGCCGGTTTCCTGTAAGTTCCAGGCATCAATTCTTTATATAATATCTTGTTATATGCACACATATGGAATGGCACAAGTATTACTCTTGGTTGTATACTGTATGTCAGCCTTACCTTTAAAATTATTTTCACCTCTAAAAATCGATCATGACAGTAGAACAAACTAGCTTGTTGCAGATTCTCTGCAAGATTGCAGAAAGAGAATGTAAAAATAAACACATTTTCCTCTCTTTTTCACTCTTCTTAGGTCTCTTATTCTTGAATAGTGGTTACCATGGTAATGCATAATACCAATGTGCTGCCAGAGAATGACAATTTTTGTTAAGGCTGATACAATTGGCTTTTTCTTTAACTCACATTTGTGAATGAAAGTACGTGACTTGTATTATGCTCTGACATTATTGACCAGCACAGCCTTTCTTTGAATAACGTTTGCACCCTACAAATTATGTTAATCATTCAACTTAAGTTGATGTAGGTATTCCACTGCTCCCTCATTGTCCATTTAGAACAGTTAGACCACTTGTCTGAATTTTCTGTGAAGAGCTAAGGGTGGTCAACTTGGGTCCCGACTACAAGCAGTCCCTTAGTTTTCTTAGTGAGTGAACCATGTGAGTGTGTGTACTGAAAAGTGCCTCCATGCTCCACTTCTTCTTGCGAGAAGCAATTTTTGTGCTTCAAGGTTCGCTTGCTTTACTATTGCTAAGAAAAATAATGGACTGCTTGTAGTCTTGGGTGTGTCAATATTTTCTGGACTAGTTGGCAGTACCTGCCAATTCTCATGCATAATTTATGAGTAAGCCTCATGCACTGTACCTGATCTAAATTCAATCTCATGTATACATGCCAATTTCTTACACCTGAAATAAGTCCAGACTACGAATAATTATTTCCTTAACTCATGCAGAACATGCTATAATTTGATTCAGTTCGAAGCAGGAATAGCCCAATAAATTACCCTTTCTGTAGAAACCCTCCTGGTATCTCTTGAGTATCTTTGGCAACGTTTTGAAATCGTTGGAACATTTTCAAACATCTTTGACAATGTCTAGAAATCACTAAAAGAGCTTTGGAAATCTGCCGGATAAGAGGGAGGCGAAATCTCACACATTAGATTCAGGAGAGGTTTCAAGATGGGTATAACAGTTACTGTACTATTGGCTAATGAAAATTAACATGGCCTTTTTGTCTCAAGGTGGCTAGATAAGTTAGGACTCTCAGCTCGACTAGGCCATGAAGTTGTTATCCGACAGACGTTTGTTGGTGGAAGATATTCATTACTTGATGAAGACATGGATCCAAACCCTGTATGTACTTTTAGATTTACCTTAACACACCAATATGACCTTCATTGTTTACAGTGAACAACTGTATTTGCTTGGCAACAGCTTGTAACCTAGTAATCTTAGAGAAGAAAAAAATACGTTTTGAAGAACGTGTTCTTCCAAGTCTTGAATTAGCAATAAAACCTACCAAAAAGAAAAAAAAAAAAAAAAAAAAAAAGAAAAAAAAAACACATCTCACGTCTTCGCCTTAGTCTAGCGTAAATTTGTTTCATTTCCTTTTATGCATAGCTAGCACACAGTCCCATAGCTCCCCCTCGTAATGCTCGCTCCAATTCTGTCCGTTGCCCTGCCTCCTTAACAAATTATATACATGTAGGACCTTTTTTATAGCAGTCCAGTTAGTATAACGTAAATAATAGTGTCAATGTACAGCTGTAGTTAGCGCGGAGGATTAATTGGGGATAAGAAAATGTTAATTTTTTTGTGCAAAACCCTGAAGATTGCCTTCTATTGTGTCCAGGACTACTGGCTTTCTCTGTTGTACAAGAGGCTTGTAGGCGTAAAGGTTCTGGAGGTGGACAGTGGCACAGAAGAGAAGCGTACAACTCGTGTCTATGCTCACTGTTCTAGCAAGTAAGGAAAAAAAACGAGTAAACACATGTACCATTTTGTTTAGAAACTTACAATAACCATAGTTTTTTTGCTTGCTTTCTTTTACATGTAAGATGTTCTTGTTTTTCAATAATCATTTTCAAAAGCTACAGTAACTGCATGTAGTGTCACTGGGATTAAAATGGCATTCCCCTACGTTCATTATAGGAATTGGCTAAGGAGGTCCAGTGGACCCTCTTTGAAGATTGTATCGGGGCCATTTGCACGAAATTAGGCTCAATATATTTGCGCTTCTAAATGGAATGCATAAAAATGAAAAATCCTGGGATATTGAATACGTGGGAATCTGCCCCACTAGTTCATTAAATGTGTGGTTAAACTTCATCAGAAGGCCGTAAACCGCTTAAAAAACAAAACGATATGATATGATCGTCTCCGAAAACTGCGTTGAAATGTTAAAGCCCTTTTAATCATGTATTTAAAGTTATAACCCACCCATTAATTTTCGCGCGATTTTATTGGCTACTTTACGTCACGTGGTGCAAATTCACAGGATGGTTATCACGCAATAACCCTCAACTGCGTTAATATTTGCCCTCCAATTATTTCCGTTGAAAAGAAACAAAGCCAGCGGGAAAAAGCCAGCTCAAGAGTTTCACCTTTTCATCTTTATTATTTTACATGGAAGAAAAAAAAAAAAACTCGTTTTGTAGATGTCCAGTCATATTTACATCAAAAAGCTGGTCGCAAATGCTGTTCCGGAAAGTACAAAAATGTCAACAAAACATGATGCCAACGTCTTTGAAAGTGTAGAAAGTAACGAGTAGACTTTCAGATTTAGTCCTACGCAAACTTAAAACTGAGCCAGTTTGTCAAGTTTTGGTCCAATCACAGTTAAAATAAAGTTTCTGTAAACCAATCAAATGTTCTTGTTAACGTCAATCGCGTGCATCCGCCATCAGCAGCACTGGCTTTTTTACGAGCAATTTTTGCGTGATATAAAAATTAATCGGAGGGTTATAAAATAAATAAACCCCTTTCTGGCTTGCTGGTATGTCGGCTGATAATGTCCTCAAAATTTCACATTTGCCCTCGAAGCTTCGCTTCTCGGCCAAATATTCATTTTTCGGACAATCTCTCAGCCGCGGACATTATAAGCCGACATACCAGCCGCCTGAAGGGGTTTATTTACTAAATAGTACACCGTACTGTAAATGTATGTTGATGATGATGGTAAGTACCTTTTTGTGTCTTTTTGTAGGTTTTTTTTTTTTTTTTTGGTTTCTTTGATTACAATCTGTCTTGAACCTTTAAGAAAATTGAAATTAACAAATCACACCAAGCTCAAAATCTGTGAAAGTCCCTTTTTCGTTTTCGTCATATACATATACATGTACAGGAATTTTCTTTATCTAATAATAATAATAATAATAATAACAATAATGATGATGATGATGATGATGATGATGATGATTATAATTATAATAATAGTCTTTATATATAAGATATAAAAATAACTACATAATTATCTTATGTTACAAAACTTCCAGTTTAAAAATTACAGCGCAAAATCATATTAAAACATATAAAATCACAAAGCTAGGTCATATTTCAAAATTAGGCGATTAAAATAGGAACACTTAACTCGACCAGTATTCATTTTCGGCCGGTGACTAGATTTGTTTCTTAGATTGTATTCTGTGACCTTCATTTTAGGTAAAAGGTTTTTCACACGATGATTCTCTCGCGGTTTAACCATGTCGCAACTTTTCCTACCTTGTTTTTCTAACAGATCATAGATGTTAACTGCTTTAGATTTGTATCTCCGCTTTAACTTACAATGTATCTGTTGAATGTGACATCATTTCTGCACATAGGTACTTTCTCTTCTGTTTATAAATTAGCTTTCCTGTTGTTTCAGAAAATATCCCTTGGGATCAGTCACTCTTCTTGTTCTGAATGTTCACGAGCACGACCCAGTGGTCTTAAAACTCACTGGTGGTCTCCAAGGAAAAGATATTGAAGAGTACTTGTTAACAACGGTGAACAGCGATCTCACATCGAAGTAAGTAGAACAGCACGAGTGGTATAGATGTATAATTGACCAACTTGAGGTAGTCAGGTAGGGCCTAATTTTGGCAATAATATGACTTCTGTTAAAAGTGACTTCCTTTAGTTTTAAAAACTGACTTGCGGCTAGTTTAGCTTAATGAATTTCACGCATAATAAATACAACTCAGACTTATACAATTAAAAATTATAATGAACCAAAAAGGGGACGGTAGAGGGGAGCAGAAATTCCGCTCCAGCCGGAGGGAGTTCTTTCTCTTCCGTGCGAATGTTTTATTTGCAGGATCACAATATCGTGGTTTTTATAAGGTTAGAAAAATCAATACCATGCAATACAACACTGCATTCCTGTTTCTAGGACTTGTTCACCTGAACGGTTTGATGTTGGATTGGCTTTTTGTTATCCTCGGAACGCTACCGCTTAATGTAATACTTTTTAAAGAAACATAAACGATTATATAATTCTGCACGACCCGTCGGTAGCTGAGGCTAATTAAAGGGGGGTCGTGCTTATATGTCATTCGTCGATATGAAAAGAAATTATTCACCTTTAGATTGTAGCATATGATTCAGGCATAGTGTTCACAGAACGAACTAACAACGAACCGAAGACTTGGGAAGAAAGACGATAGGTTAAGAACTCAATACCGACGGAGCTAAATTTTGCCTCCCATCGTTGTCCGCTGACCGCTGAGCGCTTCATGATTGTTTTGCTCGAGGGCGGCTAAGCTGCACCTCTTCTTCAAAGGGGAAAACTTTGCACTGGATGTGTTTATGTGCCTTCCATTACATTGTATCCAAACCACGGCTTTCGTAGAGTCGGTAGCTAGTTAATGCTGGAAAGTCCGATTACGTGAAATCCTTTAAGGCGCCCTTTATTGCTGGCGTTCCTGTACTGGTCAACATCTACATCTACATCTGCTTTTAATTAGGTCGTTAAAGTCGTGATACACACCAATTTTTCTTAAAAATAGATTACATAATAAGTAATTCGTTAAATAAAAAAAAAATAATAATAATAAAAACATAAAAAAATATATCAATATGAGAAAAACAACATTAAATCCTATTTATTAGCTTTACATAACTTACATGTATTTGAAGTAATTTGTTAACATAGTTTTAAAAGTTTGCAATGACACAGTCCAGTCCAGTCTAAATAAAAAATCAAGACAAACAACAACAAAATCAAATTTCGATCATGCTTACTTTCATAACAGGACGGTCAGACTGAATGGTAAAGTTCTCAAGCTTGTGGATGACCACACCCTCCCCGATCTCATTCCCGTGAGTGTACCTGGAGACCAGCCTATTGTTCTTCCACCTCTGACGTTCGGCCTTTACGTCATCCCAGAAGCCTCGGCTAGTGCATGCCGTTAACATGCTTTGTCTGTCCGTAAGCGGGAAGCTCGTGCTTCAAAAATACTTCTTAAAAAAAGTATTTTAGCTGCTCCGCTGGTGCCTGTTGATTATTTGTAGTTCAACTTCTTCAGCTCGTAGTCAAGCAACTCAAAGCGAAATAATGATCGTAAACGAGAATGTATGTAAATAACAAATGCAAACAGTCAGACAGGTTCAACCTCAGACCTAATGTTAGGCTGGTTGAACAAGAATAATTTTTTCGTGTGTACGACGAAATTTGCCTCTTTTCGCCTTAAAAAAAACAAAAAACAAAACAAAACAACAACAAAAAAAAAAAAACAACAACAACAACAAAAAAAAAAACAAAGCGAAAAAAAAATCGTAATTGTTCGCCAAAGATCTTGTTGAGTATGTAATGTGTAGAAGGAGCAGCAAGTCTACGTTGATCAGTCCTCTTGTTCTAGGAAACATGATCAAGAAAAAAAAAATCGGTGAAACAAGTCTTAGGCCTCGTCCACACTACTGCGTATCTGAGAACCTATGTGTGTCGAAAAAGGGTAGATCTGCGTCCGCACTAGAGTTAACACACCGTTTTCTACCGTCCACACGGTACCATCCGAGGGAATATTCCGCAAGATTGAGAAGGATATTTTTTTTATTATTGAACAAACTGATAACAAATTAAAGTTTTTGCTGTAGAAAAGCTGGAGACGTTCTTCCTTGGCCGTTACTTGTTTAAAGCGCTCTGCTCAGTATTTTTCTCCCAGACAAATAAAGTTACGTATTATTTAACAGCATTATTATCCTTCGAGATCGCGCGGAATATTGTCTGAAACTTAGCCGACGAGGTCGTAGGCCGAGTTGGCTAAAATCAGGGGATATTCCGCAAGATTGAGTAGGATAATTGTTTTCTTATTCAACACATTGATAACAAAGCAAAGTTTTATTGCAGAAAAGCTGGAGGCGATGTTTATTTTGCCATTTTCTCCCCACCACACGGAATTGCGTATTTTGCATGATATCTGTTGACTACGGACGACGAATATTCAGTGCACCATGACCATATTTGGGTAGTGTTACAATGTGTTGAATAAGGACTATAAATACTCCAACTTCATAAAACAAGTCAAGGCAAATGTAAAATGAAAATAACAATGGACAGAAAGAACGAAGAATTGATGTTTTTCACTTAACTGTTGATGTATTGAGAAGCTCCCCCGAACTGCATGGGAAACTGGGTAACGTTTACCGTTTTGGGAGAGCTTCGTTTCTGGCATCTAGGGTAAAAGAATAGACGTTCGTTCTCAAAAGTACTACTCTTTAAGACTTCAAAAACCTCCCTAAGCAGTTCCGTTTTGATCGTTTTAGTGTGGACGTTCGGCAAACCCCATAAAAATGTATGTCCTTTGAAACAAAAACGCATTGACATGGATAGGGTCTTAGAAGCCCCCGTTAATAACTTGTTCTGTACCTAAACTGAAATGCAAACAGAATGTACCGCCGCTATACGGGATTGAAAATTATGTTTTGTGATAGCAGCCTTGTTTGAATTACCTCATGAAATTGTTTTTACGAAGATGTATGTGCAACCATGCAATATCTTATTGTGTTTTGTTTTGCTTTGTTTTGTGCATTCCCGCTATGCCTAAGTATTTAGCCTATAGCAAACACAACCCTTGGGCTTTAAGATCTGAGCCACCGCATTTGTTGTCGTCCAGATATGAAGATCAGTTGTCCTGTCTAGAATTTGTGACAATTAAATCGCCAAGTTGTTCAAACCACATTCTACACATGTATTATATTTATTTGGACAGACGTCGTTTCTTTAAATTGCAATTGTCATGTAGAGGTATAATCAACAACCAGAACTGGTGATGATGAATGACATGGAAACGAGAGTGATAATTACAAAAGCTGCACAAGCACAGAAAATAAAAAAAAAGTTTAATGAAAAAAGAAAGAAAGAAAAACAAAAAAAGACGCGGAAATTGACTTTCTTAGACGATAGCGATCTCCTTATGTATACTTCATTTTTTCGTTCTTTTCAGCTATTGTTCTTCCGTATGAACTAACAGCAAAAGGCAAAATAATTCCAAAAATAAATTTAAAATGACCACAAGCTGCCATTTTTGTTTGCAAATGGCCACAAAAGGGTTTTTGCTTCTTTTGAGTTCGACGGTGATGCCAGGTGGAAGTCTGAATAATGACTGGTTCATCAATGCGTCATCCTAATCTTGAACTTACAAGGGAAGAACTAAGATGAATTTTATATTTGGAGTTGTTTTTTGTTTCTTAGAAAGGCCTCTAACAGTTCCATAATATATAACGATAAAGTATTATAATTAAAAAAAACATTTAAAAGCCTTGTTGTTTCGTTTCCCCTGAGTTCGATGTTCATCACATAATTTCGATTTTCGATCAATGTTTATTTCATAAGTGTCAAATCGTTGACTGCTTGACTGAAATTAAGATAAATTTTTATTTTATTACTTTTTTTTTGTTTAACCCTTTCCTGCCCAAGAGTGCCATGCGGCACAAGGTGCAATTATGATGAGCTCAGTATTTGGGCAATTTGTGTGAAATTTGCACAACCAAAAGATCTTAGAAAGATCTACAAATTGAAGACATAAAATCATGCCCCCCTCCTCTATGAGACTTGATTTACCACCCCTCAAACGTTTGGAATTTTTTTCTTTTGTACGTGAAGGGTCCAGTTGCTATCTTATAACAAACAATGCACTGAGAGCTGTACATTAAGCTATAGTTTAGGGATATACCCAATATGTATAACGAATAGGAACATTTTCAATGTTTTTTTTTTTTCTTTCGTTTTGGACTTTTCTCACTCTAATATGTGACCTCCTCCATCTCTGTCGGTGCGATTTATAGCACACCCCAGAAAAGACCTTTTAAATGGTATATCACTTGTGGTTTCCCAGTTCATAGTTAGCGGTTTACAAAAAATTGCCATTTCCCTCGGGCAAGAAAGGGTTAAATTATATACTTTTCTCTAAAAAATTAAACAGGTGTCAAAATGTTGTTTTGGTTTATTATGTTTTCATTTTGTCTTCTTCGGGTGTTTTCCCGTACCCACATTGAGGCATTCGTTCGCGGTTTAGTAGAATTGGACTCCCGTCTTACAGCGTAATTGCAGTGCAGAACTCTTTTTAATGCATACTTCAGATTTCCGCCGTAGTAACCGTACAATATGGGATCTAATGCGGCATTGAGGCAGATCAAAAGTTGAGACGATCTCCAAACAAGGCCAGGTGAGGCCAAGTGAAAACAAATAAGTGTTCGAGTGATCATAAAAGGAGACCAGCATATAGCAAACGCTATAGTTAAAGCTACAAGCGTCTTTGCAACTTTTTTGTGTCGCTGGTTTGTTTTCTGGATAAAAGAGTTTCTTATTATGGGCCCGACTGTTTTGCGTAGAGCGCGATGAATGACTGTTTGCGTGCGAATCATATAGCACAATGGTATGGCAAAGAAGAATGCTGCATGCAAACTATAGTAAATTTGCCGGCCAGTATTTCCCCATGTAGTGTTAACGCACACGATGGCGCCGTTTTCTTGTGTCTCCACGCGGTATATGTCCACTAAAGGTGAACAAACGGCTAAGCACAGAAACCAAATTAAGGCTAGTTTAATGTACTCTTTCCTTGCCAAGCTGTTCATTCTAGCATTGAAAGGATGAGTGATGGCCTTCAATCTTTGAAATGTTATCACCCCAAGAGTTGTGATGGACGTCGTGTAAGTTGCCTCGACAAGAAAACCATGAAGTTTGCAAGAGCTGTCACCACCCACCCAGCGCCAGAAAAAACTGACGACGTTGAGAATTGTTAAAAGAGTAAACAAGAGATCCGCGGCCGCTAAATTTGCCACCAGCCATATCAAAGGGAAATGTCTTCGCTTCAGGTTCTTGTAGCAGGTTACGATGACCCATGCATTACCGACAGTTGACATGATGAATACAGTGCTGTAAAATATGACGAAAAAAACCACCATCCAAAGCGAAAAACCTTCGCTGACTGCCATCTTTCAGCTTGTGCGTGTTCACAGGAATAGGAAATTCTCGACGAGCTTAATTTTTGTGGTGGTTTGCTGAAGAAAAACAATGGACTGTGATCACCCGTAGTGTTAACAATATATTTTTCATTGGTGCTTCTTCAAAATATTTTGTGAAGGTTTGAAATCAGCTTGGAGGTTTCTAGTAAAGCATCCGTCAATGTCGTGAACTATAAGACCATGAAATTGCTTCTAGATGGACTTATTGCACCCTGGTGGTGCTGGCTGAGCACCGCCTGCTATGGCTGTACAATTGAACGCGGAGTGGCAGTCTGTTCCACCGACTGCTCTCGTAGATGATTCTTTAAATATTTAAATACTGATAGCGGTTTTTGTTTTGTTTTTGTTCTTGAGTATTTCCTGCTGCATTTAGCTTCGTTTAATTGTACTTGTCGGTTCCCTGTGTCGGCAACTTTCTTTTGTTAAACAGTGCGTGCACTGCATGTGTCCTTCCACTCACACATATCTGTCATTTTCCTTACTCAGCTACAGAGAAGCAGTCCTTTTACTTTATCGAGCAGCATTGTGCGGTAATTTCACTTCAGAAGTGATTTTTGTAGAGCTTTTGTATTCTAGATAGTGGAGAGAACTTTCTGACACTTAATGGTTTTTATTATAGCCTGAGGAATTAAGACGCTAATCGCTCTAGATATAATCACCTGTATTGATGACTTGAATCGTGTCCACGTGTTATCTTTCCAAACGCTCTGTGCAGTTAGCCGACATATTGAATACTAATTTATTCATGTAGGATTAATAAGGATTGTAGGATTACCGAGTTCCTAATTGTCAGTGTTACTTAATGGGAGAAATCGTCGAATTACAAGATACCTAGAACCACATTTACACGATAGTAAACTCCGCAAAAGCGACAGAGGAATCATTTCTTAAATTTGCTTTTCGCTTTTCCTAACACGCAACGAGCCAAGTGGTTTCTCTTCTTTGCAGGTGCAAAAATTAGATATTACGGAAGACTTTAAGGCTGATGTTTCTTGCGCTCTACTTGAATTAATTACTTAATTTACACCTGGGGGTGGGGGAAGCATTCTCACTAAGTTGCTGAAAATAGTTGACACGCTTTTACTAACATCATCATTTCTTCTGAAAAATACTATCTTAAGCGGAATGTAAAAGATGGGAAACGATTTCTGACCCCCCTTCCTTCCCTTTTCAATATTGCCGCCCTTTTGTTTTAAAGTCCATCGGAAATTTCCACAATATTGATGGGGGCAAGGAGGAAAATAAAGGGTTCTATGTAATAAATTGGAAAAAAGACACTCTTGCAGGTCATTTTGGCAGTTGCTTGTAACAGCGGCGTGGCCTTATTTCAATGTAAACTTTGTTTTGTTTGTTTGTTCGTTTGTTTTCTAAGAGGCTGCCTGTTTACCTTGCACAAAGTTACAGTTTGACCCGCGGCAATGAACCACTAGAAATTGTATTGTTTCAACTCTCTGACGAAGAAAAGTGCCTGTCAGTTAACCAAGTGGCAGATATTCTTGCGATTACCAATGCAAATTTCAACATTTTAAAGAATATTATATTTTTGGGCCATTACATTTTGTGTTAAATTCGCTAGTTTACATTTGCATTCTGTGTTAACACCCTTAACACCCACCCTTTTGCATTAGTCTGTTATGGTGCTTTATCGGGTTCAAACTTTGACCTCATGAATTCCTTGAAAGATATATTCACCAAAGGTTTGAACTATCTTAAACGCTCGTTTCCTCGAATACAAATCCATCAAAATTTCCAATTTGGACACTCTTTGAGGCCCAAGAAGTATTGAATTCGTCAAAATCTCGACTCCATCGAATTCCTAAATTTATTGCAACTTTAAACTGTGAACCTTGAGTTAATGAAACATTTAATTCACCGATACGACGACCTCACCGACAATCCCTTGGCCTCAAACCAGTACGTCATATCCGCCGAAGTCCTTTTAACCCTTGCGAGCCAAAATAGCGAACAAATAAGAATGCACAGCGAGAATTAAACATTCTCTTCCACAAGCTTGCACACTCTAGATTGAATCAAACCAACTTGCCAATGCAGAGATGAATAGTGATAACCGTAACACATTACTCTCATCAAACGACGCTTCAAGGATTCTTGGACGCCATACGGGAATGAGTGTGATCTGAAAGGAGCATTCTTCGCATTGTGTTTGGTTGGCCCAGGAATCGAAATATGAATCTTATTTGACAAGAAATCAATAAAGGTGTGATTTATTTTTATGCCGCATTCGAGGCCCGCTTGGACTTTTTAGCCTGTTCCCCACAGCGAGATTGAGCTCCTTGAATAGTTTGTGGGTAATGGCCCCTAAAGTTTCGAAGCATTTCGTACGTTTGTATTTTTTATTCAATTCAATATTTTGACGAATTTAATATCACTTTTTGGTTATCACACGAGGTTTTCAGGGTTTTGACGGATTAACACTTTTGATGGATTTGTGTACTTACAAGGAGAAAATAAGGGATTAAGGCATTCAAAATTTTGCTTGGCAAACCTTTCAATGAATTAATGAAATTGAATTTTGAACCCGATAATAAAGCGCCATAGTTGTCAGACATTTTCTGTAAATTGGCAACCGTTTGTTTGGGACTTCACTCGGATGAAAACCAAAACAGAAGACCAATGCGTTTAATTACCATATTTTCCTTTGCTCTCAGCATCTTCCCCCAATCCACTGATATTAAATTGTTGCTCTAAGCTTCATTCTTCATTCATTTCTGATATCTTATTTTCATGCCTCGTCAAAAGGAAAATTGTAATTTATAGCCACCTTTAACTATGTCTTTAACTAACATGTTTGTTTACAGCAATCTTATTTTATTAAATACCTTGGCGTTTATTTCGATAGTCACCTTACTTGGCATGACCATTTTATTTTATTTGTAGCAAAATCAGTAAAAACCTAAAATATCATGGTTATGTATCAACTGCATCACTTATTAGTATTTATTATTCTCTTAATATTTATCCTTATATTACTAATGACTGTACACTCTTGGGTAACAATTAGTACAGCGCTCCTCTCTCTCAAATTGTAAAACTACAGAACAAGACAGTTCGCTTAATTAATGATGTTCCATGCATTGATGGAACCCATTACTTCTCACTATGTATCTTTAGGTGTAATGAAATTTCCTGATATTGCTAAACTAAACACGTGTTTGCTTTTTTATGATTATTTTAATAACGACAAATTGCTTCTTTACCTGTTTCACTAGTATCTGAACTACATAATACATTTATTACAATACCCGCAGTGCATCTTCCAATCAACTTTTCGTAACTTCTTTCAGAACAAATCTAAGGAGATTTTGTCCAATCGCAATAGGAAAAATTTTTGGAACAACATTCCTCAGACAGTTAAGGACAGACCTACTGAAAGAATGTTTAGAAAAGCACTCTATAAATACTACCTTGCTCAATATTGATGATACATTCCTTGCTCAGTATTAATGATACTTTGCTCCAATTATTTTCATGTCTCTTTGTTTTTTGTTTTCCTTTCGCTATACCTTTCTTATTTTTTCTATTCTTCTTAGTTACTTTTCTTATCAATTTACTTCCTTTAAAGGGGCACAGTATTAGTTTTACTAGATGTGCCCCTCTACTCTCCTCCCCCTATTTGAATTGTATTTTTTGAATTTTTGGGCTGCGTATTATTCTGTTTTAATACTATGTTAATAATATATTTTGCGCTTACGTAACAGTAAGAGTGGAGAGTGTAAATAAAAAAAAAAAATGTCAAATTCTTTATTCTGTCAATTGGCAACCATTTGTTCCAGACTTCACTCTTGTTAGCTACATTGCAAACAGTAGTTTGTACAGAGCAAAACCCAAAACAGTACACCGATCCGTTTAACTACCATAGCCCTTGCTCTCAGCATCTTCGTCCAGTCCAATATTGCTGACCTAGAGATCATTCTTTCCTCAATTCGAGGTTCCTTGTAACTCTTTCTAAGGCATTATTCTCCACCTGCGTAGATGATCTTAAGTTTGCGCGTGTGAACAAACGTGCAAGAAATGGCCTTAGGTTTTCTCCGTAAAATCCATACAAGATGGGATCTACGGCAGCGTTTAAGAGAATCAGAGTTTGAGACACTCTCCATACATAGCCTTTACCTGGCAAATGGTCGAAATACGTCAATGTTCGAACAACAATAAATGGCGACCAACACTTTACGAATGCAAAGGTTAGAGCCGTTAAAGTCTTGGCTACCTTACGATGCATACCTCGATTCGAGCACGTCGCTCTGAAGGCATTTTGCCTCGGAAAGACATTGGAGCGCAACGTTCGAAAAATGATAATCTTGGCATAAACCATGTATGTCAAAGGAAAAAAAAAAATGAAAACAGCGTAAATACAATAATAGATCTGCCTTCCTAAATCTCCAAGTACCATATTATCGCAAGATATTACACCGCTGTCGTCCTGTTCAACGTCATAGGCATAAAGCAAGGGAAGGTCAACAAGTAAACTGACAACCCGTACGGAGATAATTTTGCGATGCGTACCGTCCTGGACCATGACTCTCGCCTTTCGTCGTTCATAGCTTATGAGAACAAGGGTCATTATTGAAGCTGTATAACATACTTCAATTAAGAAGCTTTGCAGTTTCCAGGTCCACTGGCCTCCGACCCAGGTCCATAAGAAATTTATCAAATCCAGAATGGTCAATACAGTGAATGTCAAATCGCCGGCAGCCAAATTGACGATAAAAAACTTCAGCGAAGATACTTGCCTTTTTAATTTTCCATAGCAAACCGATAACACGAACGAGTTTCCCACAATCGATGGCAGGAAAATTAGGAAGTAAACCGCAGTGAACGCAGCAACTATTGTCGCAGGAAATCCATCACTTGCCATTTTTTCAGCGTTTCAATTCGCTCTGGTCAAAAAGCAGGGAAAACTAAAAAAAATAGAGTGATCATGCGTGTGTCTTTTATCAGTGTCAGCTGTCAGAAGCGTTCAAACAAACAACTTTGACAAGTATAAAATTTTCCATCATCTTAATGTTTGCAGGAAGGATTATTTTGTTTTTTTAGCATCTGTTGTAATGGATAAAGGTCTCAAATTAAAACAAAACCATTCAGTTTATTTATCTTCCTAAATTGTCTATCACCACATGCGCATTTTCGTAACAAAAAAAGAAAGAAAACCTACGGTTTGAAATTTGATTTTAGTGTCTATTTTAGAACGTCAGTATTGTTACTTTAAATATTTAATTTAAGTTATTTTTTGTCTAAAATAATGAAACATTAAGGACCTGTGTTTCATAAGATCATTTCATTTTCGGTTGAACAACTTCAAAATTCGCTTTGTTTCTTGAGAAATTTCGATCTCAAAATGTAATTGAAAGGAAGACCGAAGACGATGTCGTTAAACAATATTATGTAAATCTGACTGAGTGTATTGAATTTTAAGTTATCATTTCTTCAAAAAGAAGGGAAAAGTGTAAAGGGTCATGAAAAATCTGATTGCAAAATGCGAACAAACACACCTCAATCTCTTAAACAATATCTTCGCATTTGATAACGTCACATTTTCCCCTATGTCCATTAGATCCAATTCAAAGATTATATTCTAGATACTCTATACTGATTAGAGCATGTTGTCGTTTCAAGCGGCAGCTAATCAACGTACATTTTTTTCTACTTTCCCGTACTTGCAACGAAGTGACAAAAAGTTGCAATCGAGGCGATGTCGGACCTAAAATTACAGGAACGCGCTTTCCATTTTCTCTTAACAAGGTCACAAGAAAGCATTGAATCTTCTAGCAACCTCTTAGACTCGTCATGGTGACCAAAATCCATTTGACTTTCCACTTTATTGAAACTAAAACAGCAACATGGAAAAATGGTCGTAACAACGTTCAGTTGAATGGCCATATTGAAGTTTCACAGGGCTTCAGTACATGAGTTTAGGGCATTCGCACGAACTTATTTAATGAGATAGGGGAAATTTCCCTCACACTTAACAAATAGATTCTATTTGGCCGTGCGTGTGTACTCTGATAACGCACAAATGACGTCAGAATGTGGTAACAACAAAGCCGCAGGCGAGTACCGTGAGTGATGTTCTTACGACGGTTTGACGTCTTTTGTGCTTTATCTGATTACAGACGTACAGCTGAATGGCATTCTATTTGTTTTAAACACAGTTTTGTCATCGGTTTTCCCGTAATAGGTTAGAAATGTATTAAAAATAGGCCATTTCCAAGTTGCTTTGAACCTTATTGCGAAAACGGGGCTAAGTACAAAGTTTTTCATGTGGAAATTTGTTTTGTTTGCTATGAATAAAAGCTATACACGAAGCCTCGCTTTTATAAGGGAGTTCAAAGCAACTCGGAAATGGCCTATTCCTCGTGGTCAAAATTCGCGCCGAGAGTGAGAAGACAAACGTTGTTTTCATTGGGTAGTTTATGATCTATTACAAGAGGACAATTCTATTTGCTAATGCATACAAGACAAACAGGGCTTGAGATTGGCTAACAATCTGCTACCTTAACCCTATCTAGACCGAAGGAGGGCGTGGGGGATGGATTCTGCCCACGGCAAGTTTGAACCTGGAGAAGGTTTTAAAAATTTGAGCAGACGCCATAAAACTCTAGGACGTTTTTGTAGAAATTTATCTGGGAACATTTTGATGTTTAAAATTTTCTTAGTATACTAATGCCGTACTATTTTGGTACTGTTTTTATTTATTTATTTATTTATTTTATTATTATTACTTTTTTGAAAAAAAAAAAAACCTCTTCTCTAACGTGAAATTTCTCTTAGAGTAGCGGGAGAAAAACATGAAATGATTTCTCCAAGGATGAATAGACTATAATCACTTTTAAGCAATTTCTGCAAAATACACTAAAACAACTTGAAAAATTGGCCAATGTGTTTCAGGTTGGAATCCGTTTCTAACTTAGCCATCCACAGCCAAAAGTAATAAGTACTTGTTTCTATACACAGGGTAACTGTGAACAAAACTGATCAGAACCATTAGTTGAGCGTTTCCATCGATATCAATAAGTTTTCGCTATTCAAAGGGACAATGAAAATAGCTGCCACCGCCCCTTTAATGGTAAAGCCAAATGCTCCCAGTTGGCTTGATAGCTCAGTTGTTACAGCACTGCATGGGCATTGCACGAAGGTCATGGGTTCGAATCCTGTTCAAACCTGAATTGTTTCAGGCTTTCTTTTCGCAACTGTTTAAGTTGCGTAGCAATTGCAAGGATCTTTCTTCTATTTCATCTTTCATCCGCAGTTCAAAATATATTGAAATTTTTTTATTCATCCTTCACCGATATATTACGAATTCACAATATGACCAGCTCCCAGTTGGCTTGATACCTCAGTTGGTACAGCACTGCATCGGTATCGCAGAGGTCATGGGTTCGAATCCCGTTGAAGCCTGAATTTTTTTTTAGGCTTTCTTTTCGCAACTGCTTAAGTTGCGTAGTAACTGCGAGGATCTTCCTTCTATTTAATCTTTCATCCGCAGTTCAAAATATACGTTTTATATATTGACATTTAATTAGTTCGTAAACGTGACAAATGTTGGACTGCTAGCGTAGAATACTGCTCTCTTGCGAGACTGCTAGCCTACATTCAGGCCCGTAGCAGGGGGAGGGGCAGGGGGGGCTTGAGCCCCCCCCCCCCCCCCTAGAATTTTTGGAAGTTAAAAAACAATGTGCCAAAAAATATATAATTAAAACAAATCAGGCCGTCGATAAAACCGGGAACATGGACCATTCCGGAACACGAAAAAAATAAAATAAAATGAAAAATTAAGACACAAAGAGAAAAAAATGAAATACAATATAAATAAAAAAAAAATAAAAAAAAGTGTGTGTATTTTTATATAAAATGAAATTACATTGTATCCGAAAGAAATTCATATAAGAAGAAGTACGGAGTAGGTAGGACGGTAGGATAAATGTGGTGTTGTAACTGACCACACTGAATGAAGGCGCAAGTACTTTCCCGCCATTTGCAGCACGTGTTTATAGTCCGCTGCGCCAGCAATGGGTTATTTCCAGCTCGGCTGGAATACGCGAATGAGCACGAAACACCCTCAGGCGTTTCTCCACCGTATTTTCTCCTTTCATTTTACGCGAAATCCCTGTTTCAAAACCAATTGTTCGGTAAAATGGAAAAGAGTTTTGTAGCTCCAAACCAACCAAGGTAGCGTATTTTCTTTAGCCGTAAATAACAGTTAGCTTGTGGTTAAGACACAGAAACAGTCAGGCGTCTTTCACTGACAAATAATAATGGCTATACACCTACATCTTGCCACCGTGGCTTGCAACTCGCCTAATTTCAGACCAAAATATGTGATTATTATTATTATTATTTTTTTAATTCAATATATTTATCCAGGGGCATCTAATTTAGCAGAGCTAGTTTAAATGGAGCCCTGACACAGTACAAGACAAAACATGGAAACATAAAAAAAAAAACTAGACAAATAATTAAGTTTTAAATGCAGCATGTACCGCAGGTGTTATTGCTTAAGGTGGTGCTTAAGTTTAGTTTTAAACTCACTGAACGCCTCTACCTGTCTAATGGTTCTCGGGATGGTGTTGTAAGTTTGAGCGCCGTTTATTCTGAAGCTCCCCTGATACTTAGCAGTTTTTGCGAAGGGAGGGCGAAACAAATCACGCCTTCTGGTGTTATAGATGATGCGCGTGCCTAAACTCTGAAAGTAAGTACGAAGGCGCTATTCCGTGAAGACATTTATGGACTAAAAGGCATTTGAGATAATTTCTGCGCGCTTGTAGGTTGGGCCAACCAAGTGTTGATTCTAACTCCTCAGCCCCGACTGATCGACCTTCAATAATGCATGCAGCACGTCTATTTTCCTAACCTATTTCAGACGCAACCTTGTGATTATGAAAAGACTTCTTATCATAAAATAAAATCGTGCGGCCAGATGGTTTCAAGACCCTGGCGCTGCTTCCAAATACTAGTATTTTTCAATTATGCAAAATAGGAGCTTCAACCTTCGCATGAACCTCCCAAAGAAGTATGACTTGAAAAACGCTCTCCAAGATAAAGAAAAACACTGAAATAGTTTCACAATACAGTACACTGCAATTTCATGTTGTTACTCACATAAATAGCTTTATGACTCCTCTCTGAGACTGTGAGGAATATTAGGTTAGATGGATTCTGATTGCCAAAAGCCAAGCGCTTTAAGAAACCTCAGAAGCAAAATACAAACTCGCTTCGCTTTGAGATGAAAAAAATTGGCCACTGTTCATGGCCGCTATATATTTTTTTTTTTTTTTAAGTGCAATACATTAAGATAATAACTGACAAATGATGAGGGAACAATAAGGAATTCAAAGCTCTACCAAAGATGATGGCTTCGCTTTGAGATGAAAAAAATATTTTTTTATTCGGTTCCAAGGTAGATTTGTACCCAAGCCCTCCTCCCCGGAGGACATGTAGCATAATACTGCCCCACACATGCTTCTCTACCTTCACAGTAAGTAATTTTTGTATTTAACGATTGTTTCTGGTGCCTGACTATCTGGTGCCCGTGGCGCAATTATTTTAACAGCTAATTACTTTGGGCCGCCAAAGAAGAATACGCAAATGAGCACAGAACACCCTCGGGCGTTTCTCCATCGTATTTTCTCCCTGTTTCAAAACCAATTTTTCCTACCTTGAATCAGAAATAAGAACCAAAATGATCGAAATCAACCAATCTCAAGCCATAAAAGCTGCTGAAATAAACGACTTGTTTTCTAAAACGTCCGCTCATTGATAGCAATATATGTCCTCTCAAGAGCCACAGAAAAAGGAAGTCTGCTACAGTTGGATTCTTACTGCTCGATCCCAAATTTAAAAGTAGAAAGAAAAATTTGTCGTTGTTTGTTTACGCCTCCTTCAAACGTGGAGGTTTCACGTGGTAGTCAGCGTAAAAGAAATGTACCAAAAAAAAGTGTGATGCAGGTGTAAAGTTGTTGTTTTATTTAATAAATCTACTGCTTTTTTATGTTCTCGTTGCATTTTAAACTTCCTAATCGGTCTGTGTTTTAAGTGACGGGACGGGGGTAGTTTTGTTCAACCAACTCGGCCCCCTCAGTTGTTTTAGCCTTCCTACGGGCCTGTACATGCATAATATATATATATATATATATTTTTTTTTTTTTGTGTGTGTGTGTGTGTATGTTAAGTTTTTTAGTACTTCTTCCAAAGTTTTTAGACCATTTTCAATTGGTTAATTTGATTCGTTATGTTTCGTTTGCTCTTCTTCGGATGTTTTTCGGTACGCACATCAGTAGTTAGATATTTGGGTGTATGAGCCCACTTTCAAAATATTCGCAAAATTCATACCTGATTCAACAATGACTCCTGCAACGGAGACGTCAAAAACCTAAAAATGTAAATCCTCGGTTTTTCAAAAACCTAAATTTTTATCCTCGGTTTCTCAAAAACCTAAAAACATAAATCCTCGGTTTTTCAAAACTCCTGCAACGGAGACGCTAAATTTAGGTTTTTCATAAATGACACCAACTCACAAACAATCATCGATTAAATCCAACCAACTCATCAATCGCTGATTTGAATGATGAAGAAAAAAACCGATTATAACCGGTTTCGAAAAATTATGTAATCTAATTTATATGAACAACCAATTTGATCACAATGATAAAACATATTTTATTCATCCAACATTTGAAAATTACGGAGCCTCAGTTGATGGTTATATAATCAATCGAAAAAGATTAGAACCTAGAAAAGGATATTTGTCTGAGAATGGCTATTATATAATTTCTCCGGGACGTAACAATACATGCCCCGCTCATCGATTCGTCTATGAGGCTGTAAATCAGACACATATTTCTCCTGGATTGCAAATAAATCACATTGATTCCAATCGCCAGAACAATTCAATTGTAAATTTGCAACTGGTTACAGCCTCTGAAAATATGAAACACATGCACAAAGCCAGAAAAGAATTTTTTAACAGCTCATACTCTGAAGAAGAATTGCAAACAGTCAATAGATTAATGGAATTTCCACCAATGGAAGACAATGATTGTGAGTTTACACGCACAGAAAATAAAATAATCAATAAGATGTTTTACAGAATGTGTAACGATTTGGATGACATTAATTTTCCACTTTACAATGATTAATCATCAATAAATTCAAGGGTTGTTTGGCTATGTTTTGATTTGACTATGAATAATGGGGTTTTGGAGGGTAATTTGGACATGAATTTGAAAACCAAAAGGGCTTAAAGACAAAATGAGTATGGTAATATTATGGGTGTGAATGAAAAAAAAATTGTCAGAGTCGACAAAGCATATGTGTGTTCTCAGGCTGGTGAGAATGCATCTTCACAAATTCCAGCAGCAAAGACTTTTATTCATAATGAAAAAACATATTATGTACATCCATTATACGCAAATTATGCTGCCTCAAAAGATGGATACATCATTAATCGCAAAAGATTAAAAGCGAGGAAAGGTCAAATGATGGCTTCTGGTTATTTTAATTTAAATATGAATAACAAAAAATGCTACACATCTCACAGATTTGTTTATGAAGCTGTAAATCAATTAATAATTCCACCTGGAATGCAAATAAATCACATTAATTCTAACCGCCAAGACAATAGAAGTGAAAATCTTGAATTAGTAACTCCTTCAGAAAATATGAAACATAATTGGCAATATAAAAAAATTAAAGAATCAGATGATGAATTTACTGATGAAGAAATGACAATTATCAATAGATTGTATAATAAAATGACAAACAAAATCAAAAATGGTAACTTTCCATTTAAGAAACAATTACAGGAACATTTTCCAGACGTTGAATTTTGGTGATTTTTTGACGTCCGAAGTATCCAATTTGTTGGGTATTTCGGTCGTATGGCCAGAACAAAAGAAACACGAAATAGGAGTAAGATTGGTGCTCCGAACACGCAAATTCCAATCGTAGTTGAACAAGTTGGTGTTCAATCTACTATGCAAAACCCAACATCGCAAAACACAATCCACACACAAACCCCAAACGCACCTTTTGAAAATAATATGACATATATATATAATATGGATAAAAATAATCTATCCAAATTGACGAAAGATCAATTAATTGAATTATTAATCGCTAAACAAAAACCGGTTCCAATGCCGAGAACCAAGAAAGTGAAACCAATACCCTATCCACGAAAATCTGTCAAACAAATGGTAAAAGAGTACGAGAATACAATCATCAAGCCGCCAATGCAATTTAGAGATGGACCTCAACCTATGCCGAGAAACAACATAATTCCACCTCCGATTCAATTTGCTGATAAACCCAAAGCAGCACCAAGAATGAAGAAAATGGCTCCAGTTCCAACACAAAGAACTCAAATCACAGAAGTTGCAAGAGCATTCAAGGGATATAACAAATCTTATGAAGTTGGAATTAAAAATGAAACAGATCCTTTGATTCAAATGAGTTCAACCAGATTAGCGATAGCTCATTTTATGAAACAATTATTAACTCAAATGAAAGGAATTAAATTTATTGAAACTTTGACAATTTATTTTGAACAACAAAAAGGAAACCAAACTGTCTCCAGAATTGGATATTTTAATAGTAAACCAAAAACAATAACTAATGCCAATGATTTTCAAGAATCTTTGGATGTTAATGTTGAACAAATTATGAATGATATTCACAAATGGATTAGTGAAGGTTCAGCTTGGATAATTAAATCAATCAATGGACATTACATTAATATTATCAAATATGAGCCTCTTACTGGAAGTTCTTACATCAAACTTCCAACTGAATTACAAAATAGTAAACATGGATTAATCAATCTACAGAATAAAGACAATGAATGCTTTCGTTGGTGTCACGTTAGACATTTCAATCCACGAGAAAATAATCCACAACGAATCAAAAAAACTGACAAAGCATTTGTCAAAAAATTGGATTATCAAGGAATTGAATTCCCTGTTTCAGTCAAACATTATAACAAAGTTGAAACACAAAACAATATTAACATCAACGTATTCGGTTATGAAAACAAACAAACTTATCCAATTTATGTATCCAAAGAAAAGTTTGAGAATGTGATGAATCTATTGCTAATCTCAGATGATGAAAAAAAACATTACTGTCTTATCAAAGATTTTAATCGATTTATGCACCACAAAACCAAATCACATCAAAGAAAACATTTTTGTATGCATTGTTTGCAATGTTTTTCATCAGAACGAGTTTTAACCAAGCATCAGGAAGTATGTATTGAAATCAATGGTGAACAATCAATCAAAATGCCCGAAGTTGGTTCCAAAATAGAATTCAAAAATTTTAATAAACAAATGCAAGCGCCATTCGTGATATACGCAGATTTTGAAGCAATCACTGAACCAATTCATGGTTGTAATCAATCTAACCAACAATCTTTTACTGAAGCTTATCAAAAACACACTGATTGTGGTTATGGATACAAAGTTGTTTGCTGCTATGATGACAAATATTCCAAACCAATAAAATATTATCGTGGAGAAAAAGCTGTTTACAAATTTATGCAAGCAATGCTTGATGAAGTCAAATATTGCAGACAAACTATTAAATACAAATTCAATAAACCATTAGTTATGTCTCCAGAAGATGAATCCAATTTTCGGAAAGCAACATCTTGCCACATTTGTTGCAAACAATTCACAAAAAATGATAGACGTGTTAGAGACCATTGCCATATTACTGGAAAATTCCGTGGCTCAGCCCATAATCAATGTAACAGGGATTTTACAATAACTAACAAAATCCCTGTAATATTTCATAATTTGAAAGGATATGATAGTCATTTTATAATGCAAGAAATTGGTAAAATTATTGAGACCAATACTTATGTGGATAGAAAAGGTGAAACCAGACAACACAAAATTAATGTAATCCCAAATAACATGGAGAAATACATGGCCTTCATGTTGGGTTATAATTTAGTATTTATCGACAGTCTTCAGTTTATGAATCAATCATTGGCAAATCTTGTAAAGAATCTACCAGAAGATGCCTTCAAATATACCAGTGAAGTTTTCAAAGGTCGTAAATTACAATTAATGAAACAAAAAGGAGTTTATCCGTATGATTATATGAGTAATTTTGATAAATTCAATGATACTCAATTACCAACCAAAGATGAATTTTACAGTCAAATGAATAATACACATATTACTGATGAAGAATACAGTCATGCACAAAATGTTTGGAATACATTTCAATTTAAAACCATGGGCGAATACCATGATTTATATCTCAAATCTGATGTATTATTGCTGGCTGATGTTTTTGAAAATTTCAGGAAAACATGTTTGGAATACTATAGATTGGATCCTTGTCATTATTTCACATCTCCAGGATTGAGTTGGGATGCAATGTTGAAAATGACTGAAGTCAAACTTGAATTAATCACGGATATTGATATGTATCAATTTGTTGAAAAGGGCATGCGTGGAGGAATCAGTTACATAGCCAATAGATACGGCAAAGCTAACAACAAATACATGCAAAATTGGAATCCAAATGAACCCAGTAAACATATCATGTATTTGGATGCAAACAATCTATATGGATGGGCTATGTCACAACATCTTCCAACTGGGAATTTCAAATGGTTGAATAAACAGCAAATAAAAAACATTAATTGGAAAACGATTCCCAAAGATAATAAGACTGGATATTTATTGGAAGTTGATTTGGAATATCCTCATGAATTACATGACCTGCATAATGATTATCCATGTGGCGCTGAACAAATCAAAGTGGCACCAAATATGCTGTCAGAATATTGCCAAAGAATTGCAGAAAAATTTGGAATAACAAGTGGACAAGTCAAAAAACTGATTCCAACATTGGCAAACAAATCAAAATATGTATTACATTATCGTAATCTGCAATTGTATCGTGAATTGGGTTTGAAATTGACTAAAATATACCGTGTATTATCCTTTAATCAAAGTCCTTGGTTGAAGACATACATTGATTTCAATACACATCAAAGAACTAATGCAAAGAATGCTTTTGAGAAAGATTTCTTCAAACTGATGAACAATAGTGTCTTCGGTAAAACAATGGAGAATATCAGAAAACGGGAAGACATTAAACTGGTGACTAATGAGAAACAATTATTGAAAATGACTTCCAAACCAACATTCATCAATAGCAAAATCTTTAATGAAAACTTGGTTGCAGTCCATAAAATAAAGGAATCGTTGACACTTAACAGACCAGCCTATGTTGGTATGTGTATCCTTGATTTGAGCAAAACATTGATGTACGATTTCCATTACAATTTCGTTAAAAACAAATATGGTAACAAAGCTAAGTTACTGTTTACGGATACAGACAGTTTGACATATGAAATTGAAGCCGAAGATGTGTATCAAGATTTTTGGAATAAAAAAGAAATGTTTGATAACTCGGATTATCCATCAAATCATCAATTTTATGACTCCACAAATAAAAAAGTTATTGGAAAATTCAAAGATGAAGCCGCTGGTGTACCCATTACTGAATTTGTGGGATTGAGATCCAAAATGTATTCATATATCAAAGATAACAACAATGGTGGAAAAACAGCCAAAGGAATCAAAAAGAATGTCATCAAAAATGATATTCAACATTTTGATTACAAAGATGTGTTGTTCAATGAGAAACAATTATTTCACCAAATGAAAACAATCAGAAGTAACCATCATGAACTTGGTAGTTACACCATCAACAAGACATCGTTGTCATGTTTTGATGATAAACGATATTTGTATCCTGATGGAATACACTCATTGGCCTATGGTCATTATGCTATCCAATGATAGTATCAACTTGTGATCAAAACATTGCAACAAAAACTTGTGACAAAACTTGGTTTTTATTTGTTTTTTGATAAATATTTGATTTGAACACTTTGACTCATCTTTTGTGATGAGATATTTAATTTTAATGTTTTTGGAGAAAATTTGGTTTCAATATCTTTACAATTATTTGGTTTGTTTTTTGTCAAATATTTGATTTCGAGACTTTGTATCATCTTTTGTGGTTTCAATATTTTGGAAAACATTTTTGTGTAATTATATTATATACTATATTTATACAAAAATGAAATCCATTCTGAAAAAACCAAAAGATGTTTCCAAGCAGGTGGAATCATCTCTGTGTCAAAGCCTGCATTGCAAAGATGAATGTGAATTTTGTGGATATCATGATGAATCCAAAGTTGAGAAACAACCATCAATGCCTGATTGTTGTGGATCACAGAATTTGAAAAACATGGAATGTCAATTAACGTGTGTTGCTTGTGGACAGGTTGTTGGTGAAGATTACAAAACAGAATATATCAATTTTCACGCTAATTTGTTCAAAATATACAAGAAAACAGTGTATGATAGAAAATACCATTTGTCGCATACATTAGATCAAATTATTTTGAAAAACAAAATTGAAATCAGTTGTTCAACCAATTTCAAAATTCATAAAATATTCGTTGAAATAAACAAAATACTGCCACAAATCAATGGTAAAAGAAAGAGAATAATCAGTTTGAAATATCTTTTGCATAGAATATTGCAATTTATGAAAATTGATTCTTCCCAAATTGAGTTGACAAAATCCAAAAAAACAATGAAATTATACAATGTTTATTGGGATAAAATTATGGACATTATTGGCCCCCAAATCATGCACATTATTAATCAAACATAAGTGAATATCTGATATTTTTTATCATATTTGTCACCCCATTTATCGACAATCGGCGAATTATCCAAAATGAAATCATCATTTTGAGTAAGCTTATTTGTCAAATCATCTCTATCAAAATGTCCATTTCTCATTATTTCTTTTATTTCATTTAATAAATGTCCGTAAGTTTGAAAAGCATATTGGCATTGATAAAGTTTGATTTCAACTTTTTTATGCTTCATATAAGCTTGAATTATGACAGACACCGATGATATTGCCAATAATGAAGCTCCACTGGTTGCAACCGATGATGCAATACCACCAGTTGCAAATACAATGGATGAAATATTACCAGCGAATTCCCATTTTTTGAATCTTTTGTATGCACTTTTGTACATCCACATCTTTTTGTGATATGTCATGTAATAAGCTTTCAATTCATCAATTTCTTCTGTTGATAATCGATTTGAAATATGATTGAAATCAATTATTAATTTCTTCTTTTGCATATATTATATGGTTATCTTATTTTTGATGCAATAATAGAGACCAGTTATTTGACCCAAAAACATGCATTTTTTCATCCAAGGATATGTTTTTTTCTCATTAATGGTGTACATGTATCCTTTGTCATGATGATATCTGTTGTAAAATTGGCCATAAGCATCATGTAATATTCCATGTGATCTGATATATGGTTGCCAACCAAATAATCGATGGAGAATAGCTGTTAACCATCCATCTCCAGGCCCAATTAATCCGATTCCATCATGAATTAACTCTTTGTAAACTTCATCAGGTAAACCTGTGTTGTAATGTTTTTCATACAAATATGTGAATATTACGATACTTTTTATCATGCATTCCTGTCTGGGTAATATTGGAAGACTCAATTTACGGTGAAAATCTATCATCGATGTTCGAATGTGCTCTTGCAATTCTGACAATTCTTTCATTATACAATTTGATTACAATATTTTTATTCATTATTGTCAGGTAATTGTATCCTAATATATTCAACAAAATACTTCATTGTCCAATCAGATGGATGATTGTTGAAGTAGCAATAATAGTTTTCAAATGACACATCAAAGAAGAATTCCAATTGATCAAATGATGATGACACCAAATCGGATTTGGAATGATGATATCTGTCATTTCTCCTGATATATGTGTTTGTCACAATAATCTCTTGCAATGTATTGATTCCTTTCATGTCATCTTTACTCAATAATTTTATCCATTTGTAATTTGTTTTTGGTATTGTACCACTTTTTCTTCCTATTCTCATTGCAACTTGATTGTTGAGAAACGTTACAGCTTCCTGAGCTTGTTGAGCTTTAAACTGAGCCAGAGCTTGTTGTATTTGTGTTTCAATATATGGTTTGATGATGTCTTCATTGTTGTTAATTAATTGTTGGAGTGAAATTGCATGATTTGAATTAACTCCATCTTTTATCACCAAATGTCTGTTTTCTGTATCCAAATGACCATCATCATTCAGATGTATTGGTTCTCTATATTTGAATCCATCTGGTAAGTTGTCATAAGTTACTGTGTATTCTATTTTATCTCCATTTTCATCAAGAATATGGTTTCCATTTTCATCTTCAACGTATGGCATTATATTAATAGTGTTGATAAATAAATTTCAAAAGTTCCTGTGACTTCTTGGTTTATAATTGGAGAAGTAAACCCTGGACGTCTTTTAAAAATCCCCATTTGAATTATCATGGGTTTGATTGTTGTATTTGTAGTTACAAAATTTCTCCCAATTTTCATATTAAATTGTATTAAATGGGAAAATAAAGTTTTACTGTTAGCAATGGCGACAAAAGAAACTTGGTATTGATTTTTTGTATTAATTACAATATTTTTTATTTTAACCGGGCCTAATGTTCCAAAATTGAAACCATGAACATTTTCAAAAACTCCATTTTTTATGTTGCCGTTAACAACACTTGAAGTTTCAATATTTGACAACCAACTTTTATTGACAGCATGATATCTTTCAAAATAATCAGAGTATAATACTTTCAATTCAAAAGTTCCATTAACAGCAGTTCCTGCTCCAATATTATCCAATATTGACATAGAATCAATACTGACAAATTTTCTTGATTTGGGCAAATCAAATGTATTGCTTCCACTTATTATGTTTCCAATTCTGTGGTATGTGTCAGTGTTGGTTGTTTCACCTTGTTTTTTCCCATTTATCAAAATTTGTGCATTTGCAACTTGTTGATTGCTTTGGAAAACAATGGAGTATAGATTGAAAAAGTTATTTCCATCAGCAGCGATTTGAAAATTATTTGTTGGATTTGTTCTTTGGAAAACACCACTGGCAATAGTTCCAGTGTATTTCGTTTTGAATAAGTTGGTAAAATAACCCAAATTCATTGCTTCAGAATCAAATATCGGATTTAATAAACCAGAAATAATCTTATTATTCATATCCATATTGACTTTCATCTCCATATCTCCATTTTTATATTCAAACATTACATTGTCCAAGCCGTCATACACTCCTGGATAAACGCTATCTGACCAATCTTTGACACCGTAAACAACCAGATGACATTGTACTGGAGTCGCTGTAGCTGTTCCATGCATCGTCAAATAGATGTAATTTGGAGTTTGTTTGCTGTTGTTATTGAATTGAACCAATAGCTTGCTATAAGCAGTGAAATCACGCTGTACAGCTTTGTGGATGTATGCTTCAGAAGCAGTACATGATAATTGAATATTAGTCATTTCTGGTGGGTAGAATTCAAACACAATTGTGTATGTTCCAATAGCAAGAGTATAAATATTGAAACCTATCCTTGATCTGTAATCATTACTTCCACTGTCTTTAATCAATGTGATATCATAAGCTTTTTTATTCTGATGCGGGGATTGATTGAAAGCAGCTATTCCATACACTGTGATATTATATTCTGAACTGCTTTCATCGGTATCTGTAAGATATTTGAATTCATTTGTTTTATGGCTGCTGACAAGATGACTTTGCTCCAATTTGTCATCAAAATATTTTTTGGTAGTAGCATCATTATCATCAGTTGGTTGAGCCATATCTTTGATTTGTTTATTATTCATATCAAGGTTTCCAGTCATTGCAACACTTCCATCTTTTTTCAAATATACACTCAAATCACTTCCAACAGATGGTATTTTAGCTATTTCTGTATCAACATATGCTTTAGTGGAAGCATCATTGGGATTGGAAGGATTTTCAAGAACGATTATTTTATGACCTCTCATATCTAATTCACCACCAAGAGCATTGGGTGTTAACCTGTTGAGAAAGTTATGATCAACGTAGTGTTTATTAACAGCATCGTTATCATCAGTTGGTTGAGCCATATCTTTGATTTTATGATTGTCCATATCGAGGTCACTATTGGAGACTTTTTGTAAATATTTAGTATCACAGAAACCTAAATTAACGACATCATATGTATTTTGTATATTGGCTCCAAGATTAGTAATTTGTTGATTACCCATATCCAGATTTCCAGTCATTTCAACAGTGCCATCTTTTTTCAAATATGTAGACAAATCAGGTGATGGTATTTTTTTAATCTCATCATCGACATATTTTTTATTCGCCGCTTGATCGTTATTATCGGGTTTTAAAACACTAATATCAAAAAATGTTTTCCGTCCAGTAATATGTTGTTCTGTTGATGTAACCATTATTTCACTTTTAGCTCGTCCACCATGGCCATCAAAGTTTTTCAAATCTGGTATATTAAGATGAATGTTTTCATAAGACTGATGCTCAGTCAATAATCGAACATCATTGGAGCTGCCAGCACCGTCTGGCGTGTCTTGTAGATAAATACTATTGGTATGAACACTTCCACTGTTGCTGTAAATTACTGCTTTATTAGCTCGCACATCACCAGGAGCATTATCCAACAATTGTATTTGGCTCTTTGTGACAACATCATTGGGATCAGCTCCTTGTTTAACATTAACAAGTTTTTTGTTTTGTATATCATAATTTCCATTTGGGGTTAATTTAAACCCTATTCCTTGAGGCCCAGCGGCTCCTTGAAGAGGAACCGTTGTGAAAGAAGACGATGAACTATGTTCGTTGAATATTCCCATTTATATCATTTGGTTATATTGTTCCATAAAAATTCCTGTTAATTCTCTTCATGGGCTTATCAACATATAGAAATGAAAATGGCTCTTTGGTTGCTTTAATGTATTTATCCTTTTCGACACCCAACTCACGGGATATCAGACCTCTTTCATTGCTGCTAGGAAAGTCATAGACACAGAAATGAGAGCAATTGAGTCGAATATCTTTTGGTGTTTTGTAGAACGATTGGCTCAGATAAATAACAGAGCAGTTCTTGTGTCTGCCACGAATAAAATAATCAATCAATGGTTTCTGGTTTTTTTCACAAATAAAGTCATCAAATATTACTATCTTCTGGGCATCTTCATCCTTCAATTCCTCTACTGGAATTATATCATCATTGCTACAAACAAGGACATTATACCCGACACTATTTGATATATCAGTCAATGTTTGTAGCATATCCTTGTATTTTTGTTGCTCCAAATTTTTGGCATACAAATGTATTCTATCATAATACAAAAGTGGTTTCATCAGCATATGGTACAATAAATTTGTCTTTCCAGATCCTGAATTACCACATATTAACATCCGAAACGTGTCACTTGGCATGTAACCATACAATCTTTTGAAATTAGTGTTTTTATCATGTCTATCATAATTTGGGATTTCCATGTATATCAATACATTATATAAGTTAAAAAAAGTTAATATAAGTTAATAATATAATGGATCTACAAAGATTAAAACAATTATCTGAAGCCAAGATTAAGGCTGGAACAATAACCAAACAAGTTAGAGATACATTGAAGGAGTACAAGCATGATAAACAAGATTTACAACAAGGTTTATCAGAAACTTTCAAACCAATTATTAAAGCTCAAGAGGAAACAAAACAAACAATTGATGAAAAACAAGACAAACTGATTGAACAATTGGAGAAAAACCAAAAAGCGTTGACTTCAGGTTTGGAAGACATTGCTATGTTAACTTATCAACCAGAAACAAAACCACCAGAAGCAAAGCTACCAATTGGCTATAAACCATTAATGATGTCACCTGATGTTGAATCAAATTTGGATGCTGGTTTTGATATTGATGAAATCCAAAAATTGATGCAATACGATCTTGCACCTCCGAGTTCTGTTCTCCAAGCTTCTATGCAAGGAGATATTGACATCAAGGATTACGATGCTAATATTGGCAAAATGTTGAAAAAACTTGGAACAAAGAAGGGTCCTTTATCCAAGGGCCAAGGAAAGACCAAGAATAAAGACAAAATTGATAAAATAGATGAAGATATAAAATTATTGCAAAAATACAAAGGGCGCATTAAAATAATCCCAGAAGGAATGAAAACCATCAAAAAAGGTTCTGGTTATACGCAACCAAAGAGAAATGCATACAAAATATCATCTTCTGGGAAATATGGTGGACTGATGATTGATATTCCAAAATTAATGGGACAACTCAGACTTGTGGCAACAAAAGATAAACGCAAAGTTATGGACAAAAAGGTTGATTTCGATACAATCGATTTATTGACCAAGAGATTTAATTCAAAGAAGAAATACAGCGATATTGCCAAAATGGTATTCGATGAATTGAACCAACTCAGTGAGATTCCAATCCATAAATCCAGCAAAAAATTCAAGAAATTGGGCTCTGGTGTTGTTTATTTCAATGATGCTAATGATTTGATTGACAGAATGGAATTGCTCGGTGGATCCATTTTGGCTGGCAATAATGGAGTCAAAGAGGAATTTTCACAAATAGCCCATAAATTGAATCAACTTGGCTTGATAAACAACAAACAACTCATTGATTTATTGCAACAATATATAATCAAATAATATATGCAAGAAAGAGCGATACATATTTCATCTGTTAACCGACAAAAAATAGGTCGAAGTCGGCCTGAAGACTTTATTATCAAATTTGATCCACCATTGAAGCTTGACACAACAATGAGACATGAGCTAGCTGTTGATCGAGTTTCAATGACATATTCATGGCATAATGTCAATGCAGGATACAACAATAATACAATAAAATACAGCCCAGATAATGGTACAAAATGGAAAACAATCACATTTGTTGATGGAATGTATTCATATGATGATCTTGATGATTATATCACTCAATCAATAATTCAAAATGGAGATAAACCATCTTCCAGCAAGGGCATCAATCTATATTTTGTGCTTTCATCATATAGAGTTGTCATTGAGCTAGACAACCAACGGAAGCTTGATATTAGAAACTCTAATTTTGGAGCGCTTATTGGATTTGAACCAAAGTTAATTAACCAAACTGAACATGGGACAAAATTGCCAAATATTACCAATGATATTGACGTTTTGGACATTAATTGTGATATAATAACTGATAGCCTCAGTGATGGACGATTCACAAATACACTGATAATGATACCCACTGACAATTTAACAAGGAGTTATCCATTTACTTTTGAGCCAAAAAGAGCATTATTCAGCCCAGTTTCCAAATCAATTATTTCAGAAATGGGGATAACAGTGACTGACGCTTTGGGTCGGCCAATTGACTTGAATGGCATTGACTGGTTCATGAGCTTGATTCTCAGGTCTAGTTTAATATAATATATCAATATATGGTACGACAAAGTGAATTTAAGCCACGTTTTGACCCAGAATTGGGTCGTTATGCGATGAAACATATCCATGGTGAAGGAATTATGGATGTTTTCAGATCAGTTGGATCAAAACTTTTCGGAAAAACAGCAAAAGAATTAGCTAAGAAAGGAGCCAAAACTGCAGCTGAAAAAGCAGTCACCAAAACTGGTGAGTTTGCTGGTAATAAAGCAGGTGATAAAATAATTCAATTATTGAGCAAAAAACAACCTTCCAAAACAAAATCAGTGACAATGAGCCAACCAAAAATGGAGCAGCCACTGACTGATTTTCAAATAGCTGAGAGAGTTAATAGGATGATATCTGGTGGAAAACTCAAAAGAAGGAGGAAATGAAAATAATGTAACATATCTGTATAAATGAAATCATTCAGAAATCCAAAATACATTGAGAGATACGAAGATGTCTTCTTCCAATTGGAGACACCATTGAATACTGGTAATCCAGGAAATAATAGGTCACAAAAGAAAGATGGTTATCGTTTTGTTGTTGACAACACAGGAGAAGTGACCCCATTTGATTGGTATAATGCAAGAATATCAGTTGGTTTTAAAGTCCAAACAATGCAGAATGCAAATATAGCAGCTGAAGACCATTATGGTATTGTTAATGGTTCACACAGTCTTATACATGATTTCGATGTAAGATTGAATGGTAAAATGGTATATGATTGTAATGATGCAAATCATTGTGTTAATATCAAGAATCTATTGGAATATAGTCCAGGATATGCTCAATCGACAGCAACAAATGAGTTTTTCTATCTGGATACAAACCGACACGCTGAAGAACGATCGGCTGAAGATAACTACAATAAAGGATTTGCTGTAAGAAAAGCACTTTTGGGTCTATCAGTGGTTGTCAATACAGAAATACCATTGAATCGATACTCATTCTTTGAAGCATTGATGGATGAGTTATTGCCATCAACAAGATTGGAATTAAATTTGCAGATTGAATCTGATACTATTCTAATATGGCAAGCTGGGGCTGATTGTCGTGTAATTATTACCAGAATGGAGTTGATTGTACCAAGAATCACTTTCAATTCAGAGGGGCAATCACTGTATATGAGTCAGTGTTTGAAGCCACATAAATGGGTTTATTTGCGAGAAAATATTGAGAGAAGTAATTCTTCAACACAAAGAAGTGGTCATTTTCAGATAACAAGTGGGATTTCAAAACCAAGGCATGTATTTGTTTTCATTATCAATGATGCAAATCTTGCTGCACAAACAGTAAATCCATTTTTGTACAATACATTTAGTGTATCAACAGATCCCAGAACATTGCTAAATTGTCATTTATCTGTGGCTAATGGCAATGAATATCCTGATGTACATTACACTCCAGAGGCTGATTTGACTCGAGTTTACAGAGATGTCCTCAAATATGTGCATGCAAATAATGAATACAGTCAGGGGACTTTGTTGAATATCAATAACTTCAAAACACTATTTCCATTCTTGTATTTCGATTTAACAAAACAAAAAATGGATATCAAAGATGGTACCACAAAGCTGACATTCCACTATGAATTATCTGGTACAACTGCAACTGCATATTCAGTTTATGCATTGACATTATACGAGCAAGACGCTGAGCTCATTCAAAAAGATGGTAAAATATTGTTTCGATAAATGGAATAAATTTTTAATGTAACGTTAGTTATATAAAAGATATGACAACTTATCATTCACATGGAGTAAACCTATCAATTGGGCAAAAAGATAAACTAGCAAAAGCATTAAAAAACAATTCAGCAATAACAATAAGATTATCAAATTCTGAATTAACTGGACCGGATCAGCTGATGTTAACCAAAACACAAATAAATAGGCTGAAAAAGGCAATGCAAAACAAAACTGGAGCAGATATTAAAATAAGCAAAACACAGATACGAAAAGCTGTACAACAAGGAGGCAGTCTTTGGTCATCATTATTCAAAATTGGCACAAAATTACTACCAATGGCAACGAAAGCAGTTGGACCATTAGCTACTGGAGCACTTTCTGGGCTTGCAAATGACGGAGTCAATAAAATATTTGGTAGAGGACAAGCTGGTGGTTTCCTCATTCCTCAAAATAAAATTGATCAATTAATAAAATACAAAGATTGGCTCACTGAAGCACAAAAGAAGCAAATTGTCAATGCAATACATACTGGTGGACAGATTGTAATTAAACCAACTAAGACACAATCAGGAGGTTTTTTGGGGACATTATTGGCTTCAATTGGCATTCCAATGGTTTTGAATGCATTAATGGGCAAAGGGTTACAGGTGGATAGAAGTAGATCCAGAAGATCGGTCCCAGTTTTTGTTCCAAACACAACCAAAAAAGATGGTGGTTTGGTCCTACCACTTAATTATAGGCCGCCTCCATTTTTCGGTACATGGGATCAGTATGGTAAAGGGAAAAAAAAAAAACCAAAAAAGGAAAAGGTCTGTTGTTAGGCAAAAACAGTCCATTCAAGGGGATTCCATTAATCGGAGACATTCTATGAAATTCATAAATAAACCACTCAGTAACTTTGAACTCATTGATTGGGTCAAAAAACTCAAAATAAAACACTTTAGAGGCATTTACAGCAGAGATAATCTACCACAAAAGATGAAAAAAGATGAAGTTGGTATCATTAACCTGGATTCACAGATTGGACCAGGTACACATTGGGTTGCGTATCGAAACGGAGACAAATATGTAGAATATTTTGATAGTTTTGGGTTAATTATGCCAAAAGAAATTATGCAATTCATGTCAACAAGTGGCAAACGATTAATGTATTCAGGTGATGAAATCCAGGAAAGAGATTCAGTATTATGTGGCTATTGGTGTTTGTATTATTTATTTGAGAGACAAAAGGGTACAGGTATATTGAAAACAATCCACAATGCACATTTTGACATGAACAATCAAAGTGTCAATCATAATTTTATAATCCAATATTTTAAAAAATTATCTAATTAATTTGTATAATGGTTGATATAAGATATTGTGAAGAGTGTGATGAATACACAGAATTTTCAGGAAAATTATGTTTATGGTGTACATTGGTAACAGATTCTGAGTCTGACTCTGATGATAATTAATCTAATATAGTGATATAAAATGGTCAAATCATATTGTGTTAAACAAAAGAAAGAAACTGAATGTGTTCAGCCTTCAGGTTACAAGCAAGCCAAAAATGGTCGGCTTATGTTCTTCTGTACCTGTGCTGAATGTGGTATAACTAAAACCAAATTTGTTAAAAAACAGGGAAACTAAATAGCCCCTCTGAAGGGGGGGGGCATAATGGATACTTTAGCATCAACTGGTGCTGATATGTTAATTCAACATGCATTACCATGGATGGGAAAAAAAGCAGTTGAAATGGGTCGATATTATGGGTCTGAAGCACTTAGAAACCCTAAATTGCAGAAAAAAGCTATTGATTATGCTATCTCTAAAGCAACACCTTTTGTTCAAAAGACTGGATCAGAGATGTTTGATAAATTATCAACCAAAGTAAGGCCAAAAAAAAGGTACAAAACTGACCGAAAAGAACTTGATGGTGGTAATTTAGATACAATTTTAGAACAATTTGGCACACCAGGTAAGGTTGCATCGAAGTCGATGGATGTTGTTGGAACATTAATTCCATCAACAAAGGAAGTCTTTGATAGATACAAATCTGGAGACATTGCCAAAAGTGCTTTCAGTACAGATACTGGCATATTGTCGAGTCAATTTTGGTCTGGCAAGGCTGGGAAAAATACATTAGAAAAATACAAAAATTATCCATGTGAAAGCATGGTAAAAATTGGAAGCAAATTTCACAACACACCGAAATGCTCAAGCTATGATTCAATTGGTTGGCACCCACCAAATTGGGATGAATATGAAAAGGGAATCAAAGGACGACCCAAAAGCGGTGGTTCAATTGATATACACAAAATGATTGGTAAGCTCCCAAAACCCAAAGCTGGGTGGGTATTACCTGGTCATAAATACACTGGCCCATACAATGATTTGGAAAATCAAGTCAAATATAACCCCAAAACAGGGCAAATATTGGAAATATACGATAAACCAACAGGCAAAACAGATGCAATAGCCATGCAACATGATGTTGATTATTCAGTCTGCAAAAATGACAAAAAATGTAAATTGAAAGCTGACAAAAAGATGGTAAAGTCATTGGATGCTGTTCCATATTCCGAACGACAATGGGGACATTGGTTGGCAAGAAATGCAATAAATACAAAACAGAAACTGGGTCTTGGGGTTCCAAAAAACGTCAAAAGCCGTCGGGTAAAGAGGAAAACTGGCAAGAAAAATTAGCTAATGAGCTGCATAAACCCATACGGCGTAACTTTACTCGGCGGCGTGTTATTGTAAATAATATTGATGAAATATGGGCTGCTGATCTTGTTGAAATGCAACAATTCAGTAAATGGAATAAAGGTAATAGGTATCTTCTCATGACTATAGATGTTTTCAGTAAATACGGATGGATTGTTCCATTAAAAGATAAAAAAGGTGAGACCATAACGAAAGCATTTCAAAGCATATTCAAAGAGGGTCGAAAACCAAAGTATCTGTGGACTGATAAAGGCTCAGAGTTCTACAACAAACATTTCAAAGACTTGCTCAAAAAACATAACATTACACTGTATTCGACTGAAAATGAAGAGAAGTCATCAGTTGTTGAGCGCTGGAATCGAACGATTAAAAATAAAATGTGGAAACGATTCACTGCTCAAGGCAATACAATGTATCTGGATATTTTGCCTAAAATATTGAAGCAGTATAATAACACTAAACACAGTTCAATAAAAATGACACCGACAGAAGCATCTAAGAAAAAGAATGTAGGAACTGTTTACTTCAATCTATTTGGCAATTTGAAGCAATTATCATCTTTGCCAAAATTTAAAGTTGGTGAAAAGGTTAGAATATCAAAGTATAAAAGAAAGTTGTTTGATCGAGGTTATACAGAAAACTGGTCAGAAGAGGTCTTCATTATCAATAAAATACAATACACGAATCCGATCACATATAAACTGAAAGATCTCAATAATGAAGAAATTAAAGGAAGTTTTTATGAACCAGAATTATTGAAAGCTAATCAGGAGATATTCAGAATCGATAAAGTTATCAGGAGAGATTACAAGAAGAAACAAGCTTTGGTAAAGTGGAAAGGATACAGTGATGAATTCAATTCTTGGATCCCAATCAAGGATTTGGTCGATGTGTAAAATCATTTCACGGTTTCACGAGTATTCGATAGCGAGTCGATTCAATAAAAAAATCTATTGTTGTGTGCAAGATAAATGATATTCTTACCTCAAAAAGCGTCTACAAACATCAGAACGATGAAAGTGGAGAAATAAATGTTCAAAAATCCCAAAACAGGAGCCATAAACATGACTTCGCAAAATGGCCGACACGTGTGTTAACAAACTAGTGTCCAGTCCGCTTTGGGTTGTGTGCATGAAAGCGCATGCGTGTTAATCCAAATCAAGCAATATTACGCAATATACAGAAAAATAGCACCACAAGTGTAAAAATTTCAGAACTGAGTGTAATATATAGGTAATCGGGCCATTGTTATATTAGTTCACAAACTCTGGTGAAGCTTTAGGGTGGTGTCAGCTGGCCCCTGACTGAAACCTGTTTAACGGCTTGTGCAGATGGTGAATTACTGAGTAGTGTGGGATGTCTTCCAGTAGACGGTACCTCCAGGGTGAGCCCGCTCAGGCCCTACTGGTTTACAGCGGGGTGCTCAGAGTTCGTCCCAGGACTCAACCTCGGTCCCAGAGGTAAACTGGGAAAGGGACAGCCGCCTTGTCAGCGGCGGGAAAAAGACCTGGCTGGGGCCAGGCAAGTAAACAGCCAACCGAGCACCCCACGTTCAGGGTTTTGTCCATTTTCGTGGTAAGTCACACAACGTCACGCGTGACAGTAACGGCATCCAGTCACACAACATCCATAATGATTATTTTTTTATCCAAATTAATGTTCAAAAATATTGTATTTATCATTCAAATCAGCGATTGATGAGTTGGTTGGATTTAATCGATGATTGTTTGTGAGTTGGTGTCATTTATGAAAAACCTAAATTTAGCGTCTCCGTTGCAGGAGTTTTGAAAAACCGAGGATTTATGTTTTTAGGTTTTTGAGAAACCGAGGATAAAAATTTAGCGTCTCCGTTGCAGGAGTTTTGAAAAACCGAGGATTTACGTTTTTAGGTTTTTGACGTCTCCGTTGCAGGAGTCATTGTTGAATCAGGTATGAATTTTGCGAATATTTTGAAAGTGGGCTCATACACCCAAATATCTAACTACTCACATCGAGGCATTCGATCGAGCATTATCACGCTAATTCCTCGTTTTCCAGCGAAATTGCACCTCACAACTTTTTTCAATGCAGACCTCAGATTTCCGCCGTAGTAACCGTACAATATGGGATCTAACGCGGCATTGAGGCAGATCAAAAGTTGAGACGCTTTCCAAACAAGGCCAGGTGAGGCCAAGTGAAAATACATAAGTGTTCGAGTGATCATAAAAGGAGACCAGCATATCACAAATGCTATAGTTAAAGCTACAAGCGTCTTTGCAACTTTTCTGTGTCGTTGGTTTGATTTCTGGATAAAAGACTTTCTTTTTACGGGAACCTCTCTAGTGCGCAGAGCGCGATAAATGAGTGTTTGTGTAAGAATCATGTAAAACAAGGGGATGACAAAGAAGAATGCCGCGTGTAAACTATAGTATATTTGCTGGCCAGTATTTCCCCATGTGGTATTAGCGCAAACGATGGCGCTGTTTTCTGTAGTCTCCACGTGGTACATGTGCAGTAAAGGTGAACAAACGGCTAAGCACAGACACCAAATTAAGGCTAGTTTAAAATGTTGTTTCCTTGCCCAGCTGTTCATTCTAGCATCGAAGGGGTCAGTGATGGCCTTAAATCTTTGAAACGTTATTAAGCCAAGCGTTGTGATGGACGTCGTGTAAGCGGCCTCGACAAAAAATCCTTGAAGTTTGCAAGAGCTGTCACCACCAACCCAGCGCCAGAAAAAACTGATGACGTTCAGAATTGTTAGAAGAGTAAAAAGGAGATCCGCGGCCGCTAAATTTGCCACCAGCCACATCAAAGGGAAATGTCTTTGCTTCAGGTTCTTGTAGCAGGTTACGATGACCCATGCATTACCGACAGTTGACATGATGAATACAGTGCTGTAAAATATGACGAAACAAATCACCATCCATAGCGAAAAACCTTCGCTGACTGCCATCTTTTCATCAAATTCCTGACGAGCTTAATTTTTGTGTTTGCTGAAGAAAAGCAACGGAGTGCGGTCACCGGTAGTGTTAACTATTTTTCATTGGTGCTTCTTCAAAGTATTTTGTGAAGCTTTGAGATCAGTTTGGAATTCTCTAGTAAGCTAGGCATCCGTCGATGTCGTAAGCTATAAGACCATTGAACTGCGCCTATGAAGACTAATTGCGTCCAGTTGGCGGTCGCTGAGCAGCGCCTACTATGGCTGTGCAATTAACACTGGAGTGGCAGTCTCTATTCCAGCGGCTGCACTTGTAGATTAAAAACGTTTACTTTAATTCTTTGATATTTGAATACAAATAGCGTATTTTTTTTTTTTTAATTTATTTATTTATTTTCTTTTTGTTCTTGAGTATTTCCCGCTGCGTTTAGCCTCCTGTTATTGTACTTTTCGTTATGTTTCCTTTTCGGGTTCCTCCGGCGCAAATTTCGCCCTGATGACCGAATGAAAGAGATAAGGGGTTTTATATATAATACGTTTTTGTTAAACTGTAGTGCATTATGTGTGTCTCTCCACTCACACATATCTCTAGATTGCCTTTAGTGTCTGACAGTTAACCAAGTGATAGATATTCTGAAGATTACCAATGCAAATGCTAATATTTTAAAGAAAAACTGAGATCCATTTAAAATGTTACATTTATAGATCATTACATTTTTTGAAAAGTTGAATATTCATTTGCATTTTACTTTAACAACCTTATTTATCTTTTGCACTTGTCTGTTATGGCGCTTTATCGGTTTAAACTTTGACCCCATGAATTCCTTGAAAGATTTATTCTCCAAAGGTTTGCTCATTTCCTCGCTCATTTCCTCGAATACAAATCTAACAAAATTTTCAATTTGGAAACACTTTGAGGCCCTAAGAAGTATTGAATTAGTCAAAATCATAACTTCATCGAATTCATTAATTTGCTCAACATTTAAACTGAAAACCTTGAATCGGTGAAACATTTAATTCATCGATACGTAGACCTCACTAAAAATCCCTTAGTCTCGAACCAGTACGTCATATCCGTCGAAGTACCTTAAACCCTTGCGAGCCAAAATCATAAACGAACAAAGAAGAATGCGCAGCGAGAATTAAACTACAATTAACTTGCTACAATCTTGCACACTCTGCATTGAATCAAAGACTCCTACAAGCCAAATACATGGTGAATGCGGAAGTGGATAGTGGTAACCGTACCGCTGTTCTCTCATCAAACTAAGCTACAAGGACTTGTAGACGCCATGCGGGTATGGAGTGTGACCTGCGTGAAAGGTATAAAGCAAACTTCGCAGTGTGTTTGGCTGGCCCAGGAATGGAAATATAAGTCTTGCTTGACAAGAAATCAATAAAGGGGGGATTCATTCCGCATTTATACCGCATTCGCGGCCGCTAAGATCTTCTACCCTTCCCCCCCACCCCCGCCCTCCCCAGCGAGATTAAGCCTCCTTGAATAGTTTTGGTCAGTGACCTCTGAACTTTGTTTTGTATTTGCATTTATATTTCGTATTTGTATTTGTAATATTGTTTTATGTCTATATTCAATAAAGTTATTAATAATAAAAAATAATTACGTTTTGAATTTTATTTTATTCAATTCAAGAGTTTGACAAATTTGACATCAACACTTCTTGGTCATCATGCAAGGTTTTCAGGCTTTCGACGGATTGACACTTTTGATGGATTTGTGTACGAGAAAAAGACGGATTAAGATAATTCAAACTTTCGTTGGAGAAACTTTTCAGTGAATTTATAAGATTGGATTTTGAACCCGACAATAAAGCGCCATAGTTGTCGAACATTTTCTATAAATTGGCAACCCGATTTGTTCGGAACTTCACTCTTGCCATCTTACTGTAAATAATAGTTGTAACTGATGAGAACCAAAACAGAGGTCCGATCCGTTTGATTACCATATATTCCTTTGCTCCCAATGCCTTTCCACAATACAATATTGTTGCTCTAAGCCACATTCTTCATTGTGTGAATTGGCAACCATTTGTTGTGAACTTCACTCTTGCCATCTGCAATGCATACAGTAGTTGCATTTTGGTACAGGGCTAAAACCAAAACAGTACACCGATCCGTTTAATTGCCATATCAGTGTTCCTTTGCTCTCAGCATCTTCGTCCAGTCCAATATTGCTGACCTGGAGATCATTCTTTTCTTAATTGGAGGTTCCTTGTAACTCTTTCTAAGGCAATATTCTCCACTCACCTAGATGATCTTAAGTTTGCGCGTGTGAATTAACGTCCAAGAAATGGCCTTAGGTTCTCTCCTTAAAATCCATACAAGATGGGATTTACGGCAGCGTTTAAGAGAATCGGAGCTTGAGACGCTCTCCATACATAGCCTTTACTTGGCAAATAGCTAAAATACGTCAATGTTCGAACAACAATAAATGGCGACCAACACATTACCAATGCAAAGGTTAGAGCCCCTAAAGTCTTGGTTACGTTACGATACATACCTCGATTCGAGCTCGTCGTTGTAAAGGCGTTTTGCCTTGGAAAGACATTGGAGTGTAACGTTCGAAAAATGATAATCTGTGCATAAACCATGTATGTCTAAGGAAGAACAAAAAAGAAAACAGCATTAATACAATAATAGATCCGCCTTCCTAAATCTCCAAGTACCAAATTATCGCAAGACATCACACCACTGTCGTCTTGTTCAATGTCATAGGCATAAAGCAAAGGCAAGTCAACAAGTAAACTTACAACCCATACGGAGACAATTTTGAGATAATTTTTACCGTCCTGGACGATGACCTCGGATGTAATGGCTCAACTACGGCCTTTCGTCGTTCGCAGCTTATGAGAACAAGGGTCATTATTGATACTGTATAACATACTTCAGTTAAGAAGCTTTGCAGTTTGCAGGTCAACTGGCCTCCGACCCAGGTCCATTAGAAACGTATCAAATCCAGAATTTTTTATTGATAATTTTTTATTAATTAAAGTTGTTTACAAGAATTGATTCAGACAAAGCGGTTGTATATAGCTAATTACAAAGGTTTTATAATTTAAAATACAAACAGTAGGAAATTAATAGATGAGACAATAAATACCAAAAAATAATAATAATAATAATAATAATAATAATAATAATAATAATAATAAATAAATAAATAAATAAATAAATAAACTACAAGCTACCAGATGAACTACAATTATTTGAGTAGAAACTTTTTCCAATTAACGTCGTGAAAAGCACGTTTACCATTTGATTCAGCAATCGTCGTTTCAATTTGATATATTAGGGATACTTTTGCAAGATAGGTTCTTAGTGAAGGCGGGTAGCCTTTATTTCGACAAGAGTAAATATGCTGTTTCGCCAGAATCAAGAAATGATTAAGAAGATGAAAGTCTACTTGCCTTTTCCAGATTCCAAAAATTTTGTCAATCTCTGATAACGCTTCCACTTTGATATCTATCATATTGAGCCATTTAATTAAATCCTGCCAAAACTTGTTCGAGTAATCACATTCTATTAAGAGGTGTTCAATGGTTTCACTTTCTCTTTTGCAAAATGTACATAGACACGAAGATACCAGGCCGATTTTATGGAGAAATTCATTCGTCGCTAAATACCTATGTAACACCTTAAACTGGAATTCACGTGATTTGGAGTCTACAGTCACTCTAAAGGGAATACAATATATCTCTTGCCAATCTAGTTGATAATTATATTTTTCCGAGTATTTTGACTGCGCGGTTGGTATAATCTCGACCTTTGAGCGGGCTTCTTTGTTAATATTTTTCGAGATAGCTTTATCGAGACGAATATTGTGACCATTCAAATGTAACTGAGCAATATTGGGAACCGAAGAATTGGATTCATAGTTATTGCATATTTTTAAATGATGTCGCCACTGTGTTGGTATTGCGTCTATAATCGCCATAAGCTGAAACTTTTCTTTAGGTGTAAATGACGCACTAGCCATAATTTGAAAGCCTGTGATAACATCATTCCCATCAGTCTTAAGATCCTCCAGTGTAATTATTCCTTTTTCAAGCAATGCCTCGCAGAAAACAGACTTGCCTTGTATACAGATAAACTTATTATTCCAAATAACTGTGTTGTGTATCTCTTGGCACAATGCTTGTTCTGTTAACTTATTTGCGACTGAATATTCTGCGAAACATTGGGAAGACTCTTCATAATATTTGGGTAATTGAATACATAATTTCTTTAGATCAAATGCACAACGCAAAATCAATTTCGATCCCACGTTCTTCATATAATGGGATAGGATAATCTTCCAATTACTTTGTTGATTCTCAGCAAATTTCTTACAACACATGATCCTTTGACTCTTTATTATTGATTCTAGATGGGGTGCTTTCAGTCCACCTTTATCCAAGTCAGATATGAGAGATAAACGTTTGACTTTGTCTTTCCCTTTCCAAATAAATTTAAAAAGTAATTTGTTGACCTCTGTCACGATATCTTTTTGCACGCAAATTAAACCGGCACGATACATGAATATTGGTATCACAAATGTCTTTACAATCTGAATCCTCCCTAAAATAGTTAGATCTCTCCACTTCCACATTTGTAACTTCTCTTTGATTGATCTTAAAATCTCATCAAAATTTAACTTTTTCCTCTGACTGTCATTATATGTAAAATACACACCTAAAATTTTAATCGTGTGCTTCACGCATATGTTTTTGGAGGAAATGACGGTTGCGGCCATAGAGGAGACATGATTACCTAAAAACATACATTCAGTTTTCTCGAAATTTATTTCGAGTCCAGAACACTTCTTGAACAGATCAGCAGTATGAAGAAGAACTTCAAGAGATCTGGTATTTCTCAGAAAAGCTGTGACGTCATCAGCAAACATTTCTAATTTAATTTCTTCCTTGCCTACTAGAATTCCTTGAATGTTTTTATTTCCACGCACGGTGATGGCAAGGGATTCCAAACAGATAATGAACAAATATGGTGATAGAGGGTCGCCCTGTCTAACACCTCTACGTATGTTGAAAGGGCCTGTCGAAAAACCATTATTCATGACCGAACTAGTTATATTTTGATAGAAGGTCCTAATCCACCGCATGAAAGTAGGACCAAAGTTAAAAGCGGATAGCGTCTCTAACATAAAATTCCTATTAATCGAGTCAAAAGCTTTTTTAAAATCTATTGCTACCATTAGGGCCTTTTTTTCTGTAATAATTGTTTTTTTACGGAAGAGGGTTATCAGCCCTCTGCCCAACCCCCAACCTGGAAGGCCAGTGGGATCACTCTTTGTCTGGCCCCTACCCTTTGACCTGTTTGGCATGGGTGTCCCTGCCAGGAGTACAAGACTCCAGCCAACATAGCTCTAGGGGTCACTGGAGCACGCAAGCCGCCTCACCACGACAAGGTGGCGATCCCAATCAAGGCGCTATGTGCCACGAGGCACGAAAAGGATATATGATTGCTAACATTAAGCCTTGGATCTTTTCTCTTTCTGTAAATTCTAAAATATCATCTATTGCCCTTACTGCATCAAATATAGACTTTCCTTTTACATATGCGTTTTGATTGTAGTGTACTATATAGGGTATCACCTTTTGAAGTCTCCTTGCAATTGCTTTTGATCCGATCTTTGTGTCTAAATTTATAAGTGAAATCGGTCTCCAATTTGAAATTTGTCTCCTGTCTTTTCCTTTCTTTTCTATAAGTGTTATAATCGCTTGCTTTTGTGAATTCGATAACTCGCCATAGTCAAAGGCACAATTTAGACTTTCTACTAATAACTTACCTAAGATACCCCAAAATGTTTTATAAAATTCTACAGTCAGTCCATCATTGCCTGGTGATTTATTTTCTTTGAAAGACTGAAGACTTTGAAGACATTCTTCCACTGTTAGTTTGCCCTCACACGTAGCTGCTTTCTCTGACGATAGTTTAGGGATTTCAGGATGTCGGAGGAATAAATTTGCACAGTCTGGCACGTTACCCTCACTATCGTACAAAACAGTGTTTAAATCTTCGAGTTCGTTCATAATTATCTTAGGATCTGAGCTTAAAGTTCCGTTTTTAGTAAATAGTTTGCGAACACAGCTTTTAGCTTTTTTGTGAGATTCTAGACTTAAGAAGTACTTAGTGTTTTTTCCCCCTTCTCATACCAAGACGCTCTAGATCGAATGATAGCACCCTTTGAAAGATAATCAAAATGCACGTCGTACTTACTTTTGAGAATTTCAAGCTGCTCAAAATTTTCTGTTGACGGATCGGCAGCGCACTTTTTCTGATAAAATGTAAGAGACGTTTCAATTTCAAGTATTTTTGCTTTTCTTAACCGTGCTTTTTCTTTACTGTATTTCAAAGATACTTGTCTAATTCTATATTTTATTAGATCCCAAAGCACTCTTTTATCATTTACATCTTTGAACTCCACAATCCAAGCTGGGACGCTGTCCGTAATAAGTTTTATGTACTCTTCGTCCTTAGTTAAGTTAGAATTAAATTTCCAGTGGGACGGACCGTGTCTCTGTTCTTCAATTCCATTGAAAAGTAGTGTAATTGCTGAATGATCTGATTTTATAGAGGGTATAATTTTAACTTGTTCAACGTCACTAATCAGCCAAAAATCGAGTCTTCTTTGGATCAAAGGTCTTGTTTCCTTCCAAGTAAATAGTTTTCCATCCGGATTTCTTATTCTCCAGATATCAACGAGGTCCATATCAAAACAAATTTCTTCTAGTACCTTAACCGACTCTTTTTGGGCTGGCGACCCACCCAGACAATCCAAATTAGAATCAAAAGTGACATTGAAATCGCCTCCAATGACAACTTTTTGCTCAGGGCTTGAGATTATACCATCCAACCTCTCCTGTAAATCTTTAAAATATGTGCACTGATCACGCACTTTATTTGGTGCATAAATATTGGCAAAAATATATTTAACTCCTTGCACAGTCGCATTTAAAATAATAAATCTCCCAGCTGGATCACATAGGCACGATTCATCTTCAAAATCTAAATCTTTCCTTAAGAGTGTCATCACACCACAGCTGTGGTTTGATCCGTGCGCGAAAAACATTTTCCCACTCCACTGAGTTCTCCATATATTCTCAATGTCTTTCGAGCTATATGTTTCTTGAAGGAAAATTATATCCCCTTTTCGTTTTTTTAACCAGACAAACAAAGCTCTCCTTTTTTCAGGCGATCGAATTCCACGAACGTTAAGTGAAAGAAGTTTGAAATTTACATTCTCCTTGCTGCTTGCAAATATATAATCAATGTGTCACAAAAACGAATTATTTTCAAAACGGTAGCTTCATGATAACCGCCTTTACACCAAACACGGAAACAATAGGACACATACATACAAAACCAATACACACTCACACACACACAAAAGAATAATAATGAGGTTCTAAAAGGGTCTTGAGATTTAAACCTTAATAAGACCCTTGAGACTTTGGACTTATAACAATGCCAGGTACGAAAAGAAACCGTGGCGAACCTAACTGTTTGAATATGCTAAATACGTGTTTAAATGGTATGCAAATTTTATCACAACTCTGATTTTCACCGAGCACAAGCGCCGTACTGATAAAGTAAATAAAGGTACACAAAATATTACATCGGTAGAACATTCTTGAAACTGATTAGAAAGGTAGAAAAGACTTTAAGTAAATTTAGTGGTGCTTGAGAAAGCTTAATCGATATTTAGCTTTACAAAGACAAAATATAGCTAGTTGCCACGACGATTTTTTTTCCATAACAAAAAAGAAAGTGGCTGATCAGTTGTTACTACCATCTTGATGTGCTACAAGGTATTCCGGCAAAGTGTTCACCGAGTATTTACTACTGTTAATAATCAAATTTTTACCTTTAATAAACACTTTTCCAATGTTCAACTCCTTTGCTTTCCTGTAGGCAGCTCGGAGTTTGGCTTGTTCTCTTGCCGATTCAGGTGAGAGATCTTTACCAATTGACACGGTGGCGAAGCGCGAACTTTTGCGAAGCTCTTTCCTCTTGAACCAAATTGACTCGGAATCCATGCGTGAGACAAAACGTGCCAATATCGGTCTCGGGTGAGGCTCTCCTTCTGATGTCGAGGAAGCTCCAGAGTTAGTATTGGGCTTTCCTGTACGGTGGATGGCATGAAATTTGATGTCAGAAGGTGCACCTAGATCGGATAAGACTTGCTTCACCTTTTGAATGCATTCCTCGTTCGTCTCCTGAGCGCTTTCTGGGATATTATAGAAGCGCAAATTTTCTCTTCTGGAGTAGTCTTCTTGCTTCACCATTCGAACTCTTACGGCTTCCAAATCCTCCTTTAACTTCGCATTCTCTTCTGTGGTACTGTCGAGTTGCTGTTGTAGGTTTTATTCTTTTCTTGTAGCAAAGTGACCTCCTCCCAAACTGCGTTTAAGGACTTTGTAGCCTCGTTTAGATCCTCTCTGACAGATTTTATGTCGTTTTTAAGTTCAAGTTTTAGGGCTGCAATTTCTTCATTAATCTTGGTGAAGCCGTTCTTAATTCTATCCTGAATACTTATAAGTTTCTCAATTATTTGCGAGTCGTCCTCTACTTCTCCAGTTGACGAATTTGAGCTTCGCAAACGCTTTTTCTCTTTGGCTTTTGACGTTTTTGACATACTTCTAGTCCAATAAATTGTAAACTGCCGTTACTAATCTACTCAAGCTCACCGCATACCAATTCAATAAGGTTAAACAGATAAGGACGCCCAGGTTTTACGGAGCTAGCTCTTTCGTGCCCTGGCCGCCATGACAGTCAGCCCCAGTCCCCTCAAATCCAGAATGGCAATACAGTAAATGTCAAATGGGCGGCAGCCACATTGGCGATAAACAACTTAAGCGAATATGCTTGCGCTTTTAATTTTCCATAGCAAACCGATAGTACGAACGAATTTCCCACAATAGATGGGAGGAAAATTAGGAAGTAAACCGCAGTGAACGCAGCAACTATTGTGGCAGAAAATCCATCATTTGCCATTTTTTCAGCGTTTCAATTCGCTCTGGTCACAAAGCAGGGAAAACTAGAAAAGAGATTGATCATGCGAGTGTTTTTTATCAGTGTCAGCTGTCTGAAGCAGTCAAACATACAACTTAAACAAGTATAAAAGTTTGCAGGAAGGAGTGTTTTTTTAACATCTGTTGTAATGGATAAAGGTCTCAAATTAAAACAAAACCATTCAGTTTATTTATCTTCGTAAATTGTGCATCACCATATGCGCATTTTTGTAACAAAAAAAGAAAGAAAAGGAAAGAAAAACTACGGTTTGAAATTTAATTTTAGTGTCTAGTTTTGAACGTCACTATTGTTACTTTGAATAATTAATTTAAGTTATCTCTTGTCTAAAATAATGAAACATTAAGGACCTGTGTTTCATAAAATCCTTTCATTGTCCGTTCAACAACTTCAAAATTCGCTTAAGTTTGTTTCTTGAGAAATTTCGATCTTAAAATGTAAATGTCATCATTGAACGTTGAAGGGAAGACCGAAGACGATGTCGTTAAACAATATTATGTAAATCTGACTGAGTATATTGAATTTTAAGTTATTATTTATTCAAAAACAAGGGAAAAGTGAAAGGGCATGGAAAAACTGATTGCAAAATGCGAACAACAAACACACCTCAATCTCTTAAACAATATCTTCGATTTGATAACGTCACGTTTTCGCCTTGCGTCCATTAGATCCAATTCAAAGATTATATTCTAGATATTCTCTACTAGTTTGGAGCATGTTGTCGTTTCAAGCGGCAGTTAATCAAACGTACATTTTTTTCTAATTTCCCGTACTTCGCAACGAAGTGACAAGAAATTGCAATTGAGGTCATGTCGGACCTAAAACTATTGGAAAGCGCTTTCCATTTTCTCTTAACAGAGGGTCACAAGAAAGCATTGAATCTTCTAGCAACCTCTTAGACTCGTCATGGTGACCAAAATTCATTTGACTTTCCATTTTATTGAAACTAAAACGGCAACATGGAAAATGGTCGTAACAACGTTCAGTTGAATGGCCATATTGAAGTTTCACAGGGCTCCAGTACATGAGTTTAGGGCATTCGCACGAAATTATTTAATGAGATAGGGGAAATTTCCCTCACACTTAACAAATATATTCTATTTGGCCGTGCGTGTGTACTCTGATAACGCACACATGACGTCAGAATGTGGTAACAACAAAGCCGCAGGCGAGTACCGTGAGTGATGTTCTTACCGCGGTTTGACGTCTTTTGTGCTTTATCTGATTACAGACGTACGGCTGAATGGAATTCTATTTGTTTTAAACACAGTTTTGTTATCGGTTTTCCCGTAATAGGTTAGAAATGTATTCAAAATAGGCCATTTCCAAGTTGCTTTGAACCTTATTGCGAAAACGGGGCTAAGTACAAAGTTTTTCATGTGAAAATTTGTTTTGTTTGTATATGAATAAAAGCTATACACAAAGCCTCGCTTTTATAATGGAGTTCAAAGCAACTAGGAAATGGCCTATTCCTCGTGGTCAAAATTCGCGCCGAGAATGAGAAGGTGAAGTTTGTTTTTATTGCGTAATTTATGATCTATAACAAGAGGACAATTCTTTTTGCTAATGCATACAAGAAAAACAGGGCTTGAGATTGGCTAACAATCTGCTACCTTAACCCTATCTAGACCGAAGGAGGGCGTGGGGGATGGATTCTGCCCACGGCAAGTTTGAACCTGGATAAGGTTTTAAAAATTTGAGCAAACGCCATAAAACTCTAGGACGTTTTTGTAGAATGCCGTACTATTTTGGTACTGTTTTTATTTATTTGTTTATTTATTTATTTATTTATTTATTTATTTATTTGTTTATTTATTTATTTATTTATGTATTTATTTATTTATTTTATTATTATTATTATTATTATTATTATTATTATTATTATTATTATTATTATTACTTTTTTGAAAAAAAAAACCTCTTCTCTAGCATGAAATTTCTCTTAGAGGAGCGGGAGAAAAATATGAAATGATTTCTCCAAGGATGAATAGACTATAATAACTTTCAAGCAATTTCTGCAAAATACAATAAAAGAACTTGAAAATTGGCTAATGTTTTTCAGGTTGGAATCCGTTTCTAACTTAGCCATCCACAGCCAAAAGTAATAAGTACTTGTTTCTATACACAGGGTAACTGTGAACAAAACTGATCAGAACCATTAGTTTAGCGTTTCCATCGATACCAATAAGTTTTCGCTATTCAAAGGGACAATGAAAATAGCTGCCACTGCCCCTTTAATGATAAAGCCAAATGCTCTGGACCGGGTTGTTCGAAAGCCACGATTAAAAGTTAATCGAGGATTTCATCGTCGCTCGTTAAAATGGGTTTACAGGCTAATTTCAAGCTAAAAGTAAAGAAAATTCTAAGTCAAAACTGAGCGCCAAAAATCTTTTGGAAGAGTCTTTGTTAATTAGCAATTAAACTCGAGTCAAAGTTTGCGTTAATCCAGGATTAGCTTAATTGGGCTTTGAACAACTGGGTCCTGAACAATAAAATGACAGCTTCCTCTCTCAAACTTTTAATTTCTCTTCTAACCGTTCAATATGAACTAATTTTAAACTTAATCTCTTTACAGGTATATATTTCTTTAAAGAACGCCAAAATAGCAAAGTTTATTATTACTATTATTATTATTATTATTATTATTATTATTATTATTATTATTATTATTATTATTATTATTATTATTATTATTACTATTATTATTATTATTATGAAAAGACCTGCATCAAATCCACAGTTATTATGTAAATTTAAAATCGACGGTGAGGAATGTTAAACGGTAGTGCGCAATTTACAGAAGGTACAAAAAAGGAAGAATGAAGAAACGGAAGTGGACGTTCTCTTACGGATGCCGATCTCCGTTTGTCAACTCGTTCTTTAGCTTAATCATTCTTCCTTAATAATAAAAACATGCAAAACGACTTTAAAAGGACAGGAACCTTCCATTTTTCTTTGCAAACGTTTATGATATACGTTTATGTTCGATAGTGAGCGCAGCTGTTGGCTGCGCTTGTAGGACGATTATTTCATCACCTTGCCATGGAAATCTTGGACTACGATAAATTTTTTCTGCCTTTTTAATTTTTGCTATTTTTCCAAAAGACTTTGAACAGTTTCCAAAATGACAACAAAGTGATATAATAAAAATGTGCAAAAACATTTTTGTTTGCAAATGTTTATAATATTCATAGCATATTCATATAAGCCCCGAGCAATGTTCGGAAAATGTATATGATTAGTTGATAAACGTGCCAAATCTTGGACTGCTTGCGTAGAACACTGCTATCTTGCTAGACTGCTAGCCTAGATGCATCATATTGTTTTATGTGTGTGTTAATTTTTTTAATGTTTCTTGGAAAGTCTTTAGACAATTTTCAATTGCTTAATTTGATTCGTTATGTTTTCGTTTGCTCATCTTCGAGTGTTCATTACGTTAGTTGAATAAGACCCTCGTTTTCCAGCGAAATTGCACCTCGCTCGCAACTCTTTCCAATGCATGCTTCAGATTCCCGACGTAGTATCCGTACAATATGGGATCTAACGCGGCGTTGAGGCAGATCAAAATCTGAGACGTTCTCCAAACAAGGCCAGGTGAGGCCAAGTGAAAATACATAAGTGTTCGAGTGATCATAAAAGGAGACCAGCATATCACAAATGCTATAGTTAAAGCTACAAGCGTCTTTGCAACTTTTCTGTGTCGTTGATTTGATTTCTGGATAAAAGAGTTTCTTTTTACGGGCAACTCTCTAGTGCGTAGAGCGCGATGAATAACTGTTTGCGTGCGAATCATGTAACACAAAGGGATGACAAAGAAAAATGCCGCGTGTAAACTATAGTAAATTTGCCGGCCAGTATTTCCCCATGTTGTATTAGCGCAAACGATGGCGCCGTTTTCTTGTATCTCCACGTGGTATATGTGCAGTAAAGGTGAACAAACGGCTAAGCAGAGAAACCAAATTATGGCTAGTTTAACACGTTCTTTCCTTGCACAGCTGTTCATTCTAGCATTGAAGGGGTCAGTGACGGCCTTCAGTCTTTGAAATGTTATCACGACAAGCGTTGTGATGGACGTCGTGTAAGTGGCCTCGAGGAAAAATCCTTGAAGTTTGCAAGAGCTGTCACCACCAACCCAGCCCCAGAAAAAACTGATCATGTTGAGAATTGTTAGAAACGTAAACAAGAGATCCGCGGCCGCTAGATTTGCCACCAGCCACACGAAAGCGAAATGTCTTTTCTTGAGGTTCTTGTAGCAGGTTACAATGACCCATGCATTACCAAAGGTTGACATAATGAATACAATGCTGTACACTGTGACGAGAAAAACCACCATCCATAGCGGAATACCTTCGTGGGCTTCCATCTTTCAGCTTGTGCGTTTTTATAGGACGAGCTTAATTTTGTTTGCTCAAGAAAAGCAATGGAGTGCAGTTGCCGGTATTGTCAACTATTTTTTAATTGCTACTTTTTCAAAGTATTTTGGGAAGCTTTGAGATCAGTTTGGAATTCTCTCGTAAGGCATCCGTCGATGTCCTAAGCTATTGCGTCTTTAAGGACTAATTGCGCCCATTTCGGGCTCGCTGACCACCTCCTGCTATGATTGCGCAATTAACTTGTAGATTACATACGTGACTCTAACTATTTAATATTTGAATATAGATAGCGTTTTTTTTTTCTGTTCTTGAGTATTTCCTGCTGCGTTTAGCCTCCTGTAAGTGTACTTTTCATTATATTTCCTTTTCGGGTTCCTTCGGCGGCAACTTCGCCCTGATGAACGAATGAAAGAGATATAGGGTTTTATATATACGTGTATATATATTTTTGCTAAACTGTAGTGCATTATATGTGTCTTTCCACTCACACATATCTGTCAATTGCCTTAATGGGCTTCAGAGAAGTAGTTCTGTTAGTTAATCGAGCAGCATTTTGTAGTAATCTCACTTCGGAGGCAGGTTTTTAGACCTTTTGTATTCTAAACAGTGAACATAAGTTTCTGGCACTTAATGTTCTTCATTATAGCCTAATGGAATTATTAAAGATCATAATCTCTCCAGATACAAACACCTATATTGACGTTGAAGCGTCTCGCGCTCTACTTAATTTACATCTCTTGGGGGCATCCTCACCTAGGTTGCTCAAAATAGTTGACTTTTACTAAAATAATCGTTTGTTCGGAAAAATGCTCTCTTTAAACTGGAAACCTTGATTGGTGAAACATATAATTCATCGATACGTAGACCTCACCGAAAATCCCTTGGCCTCGAAGCAGTACGTCATATCCGTCGAAGTACGTACCTTAAACCCTCACGAGCCATAATAGGGAACAAATAAGAATGCTTTTAATTAAAAGGGATTTGCTGAAGCAAAGACATGCAAAAATTACAGAGAGATTTAAGGCTCGACGTTTCGGAGTCATCTTGACGCCATTATTAAGAGAAAAAATCAGTTTGTGAACGCGGATATTTAAATAGGCTAGAGCTCGGAAAATTAACATATTAATAGATGGTTAAACAAATACTTTAGCGCGAAATGAATCAGTTTGCATGTTCAGTTCTGGTTTGAGTTTGCGTATGAATAGCATCTCATGAATGAGGCAATCAAATTTGTTGGTGCATTTCGCAGGTACGTGAAACCGTTCTAAAAAACGCTGTGGTATCTGGTCATTATGTTGAAGATGGTAGTGTTTGTAAATGGAAGACGACTTTCTTTTGTGTTCGTCTACGCGCTTATGCAGGTGCCCGCGCGTATGCTCCACATATCCTGCATCGCACAGGTTACATTTAAATTTGTATACTAAACACTGTTGGTTGACAATGGAGGGCTTGGCTTCTTGCACCTTAAGGTCTTCATTGAGTTTCCGACTTACAAACACAGGTTGGATGGCAGTTCCTACTTTTAAACTTAGTTTACTTAGTTGCTGTTTCACAATGTTCGCTGAACTCTGATCTTTAAACGGTAGGATGACTCTAACGGTGTTCGTTTTCTCTTGTGACGATGGATAGAGCTGTGGATTAGATACCTTAGTGTCGATAACCTTTTTGATGGCCGTGTCAATTAAGTGTTGTGGGTATTTAAGCTTACAGAACACTTCTCTCAGCCAGTCGCATTCTTCGTGGAAATGTGACCGATCAGAAGATAATCGGTATGCCCGGTCTAGCATGGTGTTAATTAGGCTCCGTTTGTAACGATCATTGACGTGGCTCTGGTAGTGAAGTAGGAGGCCTGTATTGGTGGGCTTCATGTAAACTTTGGTTTCGATCTTGGGAGCTCGATTGAGTAATTCCACGCCAAGAAAGGGAAGCGACCCGTCATGTTCGGTCTCCATAGTGAATTTCACGGAAGAATGGCAATGGTTGAGCGTGCGTAAGAAGTGGTCAGCGGTTACTCTATCCCGCATTATAGTAAGAGTGTCATCATAAAATATATGTTTAATATTTTTACATCTATTTATTCATCCTTCTCGGGTATATTACGAACTCAACTCACAATATGACCAGCTCCCAGTTGGCTTGATACCTCAGTTGGTAGAGCACTGCATCGGCATCGCAGAGCTCATGGGTTCGAATCCCGTTGAAGCCTGAATTGTTTTTCAGTCTTTTCGCAACTGTTTAAGTTGCGTAGTAACTGCGAGGATCTTTCTTCTATTTAATTTTTCATCCGCAGTTCAAAATATATGTTTAAAATATTGACATTTATTTATTCATCCTTCACGGGTATATTACAAACTCACAATATGGCAAGCTCCCAGTTGGCTTGGTAGCTCAGTTGGTAGAGCACTGCATGGGCATCGCGAAGGTCATGGGTTCGAATCCCGTTCAAGCCTAAAATTTTCAGGCTTTCTTCTAGCAACTACTTAAATTGCGTAGTAACTGCGAGGATCTTGCTTCTATTTGATCTTTCATCCGTAGTTCATACCTGTCAATTACCTTAATGGGCTGCAGAGAAGCAGTTCTTTTAGTTTATCGAGCAGCATTTTGTAGTAATCTCACTTCGGAAGCAGTTGTTTAGACCTTTTGTATTCTAAACAGTGAACATAAGTTTTTGGCACTTTATGGTCTAATGGAATACAAACACGCTCCGGATACAAACACCTATATTGACGTTGAAGCGTCTCGCGCTCTACTTAATTTACATCTCTTGGAGGCATCCTCACCTAAGTTGCTCAGAATAGTTGTCTTTTAATGAAATCATCATTTTTTTTTTTCTGAAAATGCTCCCTTAAGGTCAATGTTAAAGATAAAAATCATTTCTGACCCTCTCTTTTCAATATTGTCACCCGTTTGAGGTCATTGGAAATTCCCACATGTGGGCAGGGAGGAAGATAAAGGCTTCAATCAAATATATTGGCTGAAAGATACTTTCGCGTGTCATTTTCCAGTTGCTTGTAGAATCGGCGTGACCTTGTTTCATTAGAAAATTTGTTTTGTTTGTTTGTTTGTTTTCTAACAGGCTGCCTTTTTATCTCGCACAAAGTTTCAGTTTGACCCGTGGGAATGAACCACTAGAAATTATATTGTTTTAACTCTTTCACGAAAAAAAGTGGCTGTCAGTTATTCGAGTGGTAGATATTCCGGCTAATACCAATGCAAATGCCAATATTAAAAAAAAGAGCCATTCAAAATAATAAATTTTGGGTCATTATAATTATATTTTATGTTAACAACCTTATTTATCTTTTGCGTTAGTCTGTTAATGAGCTTTATCAGTCTGGATGTTTAAGCTTACAGAAACGTCTCGACATCGTTATCACTAAGACCAATAAAGGTTCTGGGGTTGTAGTGATGGACAAACTCGAATGCATCAACCTACTAAGGGCAGCTTCAGTTGACAACACCTCTAAGTTTACATAATTTACTAAAATGCGTGGACGAAAACCTAAACATTTCCACCTGCTCCATCAGAAAGGGAAAGAGTTGCTCAAAACTTTGCGTCAAACTCTGCCTGAACTGAGAAATTGCCAATTCACTTTCTCCAAAGAGTGCCAGGCTCGTGCATCCTTATGGCTTACCGAAGACTCACAAAGCCACGCTAAGTATAAGGCCTATTTTATCAGCAACCGGAACTATTAACTACAACCTTGCTAAATATATGGCTTCAAGAAAAGCTGAAGCCACTTTCCATAAATGAGTATACGATCACTGATGCCTTTGGGTGACATTCGTACCCACTCTATAAATGAAGAAGACATATTGGTCTCTTACGACGTCACAGCACTTTTCACAAATGTGCTTTTAGATGAGACTACCAACATTTTGGTCAACAAAGCCTTCACTTATGATTGGTTCAACAAAACCTATGGCCTTTATTTGCAAAAGGATCAGTATTATAAAGGAAATAAAGGGAGATGTAAAGAATCGACCATAAGAGGCCACAGGAAAAATCTGAGCCCCAGATGGGATTCGGTGGGGTTCGTGGGTTCGAATCCCATCTGGGGCTCAGATTTTTGCTGTGTCCTTCTTATGGTCGATTCCTTACATCTCCCTTTATTTTCTTTATAATACTAACATCAGTGGCATAGGTTGGTTGGTAGGATCAGAATTGCCACAACTAATCAGCTATTCCAGTTTAATAGTCAACTTGACCAACAAACAGATGGTGTGGCTATGGGCTCGCCCCTCGGCCCTCTAATGGCCAATAAAAACTCAAACTTGAAACTCAAGTTTACAGAAAACCAACAAACACTGGATTGCTCCTACACTTCCAAAGTCACACCGATAAACTCTACAAAGACTTTTTATTAAAGACAATGATACATCGTGTCTATGCCTTGTCGTCTACGACAGAGGCTTTCAATACAGAATGTGCTGAATTGCGCTCTATATTTAGTCGCCTTGACTATCCAATGGGTCTTATTGATTCCGCTATGAACAATTCTTTTTCGAAATGCTTCAGCGCGAACACAGCAGAAAGAAACACTGATGATAGTAGCACAGTCAGAATTAGTCTTCCATTCAAAGATCAAGTAGCCGCTAATGCGGTTCGAACGCAGTTACGCGATCTTAGCCATAAGATTGGCGCCACATTGCAGCCAGTTTTCATGAGAAAGAAATTGGGGCAAGATCTTAAACCCAGAGAAATCAAGCCGTGTGCTTGATAAGCAGTGTGTGGTTTACCATTTTTCATGTGATCTGTGCGATGCAGATTATGTCGGGTACACAGCCCGATACCTTCATCAACGCATTGCTGAGCACAAAAATTTGGCAATCGGTAGACATTTCTTAGAAGCTCACGGTAACAAGAACCTTTTGAAAGAAAGCCAATTTAGAGTTTTAAGAACGTGCCAGGGCAAATTTCATTGTTTAGTCTTTGAAATGCTGTTCATTAAGAATCTCAAGCCCAATTTAAATATCCAGACGGACTCCGTACGTGCCAAAATTTTTGTTTAATGTTTTTTAATTTTTTTCTCACGTTACAGTTGTAATCAGCTATTGTTTATAGACTGCAACTTACAAACATGTTTTGACTTGATAATGACCTTTAGCTAACGTCGAAACGTTGGTAATTTTGAGCAATCTTTTAATCTTAAAATGATTTCAAGAAATATTTTATCGCAACATCTTTTAATTACCACTCTATTACCGTCTAGTGTAAACTAATTTTAAACTCGATCTCTTCACAGGTATAAGTTTATTTAGACAATTGTAAAAAATGGCAAAGTTTTCTATTATGAAGAGATCTCCATTAAATCCGCAAAAATTATGTAAATTTAAAATCTACGGTTGGGAATGTTTAACGCCACTGGACAATTTACAGAAGGTAAAATAGGAGAGTAAAGAAATGGGAGTGGGCGTTCTTTTAGGGATGCCAATCTCCGTATGTAAACTCCTTTTTCAGCTTAATTGTTCTTCATTACAAAAGCTAACAATAATGACATAAAATATTAGAAACATGCAAAGAAACTTTAAAAAGGCTCAAACCTTTCATTTTTGTTTGCAAATGTTATGAAAGGTTTTGCTTTCTTTGTGTTCGATAATGAGGGCAGCTGTTAGCGACACTTGAAGGACGATTATTTCATCACCCTTCCATACAAATCTTGGACTACGATCAATTTTATCTGCCTTATTTTTTTACTATTTTTGCGAAAGCCTTTAAACAGTTTCCAAAATGACAATTATGTAACATAACGAAAAATGAGCGAAAGCATTTTTTCTTTTGCAAATGCTTATTTAAAGCCCTTCGTTTTCTCAGAGTTCGAAGTTGATATGAGTTGCGAGCAATGTTCGAAAAATGTTTATACTTAGTTCACAAACGTGCTAAATCTTGGGCTACCAGGCTAGAACTAAGAAGTTCGTTAATTTTTTAGCTTTTCTGTTTAAGCCTGTAAACAACTAACAATTGGTTATTTTAATTTTTTTTTTTTTCGTTTGGTCTTCGGCGAGTGTTTTCCCGTAAGCATATCGAGGTATTCGATCGAAGCATTATCACGCTACTAGAATAAGACTCCCGGGCCCAGTTGTTCAAAGCCTGATTAAGGTAATCCTGGGTTAACGTGAACTTTGATTCGGGTATATTTACCAATCCGTAAAGGTTAGTCCAAAGATGTTTGTCCCTTAGTTTTGCGTGAGACTTTTCTTTACAATAAGCCTAAAATGAGCCTTTGAAATCATTTTTAATGAGTGAGATGAAGACGTCGGTTACCGTTAAATCGTGGATTAGCGTTACGAACAAACCGGTCCCATTATCTAGCGAAATTGCAGGTCACAACTTTTTTCAATGCAGACCTCAGATTTCCGCCGTAGTAACCGTACAATATGGGATCTAAGGCAGCATTGAGGCAGATCAAAAGTTGAGACGCTCTCCAAACAAGGCCAGGTGAGGCCAAGTGAAAATACATAAGTGTTCGAGTGATCATAAAAGGAGACCAGCATATCACAAATGCTATAGTTAAAGCTACAAGCGTTTTTGCAACTTTTCTGTGTCGTTTGTTTAATTTCTGGATAAAAGAGTTTCTTTTCACGGGCATAACTCTTGTGCGTAGAGCGCGATGAATGACTCTTTGCGTGCGAATCATGTAACACAAAGGGATGACAAAGAAGAATGACGCGTGTAAACTATAGTATATTTGCCGGCCAGTATTTCCCCATGTCGCATTTACGCAAACGATGGTGCCGTTTTCTTGTGTCTCCACGCGGTATATGTGAAGTAAAGGTGAACAAACGGCTAAGCACAGAAACCAAATAAATGCTAGTTTAACGTGTTCTTTCCTTGCCCAGCTGTTCATTCTAGCATGGAAGGGGTCAGTGATGGCCTTCAATCTTTGAAAGGTTATCACGCCAAGCGTTGTGATGGACGTCGTGTAAGTTGCCTCGAGGAAAAATCCTTGAAGTTTGCAAGAGCTGTCACCACCAACCCAGCGCCAGAAAAAACTGATGACGTTTAGAATTGTTAGAAGAGTAAAAAAGAGATCCGCGGCCGCTAAATTTGCCACCAGCCACATCAAAGGGGTATGTCTTTGTTTCAGGTTCTTGTAGCAGGTTACGATGACCCATGCATTACCTACAGTTGACATGATAAATACAGTGCTGTAAAATATGACGAAACAAATCACCATCCATTGCGGAATACCTTCGTTGGCTACCATATCTTAGCTTGTTCGTATTTACAGGAAACCAAAAATTCCTGACGAGCTTAATTTTTGTTTGCTGAAGAAAAGCAACACAGAGCGGTCGCCGGTAGTGTTTTCATTGGTGCTTCTTCAAAGTATTTCGTGAAGCTTTGAGATCAGTTTGGAATTCTCTAGTAAGGAATTCGTCGATGTCGTAAGGTATAAAACCTTGGAACTGCCCCTATAAGTACTAATTGCGACAAGTTCGGGCTCGCTGCACCTGCATGCTATCGTCATCATTGCGCAATTAACTTGTAGATTACATACGTGACTCTAAATCTTTAATATTTCAATATAAATATCTTTTCTTTTTTTTTCTGTTCTTGAGTATTTCCTGTTGCGTTTAGCCTCCTGTAAGTGTACTTTTCGTTTTATATTTTCTTTTCGGGTTCCTTCTGCGGCACCTTTCGCCCTGATGACCGAATGAAAGAGATAAGGGGTTTATATATGTATATATTTTTTGTTACACTAAAGTGCATTTTATATGTCTTTCCACTCACACGTATCTCTCAATTGCCTTAATGGGCTGCAGAGAAGCAGTTCTTTTAGTTTATCGAGCAGCATTTTGTTGTAATCTCACTTCGGAAGCAGTTGATTAGACCTTTTGCATTCTAAACAGGAACAGAAGTTTCCGGTACTTAATGTTCTTTATTATAGCCTAATGGAATTATTAAAGACCCTAATCTCTCCGGATACAAACACCTATATTGACGTTGAAGCGTCTCGCGCTCTACTTAATTTACATCTTTCGGGGGCATTCTCACCTAAATTTCTCAAGATAATTGACTTACTAACATCATCATTTCTTCCGAAAAATGCTCTCTTAAGCGCAATGTTAAAGATAAAAATCATTTCCTACCCACACTTTTCAATACTGTCACCCGTCTGAGGCCATCGGAAATTTCCACATGAGGGAGGGGAGGAAGAAAAAGGGTTCACTCTAATTTATAACATAGCTAGTAAATTCGTGAAATCAACTCCAGTTGCATATTCCCATTGTGCACGCTGATGACGTCGGCAAACAAATGCCTCAAGAAGAAAAATTTCTACGTGAGTGAATTCGGCATTTTGCATTCAAAAGCGGTGAAAAACTTCAGCAAAAAGTTTAACTACAGATGACAACAGGCGAACCAGCTGATGAAGAAGATCTGCTTACTTTTTCTTTGAAATTGGAGTTTTTAACTCCCGAAGAAAAAAAAAACCTAAAGAAAAGGGGAAAAAAGAGAACAAGGAAGGCCCGTGCCATCGTGTCTCGCAAAACTATTAATTTTCGGACGCCAATTTTGCTTTCTCACAGGTTAAACACACCTTTTCGAAACGATAAACTGAATAGAAAAAATGCTGAGGAATACTCCACAGTTTCAACAGCGGAAATCCGATAATAAACGGCGAAGAAATTGTGTTTCAAGGACAATAAATTGTCGTTTTATTCAGCCGACGAGCAAGCGGACATCTCAGATCATTATTTAAGGCACGGACTTTCTTGGTAATGTTCAAGTACTTGTGGGAATTCAGATCACAAGAAATTACAGGTTTGATGGTAAATTTGTAGTTAAATACTTTTCTAATTGACCGATTCTTCGTATTCCTAAGAATTTTTTTTTTTTTGCCATAATTTTGAAAACCTTGCTCCACACGGTTCGATAAATTCACTTCAAAATGGACTTGCAATTCCTTCAAATCGCTTACGCGTTTATCGTCTCGGATTAAAAATCAGATTGTACGCCTTTGATTCTTAGGACAAAGACTTAGCTGAAAAAAAATTTCATTTAGAAAAGCTTAAGTTTTCTATTTTCTTGCTATTTCCATTGATGAAACGTGACAACTCAAACTGCGTATTAAATCTTGCGTAAAGAAACATGTCCTCGCGAGCGGAAAGAACTCTCCCATGTAATGCGAGGATCAAATTTTCAAGTTTGCTTTTTTTTTTTTTTTTTTTTTTTCCGATAATAAGAAACTTGAACTATTTTAGATAATAAAAGGTTTCGTGAAGCACTCTTTATTTATTTTCACCCTTTTGTTACTATATATATAATTAATTTTACCATGTATTTCAAACTTGATAATGAATGGAGATGACATGGAGTCATCGAAACGTCGTAACGGTTCACTCTTTATATCGCTCATTTTTATTCTGAAGAACTATTTTAGACCAAACAAAAGGGGTAAGTTGTGTATTTTTACTGAACATGGGGTTGCATATTATCATTTTTCACATTAGGTGAATGCTTGGAAAACCTCTGCTCAACCTAGAATCGACGGGTTACACTACCGTGTTGAAAATGTTATAAAACAATTGATTGGGAAGTTTGGAGAGCACTCAAGGAGCAAGACTTGCTCTCGGCGTAACTCTTACGCATCCTTCGTGCTCTCCAAACTTCCCGCGTGCTTCATATTTCGATGAACGCTGCTGACGCATGAACCAGTTAAATATTGGCGGAAAGATACTCTCCCGTGTCATTTTCCAGTCGCTTGAAGAAACGGCGTGACCTTCGTTCAGTGTAAACTTTTGTTTTTTTTTTTTTAACTTGCTGCCTTTTTATTTCGCACAAAGTTTCACTTTGGCCCGTGGCAATGAACCAGTGGAAATTATATTATTTCAACTCTTTCACAAAGAAAAGTGCCTGTCAGATAAACGATTGGTAGGTATTCCGGCGATTACCAATGCAAATGCCAATATTTTAAAGAGAAAGAGCCATTCAAAATATTGCATTTTCGAATTATTACGTTTTGTAAAAATTTGAATTCACATTTGCATTTTACGTTATTTATAGTGGAGCTCCGCACGCCGTGGGCGGGCGCGCGGAGCCCCATTGATAAGAGATTTTGGTAAACCCATGTATGCGAAAAATTTTGGTTATGACGTCACTGTCCGTCCGGCGTACGTACGTCCGCCCCTCATTGTAAGCCATCGGTGAAATGTCACACTCAACCTGTGCGGCTACCCGCGTTTTTTCGGCGGAAAGTGGGATGGCTTTATACTTCTTTTAAAAACAAACGAGAATTTTGAAGAACACTGTTTTCTTGTATTCGTTGAATATGTTGTCAAACTACATATGTCGAGAAAGCAGTTGACTAATAAGCAAATTTAAACCCCGAGAACGACGAACAAACAGGCCAAATGTAAGTTGAAAACAAACATGTGGTGAGCTGGGTGAGTAGTCGCTTAGAAATTAAATGCATTTTTGCAGGCAACTGTCGGTAATTTTTTTTTATATTTAACATACTTCAAATTATACACAAATACTTAAATCGTTGCCATACGACAAATATTCGTGGATAAATTAATTTTGAACATTCACAGAGCTATTCACAGAGTTATGTTTAGTGTTGGACTTGTGTAATTCATTCGCAGGGCACATTTGTAAACACGCAGTAAACGTTTAAATATTTCGGACCACAACCAAACATTATTTTTTCTGTATTCACCTTTTGTTAACGTTTACTTATAGACTTGAATTATTTCTGTAGGAGAAATATTCACAGAGTTATGTGTTGTTTTGAACATTTTGTGTTGGGCTTCTCTAATTCATTCGCCATTCGCAGCGCATAAGTTTTGTAAACACACTCTAATTTTAAGCGCTCACTGAAATATTTCGGGCCACACCCAAACATTATTTTTCCTGTATTCTCCTTTTGTTAACGTTTACTTAGAGACTATAATTATTTCTGTAGGAGAAAAATTTACAGAGTTATGAATTGTTTTGAACATTTTGTGCTGGACTTGTGTAATTCGTTCGCAATTCACAGCGCATAAGTTTTGTAAACATGCTTTAATTTTAAGCGCACACTGAAATATTTCGGGCCACAACCAAACGTTATTTTTTCTGTATTCTTTACTCAAATTTTAGTTAGAGACTAGAATTATTTCTTTAAGAGAAATATTCCTAGAGTCATTAATTGTTTTTAACATTTTGTGCTCGTCATTCGCAGTGCATATTTGTAAACGGTAGCCCTAATTTTAAAGTAAACGTTCAAATATTTCGAACCGTAACCAAACATTATTTTTCCTTTCTTTCTTTTCTTGTAACGTTTATTATGAGACTATAAATATTTCTGTACGAGGAATATTTACAAAGTAATAAATTTTGAAACAAATGTTTTATTTTTACCGAGCGGCGAAATTGCACGCGTGGAAACATTAAATACGTGGTAGCCAAATTTTCTTTATTGTACGCATTTCAAACTTTACACAAATGCATTAATAGTTTCCACAGGAGAAATATTTGAGAGAGAGCGTAATTTTTTTCATCCACAAGTGTTTTATGCTCTCGAACGTCATCGGAATTCAGCAATGTGATCTTGCAGGATCAACAAGAACAGCTTATGGTTCAAAACATTTTCCGCTGACGCGTAAAAAGTTTGCTTTATATGCACTTAAGATATATATAACTCAAGAGAGGATGAAGAATTTGTAACGTTATTACGTTCATACAATAAGCAGAGTTGCATGTATATAAATGCTATTAAAAAGGAATTGTGGAGCTCCGCTTTTAGGCTTGGCTAAATATGTATATATTATTTTATGTTATTTATCTTTTTTATTCAGTAGTCTGTTATGGCGCTTTATCGGTTCAAACTTTGACCCCATTAATTCATTGAAAGATTTATTCACCAAAGGTTTGCTCATTTCCTCGAATACAAATCTATCAAAATTTCCAATCCTGAAACACTTCGAGGCCCAAGAAGTATTGAATTACTCAAAATCATGACTTCATCGAATTCCTTAATTTATTGAAACTTTAAACTGGAAACCTTGAATTGGTGAAACATTTTTAAATTCATCGATACGTCGACCTCACCGAAAATCCCCTGGCCTAGAACCAGTACGTCATATCCGTCGAAGTCCTTTAAACCCTTGCGAGCCAAGATAGCGAACAATTTACGAATGCGCAGCGAGAATTAAACTACAATTATATAAACTAAATTCGATTTTGAGACGGCAATACGTCTTTATATTGACGGCTAGTCGGGGGAAATATATTCCGTATTGGGACCTTTTATTAAAGACAGTGATACATCGTGTCTATGCCTTGCCGTCTACAACAGAGGCTTTCAATGCAGAATGTGCCGAATTGCGCTCTATATTTAGTCGCCTTGACTATCCAATGGTATTGATTCCGCTATGAACAATTTCCTTTTTCGAAATGCTTCAGCGAACATAACAGAAAGAAACACTGACGATAGTAGCACAGTAATAACAAGTCGACTTCCATTCAAAGATCAAGTGGTCGCTAATGCGGTTCGGAAGCAGTTACGCGATCTTAGCCATAAGATTGGCCCTGTATTGCAGCCAGTTAAACCCAAAGAAATCAAGCCCAAAGAAATCAAGCCGTGTGCTTAATAAGCAGTGTGTACATGTGGTTTACCATTTTTCATGTGATCTGTGCGATGCAGATTATGTCGGGTACACAGCCCGATACCTTCATCAACGCATTGCTGAGCACAAAAATTCGGCAACCGGTAGACGTTTCTTTTAATTAGAAGCTCACGGTAACAAGAACCTTTTGAAAGAAAGCCAATTTAGATTTTAAAGAACGTGCCTAGGCAAATTTCATTGTTTAGTCTTTGAAATGCTGTTTATCAAGAATCTCAAGCCCAATTTAAATATCCAGACGGACTCCATGCGTGCCAAAATTTTTGTTTATTTTTTTTTCTCACGTTACAGCTTTTTTAATCAGCTATTGTTTTTTTTAGTATTTATAGACTGCAACTTACAAACATGTTTTGACTCAAGTTGATAATGACGTTTAGCTAACGTCGAAACGTCGGCGATTTTAGGCAATCTTTTACTCTTAAAATGATTTGAAGAAATATTTTATCGCAACATCTTTTAATTAACTCTCTATTACCGTCCGCTGTGAAGTAATTTTAAACTCAATCTCTTTGAAGGTATAAGGTTATTTAGACAATTGTCAAAATGGTAAAGTTTTCTATTATGAAGAGATCTGCATTAAATCCGCAAAAATTATGTAAATTTAAAATCGACGGTGGGGAATTTTTAACACCACTGGACAATTTACAGAACGTACAAAAGGAGAGTAAAGAAATGGGAGTAGGTGTTCTTTTAGGGATGCCAATCTCCGTATGTAAACTCCTTTTTCAGCTTAATTGTTCTTCCTTACAAAAGTTAACAGTAATAACATAAAATAACAAAGACATGCAAAAGAACTTAAAGATAGGCCGAAACCTTCCATTTCTGTTTACGAAAGGTTTTGCTCTCTTTGTGTTCGATAGTGAGGGCAGCTGTTAGCCGCAACGCTTGAAGGACGATTATTTCATCATCGTGCCATACAAAACTTGGATTACGATCAATTTTAACTGCTTTATTATTTTTTTACTATTTTCAAGAAAGCCTTTGAAAAGTTTCCAAAATGACAATTAAGTAATATAATGAAAAATGTGCGAAAACAGTTTGTTTTTTTTGCAAATGTTTATTCAAAGCCTTTTGTTTTCTCAGAGTTTAAGTTCGATATAAGCTGCGAGCAATTTTCGAAAAATGTTTATAATTAGATCACCAACGTGCCAAATCTTGGCCTGCCAGGCTAGAACTAAGATAAGTTCGATATTTTTTTAGCTTTTCTGTGAAAGCCTGTAAATAACTAACAATATCATTAAGTTGTTATGTTTTCGTTTTATCTTCGAAGAGTGTTTTCGCGTACGCACATCGAGGCGTTCGATCGAAGCATTATCACGCTACCAGAATAATACTCCCGTTGTCCAGCGAAATTGCAGGTCACAACTCTTTTCAATGCAGACCTCAGATTTCCGCCGTAGTAACCGTACAATATGGGATCTAACGCGGCATTGAGGCAGATCAAAAGTTGAGACGCTCTCCAAACAAGGCCAGGTGAGGCCAAGTGAAAATACATAAGTGTTCGAGTGATCATAAAAGGAGACCAGCATATAACAAACGCTACAGTTAACGCTACAAGCGTCTTTGCAACTTTTCTGTGTCGTTGGTTTGATTTCTCGATAAAAGAGTTGCTTATTACGGGCACAACTCTTGTGCGTAGAGCGCGATGAATGATCGTTTGCGTAAGAATCATGTAAAACAAAGGGATGGCAAAGAAGAATGCCGCATGCAAACTATAATATATTTGCCGGCCAGTATTTCCCCATGTTGTATTAGCGCAAACGATGGCGCCGTTTTCTTGTGTCTCCACGTGGTATATGTGAAGTAAAGGTGAACAAACGGCTAAGCACAGAAACCAAATTATGATTAGTTTAACGTGTTCTTTCCTTGCCCAGCTGTTCATTCTAGCATGGAAGGGGTCAGTGATGGCCTTCAATCTTTGAAAGGTTATCACGCCAAGCGTTGTGATGGACGTCGTGTAAGTGGCCTCGACAAAAAATCCCTGAAGTTTGCAAGAGCTGTCACCACCAACCCAGCGCCAGGAAAAACTGATGACGTTGAGAATCGTTAATAGAGTAAACAAGAGATCCGCGGCCGCTAAATTTGCTACCAGCCACATCAAAGCGAAATGTCTTTGTTTCAGGTTCTTGTAGCAGGTTACGATGACCCATGCATTACCTATAGTTGACATGATGAATACAGTGCTGTAAAATATGCCGAAAAAAACCACCATCCATACCGGAAAACCGTCGTTAGCTGCCATCTGTCGGCTCCCAAGTGAGGTGACATTAAACCACAATTTTCTGTCTACGAGTTTAATTTGGATATTTGCCCAAGAAAAACAACAGAGCGCGAGAACAGACAGTGTTAGCAATTTTCCCTTGGTACTTCCTCGAGTGTTTTGTAACGATTTGTGAAAACAGTCTCGAATTCTCCAATGTTTAAATATTAAATACAAGCTTTTCTGTTATGCTGCCTTATCTTGCGACTCTTTATTTAGCCTCCTTTCAAGTTTCCATTTCCTGTGTTTGATCGACTGCCAGCTTTAATTCAAGCGAGTAGATAATTAAAATTGAGCAAGAAGAGGGTTCTTTTGTTGTGTTTTATTGTACCTTCATTACATACGACATGTGCCCAAACGCAGTCTGCCATTTCCCATTATGTACAGTTGTTTTCTTTTTCGAACATCCTTGAGGGTGACTTCATTTAAGAAGGACGTGTTATTTTTGCGTTTTTGGGCTTTTGTATTCCGAATTAGCCGGAGGAAGCTTCGTGGACCGTTAATAGCTTTCCTTTTTTTCCCGCAGTGATTAAGACTAATTACTCTACACGTGAAATCGAACATTAATGACTTGAAATTTTCCCTGCATTCATATTATTTTCCCAATGCTCTATGCAGTTAGGCTTAGCCTACAAAATAAACACTTCATTGTTCATGAAGGATTACGGATGAAAGCATTTTTAATAAAGTGTTGTTGTTGGATGTGCTAATTTATCGCTTCACCAAAATCATCTAAGCCAAATGTCGCCCTTGAAAGAAAACTAACAAACACATTTTTGTCGACAGTAAACTTCAGAAAACTACAGAAATGAAACACTCGTTTCAAACTTACATTAACGAATGCTCTATTTCGTTAAATATAACTTTGTTTCTTTTCCTAACAAGAACCACTAATACTTATTTAAATTATGTCACTATCCCATGTCTACGGTTTTAAGTAACCGGAATGGCAAAGTGATCTCGAGGCAAGTAGTTATCTTGAAGGCTGACGTCTTGCTGTGTACTTTAATTAATTAATTTTATTTTGCCGTGTATTTTCATTCATCGTGGCTCTATTTTAACATAAAATTATGCTTTTGAATGATCCGCCTTTTGCGTTTCGCACAAAGTTGCATTTTGATCTACGGCTCTTTTAGAGAACAGCATCACTTCATTGAAGCTGCCATCCATATGATGTTTGAGTGGTTAACGAGTGATATAGGGGTTGACTTTGTTGTTGGTTCTTGTCCTTGTTGCGAAAGGTATTTATTTATTTATTTATTTATTTATTTTGAAGAGCCCCTGTGCGAAATGAAATCATAACTCAACGAATATTGAAACCGGCGACTTCCGTTTGATTTCACATGTAAGATCATGTTCAAGTTGACTTTGCCTTCTTCTCGATTAAGAACACATTATAAACTGTTCCACTTGCTTATGGCATGTTCCGTGTGCAAAATTTTAACAAATAGAATGTGACTGAATTTTTACTTCAGTGAACCCAATTCCAATGTAACGAAAAAATGTACCTGGTGTATGGGACTATATTGGACTTTATGAGACACCTGGACCCGAGGCAATATCTTTGAAGTCACTCCGTAGTTACAAACTCCGCTCTAAAACTGAAGGGAGATCAATATAATGGACGGTGACCGTTAAATAAATGCTAATGCTCCGTATAATAGAATTGGAATTTGGAAATGTTGTTTTTATAGGAGAGGGTGAAAACCTCTGTTGTTCTTCGTTCTTCGTACCTGTTTCTGCAAGCGGCGGCCATTTTGAATAGTTTATGCGCGGTCAACTAACGTGAGGGCTGGGACCGAGTTTCCTCCGGAAATTTGTAAAACTCTCGTAAAGATAATTCTCGGCGCGTGGTCGAAAATTTTTTTGAGATATTCCGAACTTTACAATTCCTTGCGATAGACGACTGAGCTCAAATTATTCGAAATGGCCGCAGCTAGTAACATAACACGAACTGCAGTGAAAGAAGTGATCTTTTGCTATTTTTTTTTTTTTACATAATTGATGCGAGGGCCTCGTCTGCATACATAATAAGGTGGACAGGGTACTATGAAATAACCAGGAACTACCTGCCTGTAAGGAATCTTTTCCCTGGCAATGCGATGAGAAGAGCAATCATAAGCTTAGCGTAAAACCCCTTTGAAGTGAAAACGACAGCTCTATTATACGTAATCAAAAGTAACTGAACATGCACAAAAGAGAAACAAGCATACTCGTTCCTCTGTAATATCGGCTTTCCACGATGAAATGCCGAATTCAAGTGTTTAATATTGCTTAAATAAATATGGCGTTTCTTTCGGTGGAAATTTCCAGCGACAAAAACGTTAGTTCAAGCACGAGAGAAAGGAAAATTTTCATCCTTGCGTGTCTATGGCTTAGGCCCTGGAGTGGGTGCTCACAAGTAGTTTCGCACTGTTTTTATATCGAGGTTTCTGTTTCTATACCAAGCACGAGTTTGTCTTAGGACTTTGGTGCTGCCGCAGCACATTTCTGTGTGTGCGTGTTTTCTTTACTTTTTTTTTCCCCTGTGAGCTGTTCTATGCTTTTGTTGATGTGGGAATTTTCGATATTTCCAGGAGAGACACGTCGGTGTAACATCGATAAGGTCGAGACAGTTTGGTGTTTTGGTGATATTTTTTGGTTGTGATTTAAGTCTAAACCACAAGCAGGGTCCAAAGAAGTTCTATTCGATCGTGCAAGGCACACCTCTAAACCATTTTTACTTTTTGCAATAAATTTAAAGATTGCCAAAATGAAATCCTTCTGGGCCTGGTTGTCTGAAAGCTGATTAACGCCAATCTGCGATTAAGAGTTAACCGAGGTTTTCTTCTCACTCTTTTAGAATGTTTTTAAGGCTAATTTTAAGGTAATGGTAAAGGCAAAACTGAGGGACAAAAATTTTTTGGAAGAATTCGTATGGGTTAGTAATTAAGCTCGAACCAAAGTTCACGTTAACCAAAGATTAGCTTAAAGGGGGAGTTTCACGGTTCGGCGCATGCGCGAACGATGACGTAGGCGCTGTCAAGCTTATTGTTTTTGGACCAATTAGAAGCAAGTACACAACATCGGCGGGATACGGCGGGCAAGTCTTATAACTTGCTGGCATAAAATAAAACTGACCGGCCAATGTTTCAATCACGTTTCAAAAAGAAACGAAAAGGCTGCCCATGTAAAACACATGGGGATTTTTGCAACGCGTCGTGCAAATGTCTCATGACACCCAAGAAATGACAGAACTTATGCGAACGCATACCGGTTTTATATCAGTACCATGTATTACAGTCTATCTCGCCGCATGGATCTTTTTGATTACGCGCGGTTCGAAAAGCCGAGAAGCTCCCTCAAACTTACGTACTTAGGACCAGCATTTCATCAGCATTCGGTAATAAACTGACTATATTGTGTTCGTTCGATAGCCTGATTTTACTAGACCAGCGAGAAGGCGAAGAACGAGAAATCCGCAAGCTTCTAGAAGAGATGCGATCGTTTAGTAACAACAACATTGAGCGTCCTTCCGAGATGCTGGAATGCATTTGAGAAAACGCAGCTGCGGTGGCAAATCAAAACTGCGTTTGCCATTCGCAGTAACCATAATTTTATAGATGAATGAATGCCTTACAATAGATTTTGTAGTTTGCTGCAAATCTTTTGTTTTTATTTTCTACTGCCCGCTATTTGAGCCCGCTTATAGACGACTTCAACTAACTCACATTTGATCACAAATTTATTCGCTTTGCGTCTCAGTTTTTTCCATCCAAAGCAAAACACTGATGTTTGATGCTGTTTGTCCGTTGAATTCTCCGTTTTTGACAGTTGACTTCCATATGAACAAACAGTACGATTGAAATCAAGAAAATCCTCGCGAGTGAAATCGTAATGCTTGGCATTATGAAATTCACTGAAGGTGTGAAATATTTCTTCCGCTCATACACCGTAGATTGCACAATCTCTCTGTTTTATTCGTGCAAAGAATTTGTTACAAATCACGGAAAAGGAAACTGTGAGGAGACTTGCCATCAGGGTACTGTCGAGGGGAATTGGAAGTCTGGAGTTGATCCAAAGCCAGCTGTGGTGAAGTACATGTCTGCAACCACTGACCTTTGCCATTTCCAGCGAAAGCAGATGTTGTCTATTATAAACAGACCCATCCTTCTACAAATTTTCCACGGTTGGTGGACGTATCTTGTTAACCATACTGGACATCTACATCCACTCCACTCTGTCCGCTTTTACTTCTGTGCTTCCATAGAGTCCACAGAACGTCCCGTCGCCGGTCGGCTGCGACGTCTTCTTTGACGATCCATCGACTGAAATGTCGATTTCGGCGGCTAAAAACTTTTCACCTTACAAAAAACTAACTTATATTTATAAGAGGAAACACTAGATTACAAAAAGTGGAGAACAAAGAGCGGATGATCAAAATTCGGGCACGATTTCAACAGATTATTTCACCACAAGCTCACGTCGAATTTAGTGTCGACCCGTACAATTTATTTTTGAGCCGGTCTGCTCGCGCATGCGCTTAACCGTGAACATCGGCCTTTAATCGGGCTTTAAACAACTGGGCCCTGAATTGTAACCGTTTTCTGCTTCCAGAACCTTCTATTCCTCGATATTGCCTCTCTCGTACTGCCCCTGGTAGGGTTTCCGCCAGGAAACGTGACATGATCGAGGGATCCATCTACCTCTACATTTGTATTTAATTAATTCGGTAAAGTCGTGAGACATCACAGCAACTTTTCTTAAAAATAGATTACATAATAAGTAACTCGATAAATGAAAAAAAAAAAAGAAAGTAGAACAGAATACAACGGAAAATGGATACAATTTAAAAGGATTTCATTTTGGCAATCTTTATTATTCAAAGTAAAAATGGTTCATCGTAGAGGTGTCTCTCGCACGATCGCCAATAGGATTTTCCTGAACCCTGTGGTCGTATTTCAAGATCGAGGGATATAGAAGGATATGAAAACAGAAAATGGCTACAATTCAAAAGGATTTCATTTTGGCAACCTTTGTTGGAAAACGTAGAGATGTTTTGGAATTAAAAACGTGACATGTGTCTTGTGCGATCGAAATCCCCTCAGTGGGCCCTGTGATACGACGCGTTTTCATGATGTTGGCAATTTAACGACTAGTAAATAAATAGATAATAGAAAAATAAACAAGAGGATCAGAAGCAACTTCCGCAGTTTTTTTAGAAATTTCAGTCGCCGGATGACCGAAGAGATTCGAAAAGTGGCATATTTCAACTATAGTTTTACATCATTGTGTCGAATGTGTGGCTAAGACGAGATGTGTTATTTTACAGTTTACGTTATTCTCAAAATGAAATACGTACTATCAAGGGTTTTTACCTCTGCGAATTTCCGTTCGTCAATAGTGCGTGCACAATCTATGATAGTAGTACCCTAGCTGATGAAGTGAGACCAATCCTTGTCTTTTGTTGACAGTCGCTAGTGATTTTTGTAGTCAGTTGCTTACTTCTTGACCATGTAGTTCCGTTTGTATATCTGTTGAATCGTGCTTTATTTCAGTATGGTCAATATATATTATCTTACTTATAGCCGTTTCTTGTAGTTATCATGCAAATTAACAATTAACCGAAATTCACTTTCGCGATCAACGTTGCAAAGTTCTGGCCATTAGAAGAAAACCCAAACTAATTCGTTAAGCTACCAGTATATTTCTTTGCCGCCAGTCTCTTCTCAGTCCAATACTAGACTGTTGTGTTAGAGATTATTGTTGACTCAATTCAATTCTCCTCCTCATAGCAATATTCTCCACTCGCGTAGATGATCCAAAGTTTGCACATTTGAAGAAACGTCCGAGAAATGGCCTCAAGTTTTCTCCGTAGATTCCATACAAGATGGGATCTACGGCAGTGTTTAATAGAAGCAGAGCTTGAGACGCTCTCCATACATAGCCTTTACCTGGCAAATGGTCAAAATACTTCAATGTTCGAACAACAATAAATGGCGACCAACAAATGACAAATGCAAACGTTAGGGCAGCTAAAGTCTTGGCTACCTTACGATGCATACCTCGATTCGAGCATACCGTTGTGAAGACATTTTGCCTTGGAAAGACATTGGAGCGCAAAGTTCGAAAAATGATAATCTGTGCGTAAACCATGTATGTCAAAGGAAGAAGAAATAAGAAGACAGTTTGAAAACCGTAGTAGATCTGTCTTCCTAAATTTCCAAGTGCCATGTTATCGCAAGAGATTGCATCGGTGTAGTCTTGTTCAATTGCATAGACAAAAAGCAAGGGAAAGCCAATGATTAAGCTAATTACCCATACGGCGATAAGTTTGCGATGTGCACCTTCTGGAACCAGGATTCTCGCATTAAAGGGCTCAACTACGGCCTTTCGTCGCTCATAGCTTATGAGAACAAGGGTCATTACTGAAGCTGTATAGCATACTTCAATTAAGAAACCTTCGAGTTTGCAAGTCACCTGTCCACCAACCCAAGACCATACGAAATCTATCAAATCCAGAATGGTCAGAACAATAAACGTCAAATCGGCGACGGCCAAGTTAACGATAAACAGCTTCGGCGAACATGCTTGCCTTTTTAACTTACTGTAGCAAAGTGATAAGACGAACGAGTTTCCCACGACGGATGACAGGAAAATTAGCAAGTAAACCGCAGAGAAAACTACAACTATTGTGGCAGGAAATCCATCACTTGCCATTATTTCAGTGTTTAATTCGCTCTTGCCGAAAAACGATAAAAATTTAAACAGACGGCAACCGCGTGGGTTATTAATCAGTGTCGGCCGCTAAGAGCTTGCAAACAAATGTCTTTTACAGGTGTGAAATTTTCCAAGGTCAACTCTTGCAGAAAAGAACATTTAATTTAAAAGCATCAGTTGTAATGGACGAGACAATTGTTCTCTTTGTAAATTATCTAGTGTCTACAGCAAAAAAGATATCATTTGAAATTTTAATATCTGTGTCTACTTTAAGGTCAATATTGCTAATTCAAATATTAATATTAATTATATTTTTTTTCTGAAAAACGTGTTTTGAGTAATGAAAAGTTAAGAACTGTTTTATTTTCAGAAGATACTTACACGTTTGGTTCAACAACTATTCAAAATTTGCTTCCTTTTAGAAAAGTTTATCTCAAACAGGCTAATATAATTGCCCTTGAGCGTTGGAAAACATGGAAAACCGGAAACTTCATTGAAGCATATTGTTTAAATTTCTTGTCTTTTCTTGTGGCAGCTGGTCAAACTTACAGAATTTTTTTTTTAATTTTTTTTTCTCTGCTTCGCATCGATATAACAAAAGTTACACATTTAAATTATGCCTTAGCTGAAATTAAAGGAAGGCGTCACAAAAAGACGGAGTCACAAAAAAAGCATTTAAACTGCCTGCTCCTGCCAACCGATTTTCATTCTCCTAAGCAGTCAAAATTCTATTAGCATTCAATAAACTGAAACAGCGTGAGGACAAATACCATAATTCTAACAACTTTTAGTCCAATGGCCATTCACCTCCCCATAGGGCATTTGAACGAAATTCGTTTTAACCATTATGAGGAATTCCTCCCCTCCACCCCTAAAAAACAAAATGTGATTAGGAATCAGTGTGTTCGTTTCGAAGATAAAAAGGGTACAAATAATAAAAAAAATGTTGAAAAGTCATCACTCCAATTGAATGCGATGTGGCTTCTATAGTCGTATCTTCTAAATTTATTTAAAGTGAATGTTTATTCGCTGGCGTTCTAATTTCGTAATGTAGTAGCGTTAACACCCTTTTCAATTAATTGCAAACCCAGTACAGCTACAACGCCGCCTAACTAGACTGGGGCTTACCAGCAAAATAGCCGTACGGTAAGAGATGTAACGCAAGCTAGTAGAAGCCAAATTTAATTAAAAGCGGATCAGCATATCATCAAAGCCGTTACAAGTGTACCAAATAATAAGCGGATTGTTTAGTGGACGCCAGATTAACCCGGTTAATACGAAAAAACTGTCCTTATTATACGGGTACCCTAGAGGGTTCTCAGAATAAATGTAATGGACAAGTTTTATCGGTACAAAGACTTAAGAATACAATTTTAAAGCAACGGAATATTATTTCATGTGCTAACTGTAACTAATTTCAAAATGGACAACCCTATACCTGTTCAAATAGTCCCGCCTGGATCACAGAAAAGTGTCCGTCGTCTGTATTAGTAAAACACGTTCTAAAACCTTCCGTCGTATTCTAAAATAGCCCAATTCTGGTAAAAATGTGGCTCTTTTATCGTATTTTTTCAAGATTTGGGTTAATCGGCCAGTCGTATGTAAAAATTTTCATAAAAAGAAGTAAATTTTACCGAATTCGAACGTAGGTTTGCAATTTTTCACTAATAGAGGGTATTTTTTGCCAAACTTTTGCTTTGTTTTGCAAGATATTGCGACAAATGTCTGTTTTTAGAATTTGCTGCCTTTTACAAAAATAAAATAAAAAATGGCCATGAAAATTTCCAACAACAGTTTGTGATACAAAGGGAAAATAGCTATGGAAATTTCCATGTCAGTTTTTGATACAAAGGCAAAATGGCCATGGAAATTTCCATGTCAGTTTTTGATACAAAGGCAAAATGGCCATGGAAATTTCCACGTCGTTTTTGATACAAAGGCAAAATGGTCATAGAAATTCCCACGTCGGTTTTGATACAAAGGCAAAAGAGCCATGGAAATTTCCACGTCAGTTTTGATACAAAGGCAAAATCGCCATGGAAATTCCCAACGTCATTTTTTAGCGGAAGGGCAAAGTGAACATTGAAACTGTATCGTTATTTTTCTGGATGAAATGCTAAATGTACAGCGTAAACATCATTGGAAATATTGGAAATGAATGATGAGCGCGAAAAGTTTTCGACGTTTCTTTTAACCTCTTCCAAGACATTTTCTTCATTTTACAAATTGCACTTTCTTTACACACACAAAAAAAATGATGCAAAGAAATATAGAACGAACACCTCGATAACATAAAAAACATGAAATCTTGTGGTATGGATGACATTAAGTGCTCGATAATGCTCTACTATTACTAAATTGGAAATAAACTGCTGAAATGTTTACAAGTTTTAATACATTAGATTTTGGGCCACTCTGTACTTATCAAAATTATCAGTTTAAATCAAATGAGGTTTTTTTTTTTTAATTTCTGATCTCAGTTATCTATCTCATATCACACATGCCGTTTTAATTTTGGCAGAAACGTGACGGTCGACTGCCGGGCAATTGGAATTGCAGAAGTGACTTTCACTGCACCTGAAAATAAAAGTAACAACACAAAATCAGCACTACTCAGTAAATCGTCAAAGTTTAACATTAGTTTAGGTTACTGACGCGGTAGTGAACGGTAACTAAACAACTCGCCCCGCGGTACGAAAAGGCTAATTGATAGATCCAAACGTTGAAAGTACGTTGTCAGTTATTTCCGTTCATTCGCACGGTAAAGGAATACATATCCATGTAAAAAAAAGGAACATAATAATAATAATAATAATAATAATAATAATAAGATTTTCGGCGAAAAGCGAAAAGAGAGATCTCTCGCGCACAAGTCAATAAATTAAAGGAAACAAAGTGATATCTGAGCGTTGCGGGTTGAGCGCAGGCTTCGCTGTCATGACGAAATAAAGTAATACTCGCGGGGAGCTATGAAAATTTCATCAAGTGAGCTCTAATATTCGTCATACAGTCACACTTGTATCAAGGACGGTGCCTACTAATACCGAAGTATTTTTGTGCGGTTTATGACTATGCGGGAAAAGCAGATCTCAGCAAGGCCTATTGGAATCCAAAAAGAAAATTGGGGGTAACCACGCATTTTTTAGAGATAATTAAGCAATAATATCTCTAAAAGCCGCCAAAATATAAAGCAATGTATGGTATTTTTTCCTAAATTGAAGCTTAATTATCTCTGAAAAATGCATGGTTACCCCCAATTTTCTTTTGAGATACCAAAAGCATTTAATAAGTTCTGCTTTCTCTGCATAGTTTTAAACCGCGCAAAAATATCCCTGTATTAGTGCGCACTACCCATAGGAAACCCGACTATCTCGAGATGCGCAGAACGTATGCGCAGTAACAATAGTAGGCACCGTCCTTAAGCGGACACCCTCGGGCTCAGGACCCTTGCCCAGGCGTCCGCTTATACACGGGGTGACCGCTGAAAACAGGTTCCCTATCATATTAATATTCTTTAGTATCAAAAGGTCTTGAAATTCTACTCAGAAGGATAATGTAGAAATTTGTGCAAGTTAAATAATATTTTGTAGACCCTATTATTATTGGCAGCAACAAGAAAGATTTCATTCTTACCGTGACCCGGCGGGAAACATGTCTTCTAACGGTTTTATAGTCGCACTGGCCTAATCTCTGGTTTTTAGAAACCGATTCATCCACTGTTCGTTGGTCAGTTAGTACACACCAAATTTGCATCAGCTCTTGTTCTTTGTCGAACGTTGTATTACAAGCTGTAAAGGCAGTTGTATGGCCTGATGATCACGGAGTTCTATATGCTTGTCCAGGGAAATGAATATGTGCAGTTTTAAGTCAGATGGAAAACAAAATAAGCTCTTTGTCGGCGCAACAGTGACAGTTATGGTGAAGCGTATACGGGGGGGGGGGGGGGGGAGGGGGGGAGGCACTTGACCCATTTTTGGGTAGAGGGGTGCCGCTGGGGGTTTGAAACCGTGACCCTGTTTAGGACGAAATAACCTTAGATACCTACCCTGTGTAGGACAGTGTCCCCTATTTTAAGACCCTATTTAGGACAAAGAACAACATCTAGCTCTTGTGTTACACAAGTGTTTATTGGCATTAGTAATAACATTTAAAGGCCCACTGTCACTTACCGGACGTGATGTTCCATCACAGGTAGCCCAAGCTCGAAATATGAGCGCTAGTTACGCAACGGTTGAAAAATATAAGGATTTGTATGGGAGAAAAACGCTTTATTTTAGGGGCTAAAAATATGATCGGATTTTTAAATAAAAATCACCCACCTTACTTCTCTTGTGTATTTCTTGCCTCCTATGTGGTTTTTAGGGCGATTTAGCGCGATTTCAGTGAGTTTTAGTTCCATCGCTCTCTCTCTCTCTCTTTATATGCGATGCGGTCAGGAGCTCCTGCAGCGGTGAACCATAAGTGGAAACTCAATCGACGTGAAGCATCATTCACTAAAATAAATACAGACTAACGTCTCTGATTTCGGATTGCCAAATACTCGACGACGGTCCCTGCAACCATTCCCTGCAACCATACCCTGTCTAGGACGGGTCCAGGGCAGACTCGTTTGAAATTATATACCCTGTTCAGGGCAGAGAGGCCAAAAACCATACCCTATCCAGCGGCACGTCCCCGTATAGCCCAAATAGGGGAGTACTCCCCCCCCCCCACCCCCCCGGGAGCGTATACAACCCAGATACCGACTTCGTCACGTACTAGGCTCGTGTGAAGTCTCCCATGCTACTTTTCTTGAAGACAAGAGCCTCGACAAGTAAAATCAAGTCTTTCACGTACTACGTAATGTATTTTTTTTCCTTTTTGGTGTAATTCTGTGACGAGCTCTGCCAGCACACAGTCATTAAACAAAAGAAATATGTTATATACTCCCCTCACATTTCCGGCCTTTGTCATAGAATCATTTGTGGCATAGTGCACCGAGAAACGGTTCATAGAATTGATTCCGCTAAAAAGTTTCTAGTGAACTGTCTGTGCCATGGGAGTCAGAGACACATGTACAAGTACGGACCATAAGTTTTTTCAGCGGGATCCGAGTTTAGAAAGCTGAATACTAAAGTAAGTGGAAAGATTGTTGTAATGTTTGGTTTGACGTTCCTTTTAGCAATAATGCGTGGTTCAATTCTACCTGTTACCATCCCCCCCCCCCCCGGGCACACCCCCGGGAAAACCCACCCCGTCTGGCCCGGGGGTCGGGAATTTCCTCAAGTGGTCTTGCCTGGGGGTAGGGGGGCGGGGCAAATCAAAATAAATACTCGCGCAAGGACTTATGGGGTGACACAATGGTGGCTATTGGAACCACACGGAAAAGGCCACGTTTTTCGTTTTCACATTTCGTAAATTTGCAGTCAGAGAGCTGACGAAGACCTGATGAAAGAAAACAAAAAGTAATTAAGTTCAAAACATAAAAGAGGAAAGGATTTCCTCCAGAAGAAAAATTAATAATGGTTTTGTTTTAATGGAATTCACTCGCTTCAGCTTGTTTCAGGCGCAGTTTTAATGTTGTAAATATACTGAGTTAACCATTTTGATCTCCTTGTAGAAAAGCAATTTATTTGCACTGAAAATACAAAAGACGTTATTCCATATTGTTTCTAGGAATTTAAGAGTTGTTTTGTAGAGACAAATCTCAATTTTCGAGGCAGTTTGGTTGAAACGTCCTCCTAGTGTATTAGTGTGTGTGTCGAGTTTTATAATATTCGCTTTACTTCGGAAGGGAGTTAATTGTTCTAAAAGTTTAGGATTTTTCAGAGTCCTGGTTTTTTTAAATAAAGAAATAAATCATCAAAACGAAGCAGTTTATTTTTAGTCCATGTCATGAGTCCCGGGGGTGGGGAATTGTCTCTTTCTGTGTGCCCGGGGGTGGGGAATAGGACGTCAAGTACACAAATGCCCGGGGGTGTGCCCGGGGGGGGATGGTAACAGGTAGAATTGAACCACGCATAAATATCTAATCACATAATTTAAATGTTTGATTCACTGTGTTCTGGCATACTTGTGCGTGGAGAACTTGAAAAGCTCCGGTCCATTCGGGGAACTCTAAAAGTCGATGACATCTTTCTTTACCTTTTTTTGATATTTGAGTGCTTGGTATGTACAGCCCGGGTACATCTGAGCTCTTTATAATAGTTAGGCGCTTGCTTAGAGTGATCGTGACCTGAATTCAAACTTCCGTTTTTGTAGCTTCACAGTGAGTCGGATCAGTTTACACCAAAAAAGCTTTACAAGGCTTTCCGCTTATAGATTATTGCCGTTGTACGGTCACAACTGAGAACAGCTGGTTTCTGACTGTTGTATATTACGTGTTTCTCATCTGCATCAACCTGGGACTCATGTGGTGATGAGATGTGCTGGATCCTCTCGAGCGAGAAGTTGAAGAACTATTATTGTAGAAATGTCAATGACCTTTGGGTCCCAGCGCGTTGTATGTAAGTTCACACGAACCGATATATCAGTCCCGTGAGAACAAGTAAGGATAAGATCCAGGATCCTAAATAAATTATAGGCAAAGTGCAGTTATTTATAATTCGTTCAAAAGAGTAGGCAAATCCGCGATCCACTACACTCCAGGACGCGCCAAAATCCTTTGGATTTTTAATATTATTAACTCCGCAGAGAACACACAGAAATGCTGGAAATGGCCATGGTCATTAGATTTAGCTGGCATTACGTACGTAAATAAGATAAGAAGCGATGTATGAGCCGCGTGCGTAAACGTAAAAAGGTTGAACAGCGCTCAACTTTTTACGTTTACGCAAGCTGTTCATACGTCGCTTCTTAGTTTGTTTACTTACGTAAAGCCAGCCCAAATGTACATCCATTCACCATAAAATTTACGCGACAGTGGAAGCCGTTCATACGTCGCTTCTTATTTTGTTTACGTACGTTAAGCCAGCCCAATGTACATCCATACACATGGTAAAATTTACGTGGAAATCCACCTTTACATTGGTGTTCGCCTGTACGTTTTGGTTACTTTTCGTTTAATTTTGGCGCTTTCCTGAATTTTTGGGAAGATCCAGAGAGCTCAAGGTGGTCGCCATTTGGCAATCATGATGTCCTTACACATCATATGACGTCCTCACTTCTTGACTGCTAACTTCAGAATAAACATCTTTGGATGTAATATCTATCCACCAAGTCTCGTTGCCATAGCTTTTATACTTTTTACAATAAATTTATTTATACAGCGCTAAAACCACTACTTGTCATAATCGCTTTACAGTAATAATATAATAACAGTACCATCACAATGTCAATTACAACATGATAAAATTAAAATTACATTTCATCGTGCTGATAAAGATTATAAGGAGAAAGAGAGAAAAATAAATAGAAGTGGAAAATACATAAACATGCCACAGGTTACACGCCTGCCTGAATAGATACGTTTCCAATGCCCTCTTACTTATGAAGTTATGGTGGGGGGGGGGGGGGGGGAGGCTCCACCCCTCCCCCCCCCCCCCTCCCGGACTCCAGAAGACGAAAAGAAATATCCTGGTCAGGATAATCAGATGCTAAAAGAATGCAGGAGAAAAAATACAATTTTAGATGTTTTGAAAACGCTAGCTTTCCGAATAAGGCATGACGTTTTAAATGTGTCACAAGTTTGTTTGAATAGTAGAGAACCAGTCAAATTACAGAAAACTGCAAACTATCCTTTAGAGAGTATAGTTAACTCACACTGTCTCTTATTTAAATACTCAAAGAAATAAAAGCCTCACAAATCAGAAAAAAAAAAACGATAAACAGTGTCCATACGAAGTGGCTTTCGAGTTAGCGGTGGTCTACTGTGTATTATTAAATTCTCAGCCTCGGATATTGCATTTCTAGCGTTCTGATTGGTTCACTAAATCTCGGTTATCAGCTCATATACCGTAGTTTGACCTTATATGGAAAGCGAAAGCCCCAGGTGTCGCTAAGCTAAATTTTTTTTTCGGCGGGAAGCAAAAGTTTCTTCGGAAAAATGTAGAAAAAAAAAAAGGAAAAGAAAGAAATACCAAACAATGCCATCTCAATATAACAACAATAAAAGCCACAAAGTTCGGTATGACACTATTTAATGGTACGTATCTCTGAAGTTTCCTTTAAAATCTTCAAAATTACAAGATTTTACGATTTTTTAGATCACATAACAACAACAATAACAACCAGTTACCTTCAAAAATTTCAGGATGGCTTACAAATCCTGGCGGTAAGAGGTTAAAGCCAATTGAAGAAATTTCTCAGGAAGAGCTTCATGCCTGTCTTTATGTTTTTACGAATTTACGAGGACTTCAGATGGTTCATCTATGAAATCCGTACGAGCGGCGGCCATAATGTTCGTTTCCGTCGCTCTGCATCACTCCGCAAAACATTTGCACTAATGTGCACAGCTCTTACGCTTCTCAAATAAGCTTGAAGTTTAAAAACTTGCACTGAATGCTTGTCTCAGTGAGGTTGTACTTCGTACACTTGGACTTGCCTGAAGTGTTTTAAATCGTCCGCGAGGAATTCAATTCAGCATGAAAAAAGCCGTCCTTGCCCTGATCTCTTCCTTCGCTCGGCATCACGCAGCAGAGCATTTGCTCAAATGTGCACGACTATTACGCTTCTCGATGAGCTGGAACTTCAAAAGCACTTGAATGCTAGTCTCAGAAAGGTTATAATTCGTACATTTTAACGTTTCTTGAATTTTATATGTCCGACTGTGTCCGATTTTCTTCGCTTTCGATTTTTCATTCAACTCCGTTTGCAAGGCGCTTCGCGTGTCATGTGATCATTAGGTTTCGCGCGCTTTGGTCGGAGGTTGCGTCAACATCCGGTCGTTTAAATTTGAAAGAAATTTTTTCTTAAAATAGAAAAATTCAGTAAACTTCAACAGCAATGTCCAAACGCGGAGAATTTAATAAAACAATTATTCCATTCGCGCTTGTTGGATATAAGATTAGTTATAGCCAACTCGGCGCTTCGCGCCTCGTTGGCTATTTACCATCTCATATCCAACGCGCGCTCATGGAATAATTGTTAATTATACTCTGTGTTGGAGAGTCTTCACTTATTTCTGTTTATCAGGAAAAGCTCGATTGATAATGAGGTTCAATGGTTTAAAGAATATTTGATCCGGAGTTTTTAAGTAAACATCGAGAGGCAATGAATAATAATTATGATAGTTTTGAGTTTGCATGGACATATATCCCACAGCTTCACTACATGCAGTCTTCATTATTTAGGAACTGACTTACTGTTTCCGATTAATTACCTACATCAGTTTGCCTTTTGCGTGCCAGCAGGAATTTAAAAGCATAACGCTCGCGAGTTGTTCATCATTAATTTTAATCATGCAATAGGAAAATCTGCATTTCAATTATGTTCTTTGCCAAATGCATTATTGGTTTAAGGAATATTGTTTTTATTCTACATTTACTCTAGTAACACTAGGTGTTCATCTTTCCCCGCAAATGAAAACAATTTCCCTCTGTATTTACACTTTCCACAAATCAGCGTTAGTTGAGGGACTGGTTATGAAACTTTGCCGCCTTCAAAGTTGATAACACCGAAAGGTGCTACACAATTTGTCGGAAGGGCCGCAATCGTGCGCTGTCCTTTATTTTAACGTTTACATTGCAGTTAAACATCGTACCATGAACGTTTTTATTGGTCAGTTGCTCCGAGACATTTTAAAATTTATTGCGTTTTTTGCACGATCAAGGCAAAAATGCTAACAAAAATATATAATAGAAAAGTCTGTAGGGCGTCATAACCATTACTTTTTGTTAACTATGCTCAGATCAAGCTAGGCTGGTCAGTGTTGCACAGCGGCAATTTTTTCTGACAAGATTTGTTTTCCAATTTGGAAAACAAACAGGTTGTAGTTTATTGGCTATCTCTTCAAAACATAGAAAAGTAATACTTCGTGTGAACGAACAAGAATTCTAATTTTTCTTGACAAGCGTTATTTCTCAATGCTTGAAATTCTTGTTTAAAATTGGCGCAGATGCTGCATTGCTTTAAATTAAGTCGTTTATAAATTACTTTAAATTAAGTCGTGTAACTTGTCAAGGATAACTTGGAGGGCAAACAAACAGTGCTAGTTGTTGGGGAAGAGGGGAGGAGTGAGGTTGAACATAATGTTCAATCTATTGACTATTTTTAAAACGTCTTATGGATTAGTATCACTAGAGAAAAGGTACTTACTGTTAGCGATTTACCTACATCAATTTGCCTTTTGCATGTCAGCAGGAACTTAAAAGAATAACGATTAGTAAGTAAGTAAGATCCTTTATTTAAACACGATGAGAATAAAAGCATTACATGCTTGAGGGGTCGTGTGTAACTATTACCTATTTAACCTACAAAACAGAAATGCATAAAATATATAGAATGGATAATCAGGCTTAAAGGCAAAAGTATGACAATGCAAAATGCACTTTTGTAATTTTTATGCACTAGTAAATCTGAATTCCTAAATGAGGGATCAGATTGAACCCTTCTGTGAAATTGCTTAAAATTACAAGAGTCTTTAAAATAATCTCTCACAAAAAGAATGATATTACCGATCGGAATTTTGTTAAGAAAGCATGACTCACTCCGCCTTTATCTATAAATTTCAACAAAGAAAAAAAACTTGAAGCATTTAACAGATGAGCTTGGGAAATTGATGTGGAGTGCTAAAAATTGTTTCCTGACGCTGGTCAATAGGCATTTAAGAGCGTCTTCCACGATTTAATGATTGAGCCTGCGCTGATAAATTTTCGCAAGACCGCCCATGTATTTCTTGTTTAAAAAGGGTTATCAATGGCTCCCTTCAGTTTCTTGTTCTCTCCTTCAGTCAGTGAATCCATTGTTTCGTATTTGTTAACTGCGAGCTATATTTTATAATGATCACACTTTCACAAACCTCGCTTTATGTCTACTAACATATGATGATAGGTGATCTTTAAAGAATCTCTACTACTTCAATTTTCTAGGAAAATCTCCATATTACAATTTAACTTCTCGAAAGTTGCTACTGAATATGATTATTTGGTCGAACCTGTCCGCCTTGCGGAAGCCTCTAATCAAAAAATATGCCGGATACCTCCAGGCGTAATACGCACACCTTCGACAGTTTACTTGGTCTGGAAGATACCCGCAAAATTCATACAATCCTATCCCTGCAATATGGACACCTCTGTAATGTGGATACTTCGTTCTTCCATTTGGTGTCCGTATTAAGAAGGCCCGACTGTATTTCCAAACGTGACATTTTCATTTGCTTTTGTCTTTTGTACTAATTAAAATAGATCTAGACATCAGTCGATATTTCTAATGGATTCTTGACGTAAACTATCGTACTAATCTCCTAAAAGGCTTAATAAAGTTTTATTTTTCACTTCCGTAGTTAAGTTATTCTATTGTTGGCTTCACACTACAAGCTAAGTTAGTTTCAAGTAAGCACTTGATTCAAGTGCACTTGAAAATCTCAAGTCGCACTTTAGAAAACTTGGCTTCACACCTGGTGACAAAGTATACACTTGAAGCACAAGCTGTCAATCATCGTTCGCGGTAAAATCAGACTGAATGCGACTGCTCGCCGCAAAATCATGAGGCCTTTACAACGGAAAAACGTTTTGTGTTGTTTACTCTTTATTTTGTCTTTAATTTTAACTCAGAGAGTTTTAACATTACAGGAAATGCATAGGTACTTCATTGTTTACGAGTACTTGGCGACAAAACAAAAGAACAGACGACATCTTCTGAACTGAAAATCGATGGTTCAGGCTGTCCGTAAAGATGAAATTCAAATAAGATCTTAAGTTTAAATCGGCTTTTCCTTCTTTTTTTATGTTTACTTTCAAAAAAGACTGTTCCATGGAGTCCTCAAACTGCGAGGCGTATCTCCAACCATTCATTTTGATTTTTTTTTTTTAATTAATTTTAGTTCACGGCAAAATGTTTATCTGTCCTGGCACCGCAGCACGTGGCTTTCAATTGGTTTCCCTTTCCCTATTGGTCAAGTACGTTCTCAAGTGTGGTGTTGGCCATACTTGGCGGCGTACTTCGGCTTCTTTGAACTGCGGAAGTTTCCATGGTCACTAAGTAAAGTTCAAGTTGGTGGGTTTTACCCCTTCACACTCAAAGTAGGTTTCAAGTGCACTTAGATTATACTTACAAGCTCTAGTGTGAAGCCCCCTTATATTTTCACTCTCCTCTCCCACATTTTGATAAATAAATTCCTATTACTTGACAAAGATTCCGTGAGGAAATCGAAAGCTTGTGCTTGAACATAAATTTTCGATCCTGAAAACGAAACCTTTTGTTTGAAATTCCTATTATTTGCCATTTTGTATTTGACCAATATACTGATTAGATGCTCTCTAAGACTTCTGAGAACTGATCCTGAGAACTGATCCCACTATGTACGGAGCTGGTTCCTTTATCATTTTGTAGGGCCACATGATGGGTAGATAGCAGTCTAATTTTGTTGTTGTTGTTGTTGTTGTTTTACAGTCTTATTTTAAATATTTTCTTTATGAGCTGTTAAAGTAACACGTAGCAGAAAGTAACCAAAAATAGCTTGCTATGGCTAATTTCCAGCTAAAATGGAGCAGAAAGGTAAATTTGCCTAACACGAAATTCTCCAGTAAGTGGTTACCCGCTGTTCACTGTAGTCGAGAATGAATCAATGCTAGTTCTACAAATTAACGCCAATATATTTAGAACAAACAGCGCAGTAAAACTACTACATTTTCGTTTAAAACACTCGAATTAGTGTTGTATATTCCCAACGGAAGCATTATTATATGCCGGCTTCCTGCAAACCGTGGGAACGCCAGTCCATTTACTGCCTGATGGGCGAAGAGCCACCTGCTGTGCCTTGCACGCAGCCATTAACTTTCAGTCTTAAGGCTTCCACCCACACATGCAGACTAAAACAGGGTAAAAATAAATGACAACAAAGAATGCCAGCTGTCGCGTTCGATCACACTGGGTATTAACATAAGTATGGGGGTGTGTGCCTTTGTTTTCACCATGATTCGCAATTACTCAGCAAGTCTGTAGATAAACTACATTTTCTCCTTCAAGAATTCGAAATCGTTCTGTCACAATGAGTAAAGAATATCTATAATCTAGTTCTGGTACAGAAATTATCGAAATTTTAAGTCCTAAATAAAGGCGAAATGTAGATATTTTGCTTTAACCATTCAATTGTCATAGTTCACTGGTATTTAAGTTAGTCAATTTGCTTCCGTTTAACCTGGTTATCTTGGAACTACTCCTCACGATTAGCTCATTCCCTTTCTCTGAGCTGATAATCCCTACTGTCGAAGATTTTTTTGGAAAGCAGGAAAACATGAAAAAACGTTGAAGTGATCGTCTTATGTTTAGGTTTTCTCCGTAAATTCCATACAATACCGGATCTATTGCTGTGTTTGCAAGAATAAGAAGTTGAGAAGCTCTCCAGATGTGTCCCTCACTCGACACATAGAAATACATCAGCGTCCGGAAAATCATGAAAGGCGACCAACATATGACGAAGGCAAGGGTTAGGGCTGTTAAAGTCTTGGCAACTTTGCGGTGTCTGTTGGTTGACGATGTTGCAAAAGAGTTTTGTGATGGAAAAGTCCGTACACTTGAACGTAAAGTATGGAAAATTGTGGTCTGGGCATATATCATGTATATTAAAGGAACAATGAAAAAACAAACGCTATGGATACTGTAATAGATCTGCCTTTCTAAATCTCCGAACGGCTTGTTGGTGCAGACGACCTTACCACTACTGTCGTCTGTTATTATTCGATAGGCATAAAGCAACGGCGAGCCGACCACAAGGCTTATTACCCACAAGGCGAGCACCTTCTTAGACGCGAGTACCGGGTCACTCAATCTTGTACTGAATGGATCGACGACTGCCTTGATTCGTTCATAACTTATGACAACAAGAGTCATTATTGAAGTAGTGTAACAGGCCTCAATCAAAAAACACTGTACCTTACATGTCACCTGACCGCCAAGCCAGGTCCAAAGAAAGCTTATTATGTCCAATATGCTCAGCAGCGCGAATGTCAAGTCAGCAATGGCCAAATTGGCTATGAACCATTTCAGCGAAGATGGACGTCTTCGGTAGCAGACTGATAGGACAAAACAGTTTCCTCCGATAGATAATGTGTACACCACGAAGTAGAAGGAAGATCCAAAGATAACCAACGGCAAAGAAATGCCTTCAATTGCTCCCATATTCTTCAGTACTAAGTTTCGCTTTTAGTTTTTGGAGTACATGGCAATTCTCTTCCTTGCAGTAGCAGTTGGTTTTGTTAAATCTGTGCTAGGTACTTGTTTTGGGCAATAATAAGAATACGCAAAAGAAAAGATAAATTCTTCCTGTCGTTTTAGGTTTTGTATACAGCGCAGTAATATGTTGAGTTCTCACCTCTTCGTATTCCAACGCTGCCCTCCAATGCGACGTTTAATACCTTTTGTTGGCAGAACACGAAGATGAGGAAAAGTTCGAAGACAAGAAAAGTTCGGTTTGGCTCACACCAGTCACACGCAGGGAAAATAGCATAGGTGAAACTCTGAGAAAGGAACGAAATCTAGTTACTTTATATAGTTTTCTTTAATCGTCTATTTCGTGCCAACCTCACATCTCGTTTAAATTGCGCAATGACAACGCTTTATTCCGAGAGAGCTTCTCTTTTGTCAACATGATATCCTGCTTGCGGAATAATTAAAGTTTTCCCCTTAACACTGTTTAAAACATCGCCAGAAATATAAACAATGAATTATTAATGTTAAAACCATCAACCACTTGGTGAAGCTTTGGATGACAAGGCAGTCTTTTGAGTTTTTGCGCTATTTTTATCTCACGATCTATCGTCTTATACTTACGAACCCGAATATGACATAGCTTATGAACATACTCGGCGACGTTTTGGTTTTAATACGGTCTCAGCCTCTCAAATCGCATATGAAATTCACTTCCTAAGTTTTTTCTTGAGGAAATATCCACAATGTGCACCGACGCGGACTGCAAATGCTAAAGATACGTCGGTATTACTTACAATGCCAACATTGTATCTCCGATCTTTCATAAGCCTGGTAATACCTCAAACACAATCGTCAAAAAAGTAGGCTCATTGACGTGATGATATCGGGTACAATGATCAGGAAAAAAAGCAGATGTTATCTGGCTTTTGTTGTTTAGCAGTTGTAGGGAATGATCAAAAGTATGTAAATGATGCATTACTGATGACGTGTTTAATTCGCTAATGGCGTTAATTTAAGACGGGAGACATCCTTCTTTAATTCACTACCTGCAAATACATTTCAAGATATTTTCCCTATTGGATTTGAGAAATTAATGATATCCACCCACAGCTTATAAAGAACATCAATGCGCCTTTAATCAATATACGACTTCTAAGGTAATAACTAGACTGGTTGTCGTCTATGATTGACAGCGGCGCAAAATACTACCATATTCTAGAAATAGATCGAGAGGAGCAAAGATAATGCTATATTGAAACATAAAGCTTGCCCTAAGGGCTACAATTACTGTTGCGCCTAGAAATCAATTTATCCCTAAGGAGTTTGCACGGAATTATTTCAGTGTGTTACATAAACATTTATATAAGCTAATGTTTTCCAGCTAGGTTATTTTCTTTCCGTCTCAAGTTTGTATTGCGCCGTGTTCTGCGAGCGGGCATATTTCTCAGCTTGCAGGGGCGTAGCTGGCCTTTAAGCCATTAAGCACGGGCTTAATAAGAATTTTCGTAATTAGCTAATTAGCCGTAAGGCCGTATTTTCTTTTGCTTAGTATGCAATAGCGAATACCCGCTATATCAACGTGTTATTTTAAAAAAAAAATAATGGATTTTGATCTTAGATATTAAAAGATGCTGAAAGGTAAACAAAGGATAGAACTGTTACTATAGAACTTTGAAACAGTTTTGCGCACGAAAATTTAGTTGCATGACTGTTGATTTTCGCCTTACAGCGGCTTTGACAGCTGTGCGCCTGTAATTGTAAGAAAGAAAGTAGAACGGACATAAGCTGATCATTCAAAATGCTTTCAATGACTTCAATTGATCAATCAGCAAGAGAACTAAATAAAGCGTGTTGCACACACAAGAAGACAACAAGAAGGTGCAGGTACGGGAGGAGTTCCTTGGGTTTGTACAAGCTGAGACCACAGGACCACAGGACAGGCGCTAGCCGAGAGGTTTCTAGAGACCCAGCAGGGCTATGGCCTGGATAGATATTGACCGCATGCACGCATAGGGTATGATGGGGCGGCAAACATGGCAGGGATTCACAGAGGTTTCCAAGCAATTATCAGATATCGCGAGATGGGCGCTTGCAGAGGGGGAGAAAACCAAACAACATGGAGGATACACTGAGTTGAACAAGTGAAGATCTCTATCTGAATGGTTGCCACCGTGCTTACTATTCTCCTCACAATGACAGTGTCCACTGCTACACCAGAGAGATCATTTAGCGCCACGAGAAGAGTGAAAACACACTTGCAGTCCACTACGCTGACAGAGCGACTATCATCTCTGGCTCTTGTGCACGTATACAGGGAGATGCCGATTAACCCCGATAGAGTCACCAGCGACTTCTGTGCGAGCAAACCAAGTAGGCTTGCATTTGACTGATGGCTAGTCCGTAATAGTCATAAACATAATCATGCCAGGCGGTCTTTGTTAATTTTAAATTTTCCTTTTAACATACCAAAATCCCACATAGAAAAGGAATCCGCTGTGCATCTTTATTATTTCAAAGGATAAGATTGTTGACTGCTTTGGATAAAACTTGTAAGAACACCTTTTTCTTACGTTGGACGATGGCCGCGTGACTTACACTGTGCAACTTGGGCTTAAATGGAAAAAATGGCTGGCTACGCCCCTGGCTGGGAAGCGTTCTTCACATTCATTTTTACTTTCTAGTTTTTTTATGGCCACAGTTTTGTAGTATTTCTCTCAGTTGTTTGCTTGTATATTTCGGTTTGTTTATTTCACGTATTTCTTGTTGCTTTTTTCAGTTTGTAATTTATAATTCCCGTGTTATTTTATTTCAGTCGAATTACTCACTAGCACACTTGTTTTGGATTAAACGTCATCTTCGTATTTTGCCTTTTTCTTCTTCATTAAACGTTGGAAGTGCATTCAAGCTGTGGCATTTTATTTTTGTGTTCGTGGCGGCGGCGGCTTTGGCTGGCCACAATTACATTCTTTCCACTGACAGTTTATTAAAAACATCAATGCACCTTTAATCAACATTCGATTTCTGAGGTAAAAAGTAAACCAACGAGAGATTTTATTGGCTGTCATTGATGATTGACAGCGACGCAAAACTTTTCCATTTTCTAGAAAAATAGCTTGAGAGACGCAAAGATGATGCTATATTAAAACATAAAGGTTTTCCTTGGGACTACAATTACACTCTTTGTCACTGACTGTTAAACACCAGCATCTTCGCCCATAAAGAGACATGGCTAGATGAGGGCATCCAAAGGCTCGTTTGGAAGGAAAATGTGCTGAAAGGTCTGAACGGATATAGTTGTGATAAAAGTGCAGTGTCTTTGTGAGTGATGGTACTTGCAAGTTAATATAAAAGTTGTTCTTCAGTTGATCTTCTCTCAACCGATATGGGAAAAAGAGGAAGGGAAGACGAATAACTAATTTGATCCCTAACACTTCCTTCTTGCCGTTTCTGCTTGGACCACTTACGAAGTCCAGTCATCCAGTTTAACTGATATTCTCCTTACCCGCAAAATTCAACATGTAACAATTAGACGTTGTCTATCTTCAGAACTGAGGACGAATAGAAGTATCCAGGAAAACATAAAAGCACCATTTAAAAGTTGTGGTCAATACCTCCCAATTGAATGATTGGTTATTGTGTAAAAGACTTGCTCCTTTCAAATTTATCAACTTGAAGTGATTCATCACTCGAGATTTTCTTTCTTTTTTTTTTTTTTAATAGGAAGGGCTAGCTAGGGGCAGCTTTTTTTCAGAGGTTTGTGGGTCTACGCCTGTTTTTCACATATCGTAAAATCCCAGACAATCGGCGGAGGCGTTGTTTCCGAATCATCCCAGCTGCTACTGAAATTGGACAAAAGTGTCGGTGGACTGTCGGAGATGTCGGAATAAAGAAGCTAGGGAAAGTTCGCCATTTTGAATTTTTGAGGTTTAAGGAGGCCCTGTACCGATTTTAACGATCGCCATGCTCCCTGACAGTCAACATTTATGTTTTCATATGTCGGGAATAATCACTCACCATCGTAGAAATCTAGGACGCATCGGGAAAATGGAAACGCTCTAGATTTTCCGGATTTATAGCCACCCATGCCAAATAATGGGGAATAATAATAATAATAATAATAATAATAATAATAATAATAATAATAATAATAATAATAATAATAATAATAAAGACAGTATTTAATGAGGGTAACACCAGAAAAGCTAACACAATGGTTAATTGGGGTGGCCTTCGAATACCTTCGATAAAGTCGATAAATTTTGGAAAAGTTGAGAAACCGCAAAATTCCCGATCGTCTGGGATTTTTCGATACATGCATGCAAACCAGGCGTTATTTCGCACAAGTTAATAACCTTTACAAGTGCCCATCACATTTCTATTTTGATTGACTCTGCAAAAATAACAAGTTTGTCATGACAAGATTTCCCTGATAAGTTTTGTTTGGCAATGTTTCCGCTGAAGCTTTTCCTACTTGACAAGTTCCCAGGCCAGACAGTTTTTTATGAGCAGGAGACTAGTTCGTGAAAAAATTTCATATTCTCTCGGACACTCGGGCAAAGCAAAGTTAAAATAACAAAACGTTTTCTCTTATGTAAGTGTTGAATTTAACAAAGCAAAAGTGTTTTTAAATCGTTCATACGAATGTTTATATCGAGTAAATATATCAGACTTCATATATTTGCACTGCTTATGAACTTAACTGGGATTTAGGCTGTGCCGTGTGTTTTCTACTAATGATAGAATATAGATTTGTTTGCACGGGAAATTATTTCAAACAGCAAATCACGTGACCCTAAATAATGCTGCAGTGCCCCTGTTCACCAACTGCTGGTGGACCAATGCATGGTCATGTGACTTCTCTTGTCAGAGAACGTTGCCAGAGAATATTTGTCTAGAGGCTTCCGTTTCTACGTATTTATCGTGCCCTTTGTAACGACCAAATTCTGACTCTGTGTCTTCTAAAAAAAAAAAAAAGATTATGTACTAGATAAAATATAAGCGGGAGATCTGTATCGCCATTGTAAAGCCCATACAGATCGGACGCGAATATTTTATCGTACTTGTGAAGAGAAACAACACTGAATTGAATGCAAAGCATTTTTATGTGATTTGGTCATTGGCCATGCATGTCAAAATATCATAGGTCCCACAGGAGAGAGAGCACAGGACAATAGAAGAACTATTTATAATTTATAATTTTCAGTCACTGGTAAACCGTGAGTATGGCGGCGGGTCGTTTTCGTTCTCCCAAAACTGGAGCGGAAGAAATTGCCTTACTGTCAGAAACAGTAATAAAATACAAAATGGGCAGTGAACGTTTTTACTACCTGGCAGAACACGAGAATGAACAAAAAAAAAGCACAGTTGGAAACAGTTGGAGGGAACGGACTTGAGAGAACTAATGTCGAGGACTTGTCAGCCCCACTCGAGCACATGTCTTCAAAGAGTTGTGCAAATTCATTTGTGAAGTGGCAAAGCAAACTGAGGGAACGGTACCCTCTTAAGAAGCTCTTCCTACTTGTTGGCGGTATTAACTGAAATTTGGCAAATGCATATGTACAGGGAAAAATGGCTTTCAGCATACTGGACAAAAGTGATAGGAGGTAAAACGACATTCTCTGAAGAAACAATTTTTTTGTTTTGCATTTTAATCAGTAGAGATCTGTATAGTATCAAAAGTTAACGAATACTAATTAGCTCAGCAGGAGTTTGTATCAAAAGTTAATTCTACTGTTTAATAATTCATCAACCCCAGCCTTTCTCTGCTACCTATTCAATCCCTCCTCGTGCTTTCAGACATTTGATTTTTTATTGAGGTTTACAGAGGTGTACATGTGGCTCAAATACTACCTATTGATTGGTCAAAACCTTGATGAATAATTAATGAGTTTTACAATGATGTTTATTAATTTTTGCAACACATCTACACAAACTACTTGAAAAGAGTAAAAGATAAATAAATAAATAAATAAATAAATATAAATAAACAATTACAAATAAACAGCAAAGACATACAAACAGTTAACTACGTAATTGCAATACATGCTTATATTACGTATCTGGTTAATAACTGTATACATCTACGGTTATAAAGCTCGAATTCCTTCTTTGAGTCAATGCAACCGAAGCATATTTCATTGTGAGGGGAACTACCGAAATATGTTGCGTTTTCCACATTATTCAACCTGTATGTTTCCATGATCAGTTTATGCGCCCACTGAGTACACTGGAAAAGTTCCGTCATCTTTTCAAATGATGGATGACCACAGTATTGCTTTCCTGCGTTTCCATGATACCGTTTGGATCTTCATTATTGTCAACACCCTGCTGGATCACACAGCCAGCTGAATTTCTGTTTGTAGTGTTTTTGAATTCATTTGAGAGTTCAATGATTTCTAAATCAAATCCTTCTTTCTTCATTCTTGCCATCGTAGAGCTGTATTGCTTATTTATTTTCGTTGACCCATTAATGGAAAAACTTTGAATTCTTGTAGACAGCTGAAAACGTCTGCACTTGAATAAACGTTGAAGAAATCCCTTTAAGTCCTCCGCGTAAATTCCATATAGGATTGGATCTAACGCCGTGTTTAAGAAAATTAGAAGTTGTGATGCTCTCCAGTAATAGCCACCTTCAGTGAGGTGAAAATACATCAGCGTTCGAACAATAATAAATGGCGCCCAGCAAACTATAAACGCTGCAGTTAAGGCCGCAAGTGGCTTGGCGACCTTGCGATGCCGCTTGGAGTGGACCCTTGAAAAAGCGTTTTCCGTCGGGAAGACTCTAGAGCGTAAAGTCAGGAAAATGGTACTTTGCGCATAGATCATATATGTTAAAGGAGCGATGAAAATACAAGCAGCATGGATACTGTAGTACACCTGTTTTCCTACATCTCCGAATTTGGTGTTCGAGCAAATCAAGGAACCAAGGATATCGTTTTCAATTTGATAGGCGTAAAGCAAAGGAGAGCCAGCAACTAGGCTTAATATCCAAACGACTACTAGCTTTCTAAAGGTCCCGTCAGAGACACTTGCTCTCGCCCTCAACGGCGCAACCACCGCCTTTCGTCGCTCAAAGTTTATAAGGACAAGTGTTAATACTGAAGTAGTGTAGCATGCTTCAATGAGAAAACTTTGCAACTTGCAAGACACTTCACCACCAACCCAGGTCCATAAAAAGGATGTTAAGTCCAAAAGAGACAGCACTGTAAAAGTTAAATCGGCGAAAGCCAAGTTTGCGATAAACCATTTTATCGAAGATGGTCGTCTTTTTAACGTCCTATAGCAGCTATATAAGACAATTGAGTTTCCCACGGTCGATAACAGAAACACTACGGAATAAAAACAGATGAAAGAAGCGACAATTGCTGTTGGAAATCCATCGCTTGTTGCCATTGTCATTGCCTATTATGTTCGCAAACGATGACAATTCTTCGACGGGATTACAACCGTCTCCGTACCAGTTTATAATCAGTGACTTTAAAATGTTCTTTCAAGATCGTTTAGACAAATGCAGTATAGTATAAAGGTTTGTGCTTTTCACTTTCATAAAATTGTTGTAAGCGTCACATAAATATAGTGCATAACCGTTGTACTGTTGGGAAAAAAAAAAGAAGATATCGACAGGTTACAAAAAAGGAAATGATGAGAAATTCGTTTGCAAAACCTTCTTCAATTCATTGCCGAATAAGCAGATTCAATTAAGTTTATGTTTAATTAAAGCAACGAGGCCTGCTCACTTACCAGTGACGAAGACAGATGCTCGCTGACGCTTACAAAAGCCTAACTACTTCCACTGCTGTTTTAATTCAGCTTAATCCGCAATTGTGACCCAAAACGTGCATTAACAATCTCCTACCTAGAGCTTATTAGACGAAACCGCGCCAGTATTAGTTTACTGGTCTTTCTCTCTTCGAAAAAATGGACGTGCAGCTGAGTACGTGCTTGGTTTATGAACTGACTTGCTTTGATGTGTTTGCTTTGAATATATCACCGTATGACGTTTTCTAAATATTCGTTAAGGCTTAATGTTTTCTGAAGAAAAGAATTTTTGTTATCCTTTAAAGCAAATCCCAATATTTGCTGTTCAAATCTTGGAACTAAAGTTGATTGCACGGAGCGCGTGTGAATTGATTTGTGGCAATGAACTCTGGAATATACTGAAGCCAGTAAAATTAACGCTTTCTCAAAAAATTTATAAGTACTCGTCATGGCAATTTATATTTCTTTCTTTTACTACTGTAATGAACGTATTGTATTAATTTCCGTTATCTCCCTGTTTCTAAAAGGTCTAGATAATTTGAGTTCAATTCGCACTGTTTAAACTGTTGCTTTTCCCTGTGAGTCCTCGAGGCAGCTGTTTCAATATCCAGCTATCAGTTGCCTTTGTGCTAGACCAAACGGCAAAAGAAAGTTCAGTTGCATAAAAAGTGTCCAAAAAATAAGACGTTGAAAATAAATAAGTAAAAGGTCTTTATTTGAGGCGCTGTTTGATTTTCAGTGTTTCCGTTTCAGTGCGTTTGAGAGGTTTGATTTTATTACCAGATCAACTACACGAACGCAGTCTTTTTGGTTAGAGATATCTTAACTGAATTACCAAAAATTTCACCTTGAAGAGTAAACGAGTGTTTTACTTCGTTTATATCATCAGTTGTCATCATCTCAAAATATTTTGAGACGTCAATGCTATATCCAGGTTATTCTCCGCGAGGTAAACTAACACTTCAGTTCTTTGAGTAAATAAGTAATTAGAATTAATTTTCCCTTAATATAAACCCACCAATAGCGACACTCCTTTCCCAATTAAATATCTATGATTTACTTTGTCAAGAGCATTTAAATGGACTCAATCCTTGGTTGATTTTTACTTCCTTTTGAGAGAAAACAAACGTCATGTGTGGGTCCTTTTCCTGTCTCGCAATTCCGTTGCGCAGTTGCGACACAAGTTGCAGGAAACGTGGCGTAGTGTAACATACCCTGAAATGCTACAAAGAACATGTCTCACATTGTTTTTGTTGAAGTCACCGTCGAGGAAGTAGAACCGACTTCTACTTTTCTCGTCTGTTGCGGCAACATAAATATTGGCGAGAAATGTTCATTTCAGGTTAACGAATCGTACAGCTTGCATGTGCAACAGTGCCTTTAGTTACCAGTCGCTAGAAAATACTACCCAGAAGATAAACAGTTGATGGTTCACACGGGATAGTTTCATTCAGAAGTTAAGTATAACGACGGCATTGCTCGAAAAGAATCGTGGCTTTACTTTGGGAGTGATAGACAATAACGACAAGCCATTTCAATGCTATATAAAAAGTAGATGATGTACATTAATAATCCATGTGTTCGACTTTCCCTTAAAATTTATTAACGCTGAGTTCACTGCGTACGTAAGTTAATAAAGATTTATCGTCAATATGTTTCGTTGAATTATATTTTTCCTTACTATTGAAAATAATCAGTACATAACAGTGACGCATCCGTTCGGTCTCAATTTGGGCGTTTTTATCACGTGTCAAGATAGTCACCTGACAATTAGACAGGCAAACTTAATTTCGTTTCATTTCGCTTCGTTTGATCATCATCATCATCATCGTCATCATCATCATCATCATCATCATCATCATCATCATCATCATCATCATCATCATTATTATTATTATTATTATTATTATTATTATTATTATTATTATTATTATTATTAAAAAAATACAGAGAGATTTAAGGCTCGACGTTTCGGAGTCATCTTGACTCTATTATCAAGAGAAAAAATCAGTTTGTGAATAGGCTAGGCTAGAAAATAGGCTAGAGCTGAAAATTAACATATTAATAGATGGTTAAGCAAATACTTTAGCGCGAATTGAATCAGTTTGCACGTTCATACGCAAACTGAAACCAGAACTGAACGTGCAAACTGATTCAATTCGCGCTAAAGTATTTGCTTAACCATCTATTAATGTGTTGACTCCGAAACGTCGAGCCTTCAATCTCTCTGTAATTTTTGCATGTCTTTGCTTCAGCAAATCCCTTTTAATTAAAAGATTATTATTATTATTATTATTATTATTATTATTATTATTATTATTATTATTATTATTATTATTATTTCATTCGGCCTCATTCCGACTAGGGGAGGAGGGGTAGGGATATGCGGACTCTACGCGAACTGATTTTACATGTTTATACCTTTTTCAATATTTGAGAAACCACCATCAAACTTCCTTACATTTTTCAGAAATTTGTCTGGGAAACAATTGATGTGGACCGATTGTTAGCTTTCACTAAATTTAATATTACCATAGCAAGAGACTATGAGGTAAGAGAGCGAATCCCCTATACATGCCCCTCTTCCTATGAAATTTTTTTTCAATCTACTTTTGTTTGCGTTGCTATTTTAATATCGACATCTTATTGGTCAGTAAGAGTGACGTCATTTAATTTAAACTCAATGGCGGATTATAATTTTCCAAAATAGCATGGTGCGAACTAAAAAAAGATTGAAAATAATTATCATGGGGCACAGGGATTAGCTTTCTTACCTCATAGTCCCTTGACCATAGACACCAAGTTTTGACAGGCAGCTTTCTCAGAAAATTGAAATGCCTTTTTAAAGTGAACAGAAATAACTTTCCTTGCTATTACTTTTATATATTATCTCCTTTTATTTAGTGTTCCTTTATTGGTTTTGATTACTTTTCGTTCATTTTTTCATAAGTTTTGGGGAGATCCAGAAATCACTTCTCGCTGCGGACCTACATAAAAGTAAGCATCTTTGTGCGTACTATTTATGCAACAAGTTCGTTTGGTAATCATTATATACTTTAAACCGTTGTATCAATTAATTTCGGTAAATAATTAAAAACAATGACATTTTTATCGCTTTCATTTTCTAAACGCTGTTTTCTTAAATTATTTTGCATAACACGCCGGGCTGCTATATACTCATTATTATGAAAGGTGTTCGTCATCGTGGTTTGAAATGACAGCTTAGTTTAATCGTTTGTCTCACAATTGAGTAACACAGATGTGGATCGTGACGTTCCAACCGCTATACTGTTGGTCTTTATCAGGCGATGGTGTCGCCGGATTGCGTAACAATATACGTAGCACTCATTATTTTATTTATTTAATTTTTTTAATGCTATTCTTGATGGTTTCAGATCAAGGCGGTGTCATAAATTAGTAATAGAGTGACATCAACAATCAGTAGAGAGGCATCTATATGACATGTTTTCTTAAAATTGTAAATTTAGCCTAGTACACCAAGTTTTTTGTAAATTTAGCTTAGTTAAGACACAGGGAGTCCACAAAAGTTGTGAAAAAGAAATAAATTAATAAATTATTGACTTACGTTGTTCGTTTCTTGCGGTTTTCGATAGTGCTCATTTGCATAAAATGAACCATGACCATATAAAAAAAACCATGAGGCGAATTGGTTTTTCGGATTTCACATATACAAAAAGAAAATAGATACACAAAACCGACTAGCCTCAACTGTCCTGGGTGCCAGAGGATATTTTTTTGCGCGAGAGAGAGAACCGCGACGAAGCGCAACGAGGTGCGAAGCGGAGGGAAAAAAAAAAAAAAAAGAAAAAGAAAAACACCTCTGGTCACACATACCGAGAACCTCATTTCCATGCAGTTTCTTGTTTCAGGTATCCCACCAAATCGATTTTCGCTCGCGGAGCGGCATTGCATCTGTTTGCTTTCATTTTTGTCATTTTCGCTGGTAATATTTGCACGTCCCGGAGCGATCCAAAATATCAAACTTTATTTATAAACTAAGCCAGTTAAGCTTTATCTAACCTCTCATTGACTATGTAATAATTACAAAACAACCAAAGGACGAACAAAGCAGTATACTTCGTCAACTTACCATTTTGGGACAACGTACGTGAGGCTCATCGGTGACTAAACCAAAAACATTTTCTTAACCCTTTCACTGCCAAATTTCTTGGTCTCTCTGGACAATTATCTCGATGTAGATGACCAAAACGGATTTAGTTGTCCTATATGAAGATCTCCTTTGAAGTGTTCGCTGCTCTGCAATAACGAGGACTCAAGTTTTTTTGTGACGTCACCTATTTGAACCGTTGTTGTTTTGCTCGCGAGCACAAACACATTCTAATCGGTAAGTTGTCGGTTTATAAGTGTACTTTCGGAAAGAAAGAAAAGAAAGAAAGAATCCAGAGGTGAGAGATGATTTCATAGCGACTGGGACGCCAAAAGTGTTCGTATCGAGTCATGGTGGCTGACGAGTGAAGTTGTCTCTCTGGCCGTTCTGTGGGTGGATTCTCGGACCTACCTAGGCAATTTGGGGGAGATTTGACTTGCAAAGAAAACGATGTGTGCGATATTTTGCCAGTAGGACCGGGTTGCACTACTACTACTGAATTAAGATGGCGGGACCTCCATTTCGTCGTTGTATCGAAATTACCCAGAATGCAACTCGGACGGCAAAGGGGAAATTACGGGCTTTGAAAAGTGGCTCGAATCAAATGGCTGAAGTTCGAACAGCTGTACGCGTGAGAGGCAAAATTGGAGATAAATGCTTAGTCATGAGATTAAAGTTTGCTGTCATGAAGGAATTTTGGTTTTAAGATGAGATTTTGAATTAAAAAAATTGGAAGCAAAGATGTGTGTTTTTCAGCTTTGTCGATGCCGCAGAAAACGAGCATTTTTGGTTTTGCTTGAAAATAAATGTTGATATGGAACGGCAAACGGAAGATAAACTCAGTTTATTTGCTCTTAAAGCCTAAAACACTTACTAATTAATACTATTAGTAGACCATAATAACCAGATTTCTGGATTTGAGAACGTGGCCAATCTTGAAAGTGGTAGCCTCTAAAACGGCGACATTAGTCGCCTTTAGCAGTGAAAGGGTTAAACGCCCTTGCTTTGTAAAATTTTCGCCAGCTTTAATCGCGAACAATGAGCGGCTAGGCTGGTAAATGCCAGGCCACGGAGTGCTTCAAAATGTCGGTCTCGAGAAGGCCATCGATACCAAGAGAGCACGCAGTAATACCTTGATTGGCAAGTTCTTGAATATGGCACTCAATAAGGAAATGTAGAAAGCATGCAATTTTAAATATCAATGGTTGGTAAGACAACAAACGACATCTTTCCGTTGGATAAACTCCATTAGCACTTCTTCTTGAACTGGTTTTCGCTTCCGTATTTCTAAAATCTTGGAAGCTAAAGCGTACAGAACGGCATTTTGAAAAGCACGAATATCCGAAAGCAACCGCCATGCTTCTGTACGAGTATCGTCTTGCAAACCGGTTTAGACGCCTGAGATACCGCGCTTTCCTTAAGCCAATCACAGGTGTTGTTTCTTTAGGACAACAAATCAGCTACCTTGGACAAATTCTGTCCGAATGCGATACAGGTAACCTTTACTATTTTAAGACAATTAAAAGGTTAATATCACAAGGACATTGCCAGCAAATTCTTTTAAAAACTTTGTGGTTTGCGTTTAGTTTACAGGACAATTAAGTTTGATTCTCAATGTGATTTTATTGTTTATTCGCCCATGGTACTCTGGACAATTTTACTCCAATATAAACAGGCCGTTAAAGACTGTAGTTTATCAAATCACACTTTTGCGGCGGGTATTATTACGGTAAAGTTTATTAGTCCATGTTACAGCGTTAACCGATAAAGTTTAGAAGAACAGTCACACAAACGAAACTATACTATAGATCGACACCAATTCTTGTGGACTTTCAGCGTATTATCGTCCTCAGGGTGTGATTGCTGAAAAAGAGATAGAATCGATTTTCTTAAGTACGTTGTGAAGACGTAAGGCAAGAGATTAGGCAAATTGCATCAGAGCGGGGAGTTTGGCCTTCTGTAAGTTCGTAACCAGCCTTAAACGTACGTAGCTGTAGTGCCTAGCATGCACTTGGGTGCTGAATAAACATTCACCAATTATCAAATGTGGAATCAGGGCACTTACCCCAGACTTACCACAAAATGGAGTGTTGCTGTTTGTTTTCAAGAAGTACGTTCCAGTCTTTTCGGTACGATCCGCATCATAGCCCATGGCTGGACATTCGCCATTACAATTCAGACATTTTCCACTCTCAAAGTCGTTGTAGCTTGAGCATGGATACGCTGTCCAGGAGCATTGTCTTTTTACAGAAGCAGTGTAGTATTCAGGCGCCCTCCTATGGTCGCATGCCACTGACGAAGGTTCTTAATATGAAAAAAAAAAAAAACAACAACAACAACAACAACAACACGATGTTTAACTTTGTTGATCTGTGTGGGTGTATGTGTGTGTGTGTGGTTTTTTTTTTTATTATTATTATTTGGAGCTTGCGAGAAAGGTTTTACGAACTTGTAGTGGATGCAAACAGGAGACCATGACCCAAAGTCTCTATCTCTCATGCTAGGCCGAGTACATGTATTTTTAAAAAAAATGGGTCTTTGGGGAACTTTGAAACGCCCACTGTTCAAATACCCAATCAATGAATTGTTTTCGTGGGAAAAGTAGTTCTGAAAGTAATTTACTCGGGCAAGTGTTGTTCGAGGAATTAATCCAGATAGAGGCTCCTAGTCATCAGCTCCTCAGTGATATTAAGGATATCAAGTGACACACAGCTCATCAATAACGGAGGATTGTTTTCTTTGTAATAATTATTATAGTTGTGATATAGCTGTGAATTATTTATCTACGGATTGTAAGCAGTGTGCATGTAACAAGCATTCTCCAAGATGAAAGCAGAGGTAAACTGATTCTCCCCTCCCCACTAAAAACAACCAACAAACGAAAAAATGAAACCGAAGGCCGGCAACAGTCAGCCCGCTCCGGATACGATCTATGTGGTGTGACCGTCCAAACGAAAACTTCCTTAAAAGAGCTTTTGCTAGTTTCAGAACTTTTCTTTTTTTAAATAAGGTTCCTCTCTATAACTTACGAAGTAGGTTGAAATTGCAGCCAGGTTGCTGGGAGCCACCATTTGGGAAGAAATCGATGTGACCAACCTTCCGAGAAGTGCCAAAACCTCCAGCATCAGTGTGAATAACGTCCACATATCGAGCATCACTTGGGTCCAGCCGAACGTTGTTCTCGTAGTTGGTAAAATACAGGCTAGCAGGATCCAAACCTGTTGTGTACAAACCAAAACAACAAACACACGGGAGTGTTTACTATCTCTTTTCACGTCTATGTATTAGAAAGTAATATAAACCACGTACCGGTTATACGACCCAACAACATTCCATGAGCCCGCATATTGCTCCCAGCGTATCCTGCGGTTTGAGCTCCAAGACTGAATCCCACAATGTAGAATCGATCAGCCAAAGGAGAGGAACCATTGCTACTGAAAATCAGGAACCTTATGAGAACGGCTATTTGAGCCCCAACAAGCCGAGTGTTTCCAGCAGCCTGTCCATAAGGGTATCCTGCTCCTTTGGACCAGTCAACCAAAATCACATTGCAGTCCTCTCGATCTAGAAGTGCGTCCTTCATTGGTCCAGGCCAAGGGCTGGTTCTAACTGTGAAGAAAATTGAAGGGAAGTCGATAGGGTAGTGGCCTTGATTGTCGTGCTCAATAACACCTGCGATTATCGATTGTTTGACATGCCTGCTGCAAGTCTTCATTAGGCGATAAAATTGACTGGTTACTCGTTGGCGTAAATATGGGGACGGGGAGCTGACTCTGGATGATTTCGATCCTTATCAGTCTATCACGAATGAATGACGATCGATTAAAATCCATCAATTACAGGGCTGCAGGGCTCCCCGCGCACACTGATACTAGGCCCTGAAAATAAGAGCTCTAGTGTTCAATGGTTGTACCCCTGAGCCCCATTTAGCCATCAACAGTATTTTCGTACAGGCTTTAATAGGTATTCGGTTTCTAACCACATGACAAAAATTTAGGGCCTCTAGGGCTCAAAGACCCCTACTTTCTCCCTTCCCCTCTCCCATTTCTCCCACTGAACTGATGATGCATGACGCTAAACAGTCAATCTCATCTACGTTAAACGTTGTCAAACACTTTTTCCCGCAATACCTTTTGACTTAAGCTATTAATTCGACTTACTGGATTGGAAATTCAGTTTGTTTTAAAATAACTAACTCACACCTACCAGTAAACCCGTGAACCACAAAAATCGTTCGTCTGGAGAGGTTGAAATAAGAAGCTCTCAGCTTGCTTTCATCCTCATCGTCAATGATCTGAGAAGTTTCCATGTTGTGTCTTGTGAACAAATGAAACTTTGTTCCAACTTCGGACGGTTCCTGTGGCAACTTCCTTAATATAGGTGAAAAGTATTCGAAGCAGCCATACTTTCCGTAACACACCGGTCTTGGTTTGAAAAGCCATGCTGAAAAGAAACAATTTAGTTATGAAACTTCGGAGGACAATAACATGTACACGTTTTCATGATTGCGAATACACTCGATTGCAAAAACGTTGACACCTTAAAAGCATAAACCGTGAACGATGAGACCCCACAGATTTGTGGGTAGTGTTTAAACAATAACCTCGTTTCCAAAATCAATAATTTAGCATTCTCATTCTTGGCAATAAAAAAATACAGTGCTGACTTAATTCTTCCGAATAATTTTCTACCAAATATTGCTTAAGTTCATTAACTGATTTGAACTTAGGCAAATGGCGAATTGTATATCACTCTAATTAATTTATTGGCCCTTCTTGGCCAACTTGGACACTTAAAGGAAAGCTTGGACAGTTTCCATCATTCACTGCGAGCAACTAATTTTAATTTGGTTATCGGCCGTCGCACGAGAATAGAGTATTATGCAAATAAATGTAGTACACTTATACCCATAAGGCCATTGGGTCTCATCGTTCACGGTTTATGCTTTTTAGGTGTCAACGTTTTTGCAATCGAGTGTACGTCAAATAGTCACCAATGGGAACCGAGCACGAAAAATCGTACTATCGAAGAACCCCTTGCAATAAAGTCGGCAACATGAGGATTTGTTAGCTTGCGGCGAACCCTCAAAAGCGTGATTTTTTTTTCCAAGTCCCTCTTTGTACCTGCTTAGTTGTTGTACTTCTTCAAGCCTAGTCTAATCGGCCGGTTTAACTTTTAAGGCGTCACTTTTTGACTTTAAACCAATAAAGCATGCAGAATTAAAATTTGACGGTAATTACTGAAATTTGGCAGGTCTAATTAATTAAGGAACTTATATAACCTGAGTTCACAAACGTCGCTGTCTGTTTCGCGGTTCACCACTGGCCAATAATAATAATAATAATAATAATAATAATAATAATAATAATAATAATAATAATAATAATAATAATTGATTATTTATGCAGGCGAACCCTTCAGTATAGAGTACTGTTATCAACAGGGTCCTGTTGACTAAGAAATAAAACAAAAGCGAGGCATGAGTAATAACAGTAGTAATAACTCATTGTCATGAACTTATGAAGAGCTTGTGCCAAGTCTGCGGGGATAAATGACATAACCAACATAGACACAAGGAAAAAGAAGTCGATCTTATCTACTTATGTCGAACAGCTTTCTTCACCAGGCTTGTGTGCGTGCGCATTACAGTGTTTAAGGAACTGATGCTCTATCAGCAACCGGCCCATTATTACAGCCGGAGTACATATAACTGAATAAACTTCTGAATGTGTCATATGTATTCATACTTACATTGTGCCAGGGTTGTAAGTGTTAGCACGAAAAGAATTTCCTTGCTGTACATCATGTCCTTGTTTCACCGACTGGTATTGCGAACCTGTTTTTACGAAATGCTCCTCTGTTAAGGAAAGTGAAAATTTACCAAACGGAAGATCTATAACAACTTTGGTCATACTGGACTGCGACAATATTATTCCTGCATAAGCTAATTGTATCATTATGAATTCAATTGGGCTGTCGGCTATTGTCGACCAAATATGAAGGTATTTAAATGCCAACATTCATTTAAGCTGTAGGATAGTTTTTAATATTGGGTAAACATTAAAAGATCAAAATTGCGTTATTATCTAAGGCACCCAATGACTGGTATTAACGGGAATATCTGTCCGGAAAACCTTTTCTGTCCAAGAAATTTGGATTAAATTGTAATCGAAAACTGAAGTTTTCTTTAGCGAAATAGCACCTCAAACTTTCCAAACACTAGGAAACTAACTCCTTCTGTTTTTAGAGAGACAAATCAGGACCGTAGCTAGCATTAGCATAAAGAAAGGAAGTTTTAGTTCGGAATGAAACTTCTGTTTTCTTCAAATGATGCACGTGAACATTTTCTCCACCATATTTTCACCGTGGTTTAGCGTTATTTTGAATCTCCAGGAAAACTGCGTGTAGTTTTGGGAAGTCATACATCAAATGTTAAAACCTTTGTTAATTTAGACGTTTTTTTTATTGAAGTTTCACGACAATCAGCAGGATAAAAAAAAAAAAAAACATATAAATATCGAAATTATTTTCTACACGCGAGACCTTTCTTTCATGAAATTCTTCACCATTTTGGTGCATTTTCACTAACAATCTTAGTGCTGTATCATTATCGATCGCGCCACGAGTTGAAACTTTTCATCAATCTAAATTCACTGCTTATTTTTCCGCTTTCTAATTTCTTTTGCTACCTCATCTCAATTCGTTAGTTGTTGTCGCTAAAATACCTGAATGCATTTATCCCATCCCAGAAATTTCAGTTTGAGGATGTTCCACAAAATTCTAATGGAAAATAAACACATTTTGAGGCCTTATCGAAAAATAAATTATTGTGCATGTACTAGACAGAGCAGTGTCGCAATTTTGTCTATTCTGACAAACCACGATCTGAGACTTGCCTCTGTATGAAGATTCGAGATTCTTTAATATTCTCTTTAGCTTCCGTCAGAATTGCAATTTCTGTAGGCTCGGCTCTTGAACTGAAGACGGGAGAACTTAATGTCCTATTCATTTATGAAAAGTAATAGTCAAAGTTTCTATAACAGAAATTTGATCTCAAAACGCGCTATATTGTTACAAACAAACCCAATACCAAACCTGTTTAAATAGCATTGAATACACAAAGAAAGGGATATATCAAAGCTTTAATTACAAGCCTTTTATCTCGCCAACAAATTCTCTTATACCGTTTCCAAAGTCAAGGAAAGCTTACGTTTTTCACATCGAATAATTTTGCTCAGTAACTACACACGATTTAAAATAATATAAACGAATTCAGCTTCCCTCAAATATCGATAAACCTCCTCCTTATTACGGTTTTTTATCAGCTGATAAAACACTCCTCGTTAGGATGCGGTGATTTTCTCGTATGCTAATTTACAACGTTTACAAAAGCATAATTCACGCTTTCCGGTAATGTTTTTGAAGCCGTTCAAAAAATTCGCAGCACGAGTTTTACCGGGTCTAAAACCACTCGGCTTCGCCTCGTGGTTTTAAATCCAATTAAACACTCCTGCTCGTTTTTATACATTACATAAGTTCGTTGGTTGTTTTTAGGATATCTAATTTTGTTTGAGTCTTTTACTATAACTTGACATGTGTTGCTTATGTTATTAGTAAGAACCGCAAATCATTTGTCAAAGTCTGTCACTAATCAAACACGTTGGCAAGAAAAGTTTGTAATCTATTCATAGTGATGAGTTGATTTAAAATGTTATTTTATATTTTAGCCTTGCAATGCCAAAAAACAAATACAAAACAACAAACAAATTACGCAGATAGAAAGAAGAAAGAAAGAGAAAAAAAAATAACAGAGGAAACAGAACTCAAGTCTAACTTCAACCAAATAAATAGGAACCGTCGAAGCCACTACCGATCAAAATACTATCTATTTGCATTCGCTTATTTATACTAGAAAAATAGAAGTCTGCTATGTGCTGAATGGAAACTTGTTTTCAAGAATAGTATATTGTAATGTAACAAGCAACAGTAACTAGCATACACATTAGAAAAGAAAATGATTTTATACAAATAGGGAAAAACGTTAATAGTATACTTGTACACAGTATCAGTTTCATTCCCTAGAAAGACTTTTTTCTATGAGGTTTAAAAAGTTCACGAGCAGAAAAATTTGTTGTCCGTTCCAGAAGTGATAAATTTGCTGGGCTTGTAAAAGAATGAGTTAAACGGAGGATAGACGAACTCAGCTTGCCACAAAAGTTATAAAACAGTTGAAACGCGGGGAAGGAAATTATTTCCTGTGCGCGGGAAGTCACTTCGTGAAATTCTTCACCATTTTGGTGCATTTTCACTAACAATCTCTGCTCTGTATGATTGTCGATGACGCCACAAGTTAAAACTCTTCAGCAATTAAAGTTTACTTCTTATTTTTCCGCTTTCTACTAAGATTTCTTTACCACCTCATCTCCTATTCGTTACCTGTTGTCGATAAAATAATTGAATGTATTTATTTCACGATCCAGAAATTTGTGAGCTTGTTGGATATATAGCCTAAATTTTAAAGGGAAATGAACACATTCTGGGAACTATTCACCAAATAACTCATGGTGCATTTCAAAGAGACAAAGCAGTGTCGCACTATTCTGAAAATACACAAGTTGGGACCTGCCCTCGTATGAAGATTCGAATTTCTTTGATATTCTCTTTAGTTTCCACGCGAGTTGCGATTTTTATAGGCTCGGCTCTTGAACTGAAGACGGGTGAACTTAATATTCTATTCATTGATGAAAAGTAATAGTCAAAGTTTCTATAACAGAAATCCAATCTCAAAACGTTTCCTCTTGCGCTCTATTGTTACAAACAAAGGGAAGTATCAAACCTGTTAAAATAACATTGAATAGACAAAGACAGAGAAATATATTAAAGCTTTACAAGCCCATGGCCAGTTTTATGCCTTTTATTTCACCAACAAATTCTTTTATACTGTTTCCAAAGTCAAGGAAAGCTTAAGTTTTTCACATCGAATAATTTTGCTCAGGTAGATACACACGATTTAAAATAGAATAAACGAATTTAGCTTCCCTCAAATATTAATTTTAAAGGTGCAGCCGAAGGTTTGTTACACTGGTGTGTATTAAGAAACAGAGAATGAGGGCTTTCTTTTTGGCAAGTAAAACAATTGCTTAGTTAAATTTTTCACTAGTTTGCCGACGCTTTTTCATTCAGAATCTCCACGCTCTACAATCATGATAAATCGCGCCCCAAGTTGAAGATTAGAGTCTGTAAATTCGTTGGTTGTTTTTTTGGATTTCTAATTCTACTTGACTCCTTTACTTCTAAATTGTCTCCAATTTGTTAGCTGTTATCGTTAAAATACTAAAATGCCTTTATTTAGGTAAAGAAATGTGTCAGTGAATGGTTGTTGGAAAGGCAAAAAACTCTAACGGGAAATTAATGAATACCTTCTGAGACATAATCGGCAGGTAAATTGATTAGCCTTATAAACAATTCTCTGAAAAATCAAGAAAGTTACTGGGACTTACTTCTGGATGAAGAATGCGAGTTTTTTTCAATATTCGTTTCACTTTTCCAAGAGAGTTGCGACGCGGTAGTCTCTTGTTGAACTTAAAAGCGGTAACTGACGAAGAGTTTTATTCTTCTATTCATTATGTAACCGTTGCGAGGCATAAATTCGAAATGTCAATCTTAAAAGTGTTCCTTCAGGCGCTTTCTCCAATTACTCATGTGTTATTAAGATGGGCCAATTATTTGTCAAAGTCTGTCACTGATCACACGCCCCCACAAAGACGTGACAAGACAAGTCTGTAATCTATTCAGACTGATGAGTTGATTTAAAATGAAATTATTTTCTGCGCGCGGGACGCTTATTTCGTGAAGTTCTTCGTCATTTTTGTGCATTTTCACTGACAATCTCTGCTCTGTATCATTATCGATCACGCCACAGGTTGAAACTCGTCAACAATATTAATCTAAATGTACTTCTTATTTTTCCGCTTTCCACTGAAATTTCTTTGCCACTCATCTCCAATTCGTTAGCTATAATGTCGCTAAAATAATTGAATGTATTTATTCCCATCCAGAAATTTGTGAGGTTGTTGGACATCTAGCCTAAATTCTAACGGGAAATGAACACCTTTTGAGAACTTCAAATGCCCCCACAAAGACGTGGCAAGACAAGTTTCTACTGTATTCAGACTGATGAGTTGATTTAAAATGTTATTTTATATTTTAGCAGGGCCGTACATAGCGCGGGGGCAGAGGGGGCAGCTGCCTCCCCAAGGAAAACTGAATTGCTTTCTAACACAGTGTTAGTCTCTTATTGAATTGAAGCGGTAACTGACGAAGAGTTCTATTCTTCTATTCATTACGTACCCGTTTGCTAGGCATAAATTCGAAAATACAAGGTCAATCTAAAAAGAAGCACAAATCATTTGTCAAAGTCTGTCACTGGAGTTAAACGCTTCCACAACACGTTGGTAAGAAAAGTAGAAAAGTTTATAATCTGTTCAGACTGATGAGCTGATTTAAGGACCATGCTCGTTACAAATTAAACGTCTTGAGAACTCAAGCCGGTAATGAAAGAAAAAAATCAGTAAAAAGCAATTCGAGCCGTTGAAGCCACTGAAACTGGCCAGCTATCAAAGAACCATATGTTTTCATTCGGCTACTTATGACTGCTTGTGTGCTGAATTAAAACAATTGAAGTGTAGGTAATTAGCAACATACTAAAAAAAAAAAAAATTATTGCACAAACCAGTGTTAGTTTTATGCATACGATTTAAAAAATTCAGACGAAAAACTTTCTTCAGACAAAATCAGTGTTCCTCCAAAAATGATATTGTGAGGTTTAATAATTTTAGAAAGGTAATGCCATGTCATTGAATATATGGAAATACCTTTATAAATTATTGTTCAAGTTGTTGTTGTTCGTTCGTTCGCAAAGGCCATATTATTAAGATATTCCCCGAACTGAGTAGCCGGAGAAAAACTGAAATAATACGAAAGCTTTATACAGAGGTGATGACTTCAGCTGGTAATGATTGGAGGCATGATTTGAAATAGGATGAACGAATTCGGCTTTCCTCAAAATTTCATTGAAAAAAAATATATTATCATGTTAACGCCGGGAAACACAGAGAATGAAGCCTTTGTTTTCTACAACTGAGGTGTTTCCTTCGTGGAATTCCTCACCGTTTTGGTCTTACCGACTTAGAATCTCCCCGAAAATTTTCAGCTGCTTTCTGGAAAGACTTCTTTCAGGTTTAAACGGTTATTGAATCGGCTCAACTTTAGTTTTAAAATTAAAATTCTTAATAAATCAGGAAGGTGTGAAATATAAAAATACAAAGAAGTTTCACAGTTTTGAATGGGGATAAAAGATTAAAATGACGGATAAGTAACATTTAAGCATAACCAAGAGAGGACTAAACAAGCCACGAAAATCGCAAATCCAGTGGATAAAACACCCAGTACTCCAACTAAAACATTTTGTTCGCAGGATAGCGACTTATCCGCTTGATTAAGTGATCCAGTCTCTGACCAACAACTAGGCCCTGGATTGCAAATCATTACCGATGTACATAACATTCAAAAGTAACTTTTCCTAAGATTCCAATCAGCGGTGAAACTGAACACGATTTGCCTGGAAACTCCTATCAGTAAATGGAACATGGTCAAGCTTCCATATGGATCAGCTGAATTGAGAAGCTTCGATCGGGACAGCTGAATTGAGTTTAGCCTGCCTTTGAATTACTAGAGTCAACAGAAAGTTGGCTAGAACTTAAGTGACAACCATTTATGGCTTGGCTTGTTAAACTTTGTTCATAGGATGAGTTGGGGTCTCTCCGGTCCGGTGAGCGCGTGCTCATTTCCTGGACAGCGGATTATAATCGACCGTAAGGGTGGGAGGATTCTTGGTTTCCCCGGAGACAAAAAAATTGAAGAAATTTAATTGCATCAATGGTAAAACGTTTAAAAGCAATTTTTCAAGTAAACGGACAGCGGTTAACAGATGGGAACAGAATATGAAGTTTTCGTTTCAAATTCGTCCCACTGACGGGCAAGACACACAGTGATAGAATCTACATATCGGTGATACACGGCAAATTTCCCAAGTATATGATGTAAAATGAATGATCTAACACTATTTAAACAACTTAATATGCCATTTAAAACTTACTCAATAATGGCAATTAGATAGCTGTTAAAAATATAACCATGGTAATAAATGGAAAGCTATAAATATAAATAAGGCTGAATTATTATTATTATTTTTTTCAGGCTTTCTTTACGCAACTGCTTAAGGACGGTGCCTACTAATACCGAAGTATTTTTGCACGGTTTATGACTATGCGGGAAAAACAGATCTTAGCAAGGCCTCTTAGAATCCAAAAAGAAAATTGGGGGTAACCACGCATTTTTCAGAGATAATTAAGCAATAATATCTCTAAAAAGCGCCAAAATATAAAGCAATGTATGGGATTTTTTTCCTAAATTGAAGTTTAATTATCTCTGAAAAATACATGGTTACCCCTAATTTTCTTTTTAGATACCAAAAGCACTTGCTAAGTTCTGCTTTCTCCGTATAGTTTTAAACCGCGCAAAATTATCCCTGTATTAGTAGGCACCACCCATAGGAAACCCGAGTATCTCGAGATGCGCAGAACGTATGTGCAGTAACAATAGTAGGCACCGTCCTTAAGTTGCGTACTAACTGCGAGGATCTTTCTTCTATTTTAAATATCATTTGTTTCAAGCCTTTGGAATAACAAACAGAACCAGAAATAAAGTGTGTAATAGAGCGGTTTTCAATTCTACTTCAAAAGTAATTTCGGCTTTACAAAGCTCTGTGCTTGGTTAGCAAAACTCACGCCACTTTCTCAACCAATCCCTCTCCTGAGAAGAACAGCAAACACCTGAATATATCCTGACTTGCTCCGTGTTTTCCCGCGCTTGTTGCCGGTAGCATGCATTTGTTTGGAAGTCTGATTGGTTCACTGTGTTGTCTAGGTCCATTGTGATTGGCCAGAGTAATTACTTTGGCTTGGGTTTGACAACACTCAAATCAACACGCTACACTTGATAAGGCGAGCGTTATAGATTCCCTTGTCTATACACTATTGAACTGAATTGGCAGTGCAAACATTTGTTATCAAAAATGACGCACGCAAATCTGAGCCACACTATTGTTTCTGAACAACAGACGAGTGCTATTGTTTTTTTCAATAATAGGCTTTTTTTTTTTTAATTAAGAAACAACATTTAAGATACATCTTAATTTAGGAGGGCTTCGCGAGGGAATCTAGTCCCTGTTAATTGATTTACAAACCCGACCATATTTCCAAGAAACACCCCGGAGCCCCCATTCAGCAACATCTCACATTAATGTTGATTAAATGTAGTTGCAAAGACAGCACTTCACAAACGACCAACACTGGACTGTTTCAAAGTTTTGTTTTTTACTTACCGACATTGTAGCTCATCACAACCTCTCACTAGATCAGTGGTTATTGATTCCTACAGTAGTTTGGAACGTCCTGGGATCGATTCACATCCATCGGGGACGTATAATTATCGACTCTTTTGCTTAGATTTTGGTGATCCATAGAAACAAAAAACTTTATTTGTACCCAAATTAAAGAATTATATTACGTTGGGTAGGCGGCTGAAGCTCCTACTCAGTACAGCTTTAATCCAATATAAACAAGCCCTTAGAGACTACAGTTTATCAAATCACACTTTTGCGGCGGGTATTCTAACGGCAAAGTTTATTAGTCCATGTTACAGCATTAACCGATTAAGTTTAGAAGAACAGTCACAGAAACGAAACTATACTATAGATCAACACCTATTCGTGTGGACTTTCAGCATGTTATCGTCCTCAGGGTGTGATTGCTGAAAAAGAAATAGAATTGGTTTTCTTAAGTACGTTGTGAGAGAAGTATGCAAGAAATTGGGAAAATTACATCAAAGCAGGGTGTTCGGCATTCTGTGAGTTCGTAGCTAGCCTGAAATGTACGTGCCTAGCATACACTTGGGTGGCGCTACTGAATAAATATTTTAAAATATTTTTATATTAGGAGAACGTAGAATGTGTCGCTCTGCAAATTGTGACCGCAACACATCTCAGATTTTAAAGCCAGTGACGACACATACCTTAAGTTGACAGCTCCGCACCACGATAATCAGAACTCCTTATTTAGTTAATAGCTGGTTTATACGGGGAATTGGGATTTTAAAAAGTTCAGCTTTCTTAGTCAGTTCAAGGAGGTAAGATAAGACGAGGAGAAATTAGACCATCCCATCATGCTTTTAGTCTTAGCTAGCCTGCGTAGCTGGCGGGATGTGGGGCGAAGGCGAAATTGTGCTGTAGGAGCTGCTAGGGGCATGGGGAAGAGACGATTTGAAATGTATTTTCGCACAGGTAACGCTGCTGGTGTCGCGCGGCCTTACGCCGCTAATGGTGGATAAGCCGCCAAAACTTTCTATTCGCGCACTGACAGAATACTGCCAGCTACGCAGGCTATGGTGAACAGCATCGGTTAATATTTTCGGTTCGTGTTGCGGGTAAAACTAAACAAAACATAAAAGACTTACCACAAAACGGAGATTTGTTGTTTGTTTTTAAGTAGTATGTTCCAGTCTTTTTGGTGCGATCAGCATCATAACCCATTTCTGGACATCCGTCATCACATTTTAGACATTTCCCTTTCTCGAAGTCTTTGTAGCTCGAGCATGGATACGCTGTCCAGGAGCATTGTCTTTTCACAGAAGCAGTGTAGTATGCATGCGCTCTCGAATGGTCACAGCTCTTTACTGACAAATTTTCTAATAAAAATAATATAAAGAAAATGAAGTTTTCATTAAGATGAGCCAATTATGGAATTATGGAAGTAATACACACCCAACTTTTTTTTATCTTAATTGAAAACACTCATTGCACATGTTTAGCTACTTTGCAAAAGTATCGTTTTTAGCTATCCGTGTGTTCAGCTTTTATCTGTTTAATATCTCGGTTAACTTGTAAAGTTCTTTAAAGGTACTTTAAAAAGGCTCAACTTACTGCCCTAAAAGGCGATCTAGAGAAGCTATAAGAGATGTCATTTGTAGGCCACAGAATTCGCCATCACGCACTTCCCGATTATCCTCCGTATTACTTCACCAACCCCCAATCTACCGGACCGCGCCCTCTCCTTTGTCAAGTGAGATCAGACAATTGGCTAATATTGCCTCGATACTAAGAGGGTCGATGTATTCCGTGCACAGCCTTCTGGTCATTGTAGCTATAGCTGTGCAGAAGTCTGACCCAGATTTCTTGAAAGATTTGCACGCAAGCCTTCTCCTAAAGCCATGGCGTCTACACCTGAAGGTCCGCCAGAGCCTTTAGTCCTCAACGCAGCATCGCGAACCACCTCCCCGTTGATCTGGTAGTAAACTGTATCTGGAACGTCTTTGATTGTTCCAAAGAGTAGAAAACCTATGTGGGCGTCCTGTGCCACAGGGTGTATTTCCCTAAGTTGCCTCATAACGTCGTCACTTAAGGGCAGAATACCTCCGCCGTCGTCATGGCTGAAGTACCGCAAGGCTGCATTTATTTTACCTGTCATCACGAGGTTTTCAAAGACTTTTGCTTTATTGAGTGGATCAGCTCTACGGGAGTTGGTAAGACGCCTTTGGATCATCCGCCCTTCACGCACTAGGACATCTATTTCGCCATCTTTCCACAATGCCAGTCGTTTATCCTAACACTCTTGGTACTCCATTGCCTCAGATTTCTGGCTCGTTTTTTGTAGCCCACACAGCAAGGAGGACAATAGCTGCTCTAAGAGCAATGTGTTGGATTTCTGACCCATTGTTCCAATCGTTTATGTGCTGTGTACCCATAGGGGACAAGAAAAGTGTTCTTCCGCCTTTTTGTGATCTCACTATAAGCATTGTCAATGGTTGACGTGTTGACCATTATTGTTCTTCCATCACTATGTCGACTCCAAATAAATGAAGATGGCGTGTTAATGGCTTTGTGGCTATATTATTATTATTATTATTATTATTATTATTATTATGCGCAGTAAAACTATCTGTATGCACAGTATCAGAAAGCAACACAGGAGGCATAGCGTAACCTGTGAGCCAAGCGAAACTTAAGATAGTACGTGAATAAATCAATTATTATTATTACGTGAATAAATCAATTATTATTATTATTATTATTATTATTATTATTATTACACTAGTGGAAATTGTTCTTTTATCTTCTGAACCAAACCCATATGAATTAGCTTATTATTGTCATTATTATTATTATTATTATTATTATTATTATTATTATAATTATTATTATTATTATTATTATTATTATTATTATTATCATTATTATTATTATTATTATTTTAAGCAAGCAGTCGAACGAATCGGTGCTTCGGGCAATTCTTGTGTTGGGTGATGTGAACATTAATATCCTCAAGGCAAAAACCTGTAGTAACGCCCAAAGACTCCTAAATTCCCTACAGATTTATAATCCTTTACCAACAATCGATAAGCCAACCAGAGTATAAACTAATTCATGCAACCCACCAAATAAAGGGAGGATCATAATCTTTATATGTTTAACTAGCATTGTTCTAAGATGTAACTGGAGGCCACCGACTCTCGCAACCCAAAAAAACAAAACAACAAACAAGCAAAGAAGCAAACAGAACAAAAGGCTAAAAGAACCCGCTCTGGATACGATCTATCTCGAGTGACTGTCCGTTCCAGAGCTGTTGTTAGTTGCAGAACTTAAGGTGATTCCACCGAATTGCATCGCGTATCCTTGCTGCGCATAATTTTTCGCGTCATTTAGCGCTCGCACGAGTGCGCGCGCACACAACATTACGGGATTTCCTTGAGGTTAAGCTCGGCAGGAAAATAAATGGTCCTTGTTTTCTAAACGAGCACGGTGACCCCCATTTTTTAATGCATCAATTTAAATGTCATACGGTTGACCACTATATATCGCGATTTAAAGAAAAGTTTAATACTCTACTTTGAGATATTTTTATTTGAATGATTTAAAAAGCACGTATTTTGGTAGTGCTGCTTACGTGCACACGCAGCAAAATCTTTAATTTCTTTCATAATCTTTATTCCAGTTCAATTAAAATAGTTTGTTATGTAAGATTAAAGTGAATTTTGTTGAACGGCTTCGATATTTTAATGTTAATTGATTTTTCTAGAAATTATAGTTTCCTTTTCTGATTACTAGCGTTCCTAATATGAACCTCGTGGGTCATCTATTTACTATAATAGCCATCCAGGTTGCACAAAAACGAGCACAGTGACCCCCATTTTTTATGGCATTTCTGTAATGCTCATAACATAGTCATGAACTGGACCAAGTCTTAGACAATTTTAAATACTCCTTCTTTTTCGGTGGAATCACCTTAAATGCTCATCTCTATAACTTACCACAGCCACGTTGCTCTGAGCCACCATTTGGGAAGAAATCGATGTGGCCAACCTTTTGAGGAGTGCCAAAGACGTTAGCATCAGTGTGAATAACGTCCACATATTGGGCATCACTTGGGTCCAGCCTAACTTCCTCTTTGTAGTCGGTAAAATATGGACCAGCAGGATCCAAACCTAATGTTGTGTACAAACCAAAACAACAAACACATTAACGGAGTGTGTGCTGTCTTACCCCGCGAGCAGTCCGGTGGAGAAACCACTGCTCGCAGGGTAGTGCTATCTCTATGACGTGTATACAGCTATTTCAATTAACGTTGTCGGTTCAAAGAATGAAGCTAAAAGACAAGACCGAAAGTTTAGGTGGGATTTTTATGAATAAATTCATCAAAATCAGTCATGCCTGGAGAAAACAATAGGTTGTAATTAGCAGTACAATGACCTGCATGTGCAGGGATGATTTTGATGAAATTATTCATAAAAAATAATCCCACAAAACACTGTGGTCTTGTCTTTTAGCGTTATTTTGATCCGACAACGTTAATTGAAATAGCTGTATGTTACGAGGTAAAATAAACTAAGAAGAAGAAGAAGGAGAAGAACCTTTGCGCAAAATACAGTTATAGGAAAACGTTACCGCACTCTTGCTACTCAGTTTAATTTATAGAATATTTATTTCAAGCGAGAAACGTCCTTGGACTCTCCGATGAAGGTGTACAGCGTCCAAGCAAATAAAGTTATCTTTTTCCAGGTTCCAGAAAATTTTATTTACTTTTTTTCAAATATAAATAGAGCTTTCATTCATCTGGAGCGGTCTTGGTCGTAAGACGGAACAATGGAAATAAAGAAGAAGTACTACACTTGGACTGGGGTTCAAGCAATCTCTTATTCAATTCAGGCTTAGTAACTTGTCCAAGAAGGACAGCCAAAATAATAATTCACGATATACTTATACATTTCAGCGCATTTAAGTAAAATAGCAATAATTTTCAAGTTATGAATAGCATGTTTCTGCTAGCTACAGGAGTTGTAATTTTGGGTTATTTTTGCAACTTCACAGATAAACTTAAGTGTTGTTGTTGTTGTTGTTGTTGTCATTGCTGTTTACAACTTTTTGTTTTTGTAATGATCGGTCAATTTGTTTAAAAAACGTACCTGTTATACGACCCAGCACCATATCATTAGCCCGCAAATTGCTCCCAGCGTATCCAGCGGTTTGAGCTCCAAGACTGAATCCCACAATGTAGAATCGATCAGCCAAAAGAGGGGAACCATTACTACTAGAAATCAGGAACCTTATGAGCACGGCTATCTGAGCCCCAACAAGCCGAGCGTTTCCAACAGCCTGTGTATAAGAGACTTTTGCTCCTTTCGACCAGTCGACCAAAATCACATTGCAGTCCTCTCGATCAAGAAGTGCATCGCTCATTGGTTCAGCCCAAGTCTGGATGCTTCCTGTGAAGGGAATGAAATGATTTTGCATTATAATACATCACCTTTATTTAAACCTCGGGTTTACAAGCTGTAAAAGCTAATTCTCAGAGAGAAGAAATATATAGAAGAAATAAACTATGCTATATTTGCAGAAAGAAAAAGGTTTTAACTACACATCCTACATTTTTGCTGACAAGAAATGTTATTATTGAAAGGGAAGTCGAGAGGTTATTAGCTTGGGAGGAGCACTACCATCATGCAAGGCCACTCTCTCTCTCTCTCTCTCTCTCTCTCTCTCTCTCTCTCTCTCTCTCTCTCTCTCTCTCTCTCTCTCTCTCTCTCTCTCTCTCTCTCTCTCTCTCTCTTTCTCTCTCGATCGATCGATCGCTCGATCGACGGTTGCGGCGCATGCTGTTCTTGTCGTGTTTTATTCTTGTAGAAACTAAATTATATTAATATCAGTTAATAACTAATCTTGTCGACTGGAAACATCTTTTTTGTTGCATTCAGTGTCTTTTATGTTAAGTGTTATGTTACATTTTTCCATTTTTTTCCTTGAAATTATATATTAATTAAAAACATTTCATGAATCTCTCGATCTCTAATCAATCGCAGCTGCAAACATCTAACGATCTAACCCTTTTAAAGTCTCTTGAAATGAAGGACGGTGTGTCATTTTGCTGCTGAGCATGCGTTCTTGTGCCTGTTGACGCTACGCGCCCGACAAACTCGGTTTTTCGAGCAGTTCATTACTATGAGACTGAATGCAGATCTCATGCGGGGTTACTGGAATCGAAAAAGAAAATTCGCGGTAACGACGCTTTCTTTAGGTCGGGCGATTAAGCTTAAATGCTTAACTTGTATTTTAAAGGTTTAGAATTCTTGTGTGGATACTTTCTTTATGGATTCCTATAGCTCTTCATAAGATTTGCTTTATTCGCATTGTTGGTGGACCACGAAAAAATATATCTGTATTAGGCACCGTCCTTGAATAGCTCTGTTTCTATGGTTCAATGGTTCGACTACTTCCTGGAAGTCTTCATCAGTCGATGAGATTGACTGGTTCAATTATTCGTTTGGCGTTAATATGAAGACGGAGAGCTGACTCTGGAAGATTTTGATCCTTATCAGTCTATCACGAAAAGAATGAAGATCGATTAAAATTCACCAACTACATCTGGCCATCGCGATTCAATTAATCAGGGTCCTAAAGACGTTCAGTGTTTCAGGGTTCCGCGCCCAAAAATACTGCGCCCTAGAAAATTAAAACTCTAGTCTTCTAGTGCTCCATAGTTGTACTGTGGGTTCCATTTAGCCATGAACAGCTTTACGTTTGTGTCCAGGCTCCAACTACAGTCCATAATAATACTTCTTTGTCTTAACCTATTAATTCGACTTCTTGGTTTGGAAATACAGTTGATATTAAAATAACTCAATCGCACCTACCTAAATACCCATGAACCACAAAGATTGTCCGTCTAGAGATGTTGAAATTAGAAGCTCTCAGCTTGCTTTCATCCTCGTCGTCGATAATCTGAGAGGTTTTCATGTTGAGTCTTGTGAACAAATGAAACTTTGTTCCAACTTTCGACGGTTTCTGTGGCAACTGTCTTGATAGAGGTGAAAAGTATTCGAAGCAGCCATACTTGTCATAGCACACCGTTTTTGGTTTTGGTTTTGCTATAAAAAGAAACAGCTTTGTCATAAGACCTCGGAAGACAATAACATCAATAATTTTTCGTGGTTGGAAATATATCGGTATGGGAACTGCACACGAAAAATCTAATTTAAGAAGGACCCTTAAAACCCAGTTAGCCACTTGAGGAGTTGCTAACTTTGTAGAGAACTTTAAAAGATTGATTTTTCTCAATTTCGGCTTCCTGGTACCTGCCGTGAAGCTGCTAGACTTCTTTATGCGTGGTCTAATCTATTTTTAACTTTCTCTAGACCGGGGAGGGGGGCGAATTCTGCTGCCGGCGACTTTGAAGCTGTTTAACTTTTTTAATATTTGAACAAACGCCATAAAACTTCAGGAGTTTAACTAAAATTTATCTTGATTTTTTTTTATGTTTCCTTATTAACTTTGATGTTACCATCATAACAAGGTTTTTTCTTTTTCAGAAAATGGAAAATCCCGTTTTGAAATTAAAAAAAAATTACTTTTCATACCGTAACTTTTATGTTTTCAGCTCATATTAGTACTAGTGTTCCTTTATAATGGTGTCTTGGAGGATAAGGCGAACCGTCTGCATAATTTATTACTACTAACTAGTTTATTGTACCTTAGGCACGTAGGCACATTCAATGTAAACTTTAAAGTTAACAGGGCGAAGAACCGTTTTATTACATCGCAGTGTATTCGTGTGAATAGTTATAAATGAGAGTATTCATATATTTTATATTTTTACAAGTAGCTTCTCTTTTTATTGGTTGTATTATTATTGAATGCCAAATTCAGCTCATGGCTGCTATGTGTTATGAAATATACTATCAATCTATTTAAAGTATCTATCTGTCATCTTTTCTTGGTTTTGATTTCTTTTTGTTCAATTTTGGCTCTTCCCAAAAGTTTTGAAGAAATTCAGAAATCCAAGATGGTGAATCCAATAAGGCCGACATTTGGCAATGTCGACGTAAAAACTCCGTCATATGACGTCATTAATTCTTGTTGTGGACCGGCAAAGAAACAAAAGAAAACATATTTATCCCCCAAGTCTCCCAGTCTAGATAGGGTTAGAGGCGTTAATATTTTTACTTAAAGACTTAAACCCGAATAACTTTCTATCTAGCACGTCCAGGATCACGTGTTAGTACTAACTGAAAAATATCTCACGTCAAAACTTATAAACAGAGTAAACGGACGTTGATTCAAGGTGAGACCACTGGTCTCCTCGAGAAAGCCGCGCATGAGTAATACCTGCAGAAATACTGCACTGATGACGTAATTTCTAGCCAGATCCCACGAGGAGCGCGCGTATCACTAGCGTTTGTGGTTTTCAAGATCACGGAAACGAAATACGCTTCGATTTTCTGTTGTCTCGCAAAGATTCTTCTGATTAAACGACCGCTAGAAGAAATTTACTCTGAAGATTGGAGTATTAAAATGAAATATCCTCAATTTACTGAATTAGAATTTTATACGACGTGTAGAGAAATGAACTGTTCATAAAACGGCAAGTTATTCCACGGCTTAGGGGTATTTATCGCTTAATTATCTTACATTAACTTTAATGACAGATTGTTTGTTGGATCTTGCATTACAATGATAACCTCGGTTGTATTTACCGCTACCAATAGAAGGGACGTTTAGCAAAAATGTTCGAAATTAATGAAGATATACGTTATCAAAATGGATTTATATGTAGCAGGTTGTAGTATCTGAATATAGTTCGCACGTTTCTGCTATCTGTTGTGCTAAATGTAACATTTTGAAGTTCCATAGAACGTTTTTTTGTCGCAATTTTTCTTAGTGCGTAAGATTTCAGGTAACCGTAACGTAGAAAACGAAAGTTGGCACCAAAATGTCGAGAAACGTTATACAAATGTATCTGCATGCAAGTAAAATATCTCTATTAAATATATTACGTTATCTCAGACTCAGAGCCTAAAAATCCACCCAAATTTTGCATTAAGTACTTTTCAATTTAAAATTATCAAACTGATTTCTTTGGAGTAACTTGTTACACGACAACATTTTCAGAAAATCTCCCCAATTTCATGTTAAACCTGAAAACCCCTCATCTGAGCATAACATTTTTCCATTTTCCTAATTTAATACTTACACTGTGCTAGGGATGTAAATGTTATTACCACGAAAACAATTCCCTTACTAAACATCATGTCCTTGTTTCAAAACCTGGGATTGCAATCGTGTTTTACGAAATGTTTCCCGTTGAATAAAGTAAAAGTGTATCAAACAAAGTACCTATCTATGTTAATTATAACATAATGCATTCAATTTCGTGGCAAAGAGCAAATACGAAGGTATTGTCAATCAACAATAAAGACACTTGTATTATTTTAATTTTGTCTTATCACTTGTGTTGCTTATCGTCCGTTGGTGTTGGGAAACGATGCCGTTAGTGTTTTCTTCATGGTGAATGGTGAATATTCTATGCAATGCGATCACCTTTAAACTTGAACTTCAACTTAACTACTTCCATCACGTTAGGTCATTATTTACAAAGACTATGCATTATTAATGCTAAGAAAATAACAATACAAGTGTGAGTTTCACAGAAATCAGAGTAGCTTGTTGTCTGATAAATTTCATATTTTATCTATAAAACGTTAGCAGTTTAATCAATCTTCAACTGTGTATTACTGATCTAGCACTGATCAAACATTGTTTTCTCCTGGTATAAATTTGGTACGAGCAGGTGTTCTGTTTTCGACTGTTACTCAGGAAACTAATCTTTCAATCAAGCATTCTTGAAATTGGCTTGATAACACTGAATGAATTGTTCACATTAAATCACGTCTTATATTACTGTTCTATGAAGTTAACTTTTCACTAATATTTTCATGGAAATGGATAGTCGCCTTATTTTTCATCGTTTCTGGTAAATCTCCACCGAGTTTCTTACCGAATTTATAGAAGCCGACGTCATAACCCCGTTGATGAAGATTTCAACTTAAAGGATTCAATTTCAAATGTTTGGTAAATACCAAAGGACGTCACTAAATTATACACATGTAAAGTAATTGCACTGACTGAATCTGACCTTCAACTGACCCCTCCCCCCTCCTCCCCCACTACCCACCCGGTGACCTACAGCAGGTGGTATGGGATACTTAGATCGCCTATTACCCAAGATAGACCAGTATCAAAGCCTACTTGTGTGCCAGATTTGAATGTAGCTCGACTTGACTGCAGTACAATTTCAATGCGAGTCGCGGTCAGTTGATCAATGTACATTAAACTATCATAAACCAAAGGAACACAACTGGAACATTAACGCAAAATACGTCTTCTGTGATTGGTTAGGGTGGTCACTTTGGATTTGGTGTTCGGGCACTTAAATGAAGTCTGCCTACAGCCCGGGGAACAAAGTCTCGTGAGAGTTTTCTAGAGTCAGATTAAATGTAGTGTACCTGCTTTTCTGTTTCTTCTGATTAGTTTATTCTTTTTGAAGGAGTCGACGAATAAGCCTTAAAAATTAGTACCTTTACTCTTGGAAGGGGGTACTACAAGCCAAGATATGGCTGTTTTACTTAATGTTTTCTTTTTTACAAATTTTCTGTTTTGCTTTTGTAGACCTGGACGTGTTATCTCGTAGTTCATCATGAAGGCCACCTATATTCTCCGCACTGTAAGTGTCCTGATGGATCACATCAGTTATTACGTCAGAAGGGCTAAGAAGTGTTCAAAGCGGTGTTCAAAATGTAAGTGAGACCAACCAAACTAGAACTTTCTACGAAATGTTTTCATTTTATTTTTTTCCCTTTTTTCAATTCCTGTCTAGATCCCTTGCACAGTTTAACAAAAGACTACAAAGTCAGTTTTGTACAGAAAAAAAAAATAAGGTTATAGTTTTTAAGTATAAACAGGAAGACTCCATTATTTCAATGAAATTTTATTGTAAGTATGTCGAGACAACATCGTGTTCTGAAAACTGGCTTTCGTTTTATAAGAATGAATTTTCAAGACAAATGATCCTAAAGCTGCTAAATTTCTTGCTGTGATGATGTAACGGCCATGTTATTATACTAAAGGAACGGGTTCTCGTTGTTTGGCTCCTTCAACTTATGCCAAATCGGCAAATGGGCGTACGTGATGTTGGGTTTTAAAAAGGTTTCAATGCACTTAAGCTGAGTCGTATTCCATCCGGATATTATCCTACTGGTGTACTGTTGTTCAGAACTGCCTTGACTTGGTCTGATTACTCTAGGCCTGAGATTCATACCTTTTTTATGGCTATAACAGATACAGAAGTAGGCTTTATATTATAATTATACAACTCAAGAGTTCATGCTAACAACTTGACAGCTTGTGCCTTTGCATTTTGGAAAGAGCTTCAGTTAACATTTTTGTTCCTCTAGTCACTCACTACCTAAATTAAGTGCAAACGGAGGAAAGGTACAATCCAAATCACACACGGGAAACTCCTCGTCCTCTTTCTTCAAGAGCTGTCGCGTGAGAGCTCACTTTTATTACTTTAAAAAGGGTCATTAAAATTTACGATACGGTTAAAATTGCATTGACCGTGCTTTGTTCTGTTTTAAGGTGGCAAGCATAATGAAAATTCCCGTGTCATTTAGAAAACTGCGCGCGCTCGTGCCATTTTAGTACCCAGTCACCGCGCGCCAAATATACTGTATAGAGTCACCTTAAACATGTCTTGTTGGTGTGACGTGTTTAGTTAAACCAGGTTTAACAAAATGAAAATTGGTAACAGAAAGCTCAACCATTGGCTTTGCATAGAATTCAAGTAAACTTTAACTTGAGCTTTCATTTGTGCTAAATTTGTAGTCAACAAAAATCCGGAAGTAGCTTTTATGAAGGAAACAACTCTGTTTAACTAAACAGCCTTTAAACGTGTTTAAGCCTTGGTGTGAATGGGGCAGTAGATTAAGGAAAACGTGTCTTCAATTTCGTCTTAGCTGTTTACTTGCTCACTCTTTGCGTCAGACAAGCCGTTCTCTTCAGCCGATGACATTGCGGATATAACACGAAGATCAAGTTTATTTCACATTGTTTAGAACTATTTGCAAAAGAAGAAAGTAGGTATTACAAAAATTACAAGTCATGATGAAAATATACGAAATATTTAATAGCGGAGTCGAGTGCGCGCGGAGCCCCATTGATAAGAGAATTTAGTAAACCCACGAATTCGAAAAATTTTGGTTTTGGTTATGACGTGCTGTCCGACCGTCCGTACGTAAGTAATTTTGCCCTCGGTGAAAGAAATATTAAGAAAAAATGTCCTCTGTTACAACAAATCAGCATTCAATAATGTTGCCCTTTGTATTATATTGTGATTGTTATTGTTGATGGGAAGTTTGCTGCATATGCACTAAAAATATATATAACTGCAGAAAGGATGAGGAACTGGGAAGGTTATTACGATAAACAGATTTCTATGAAGGCTATGGAAAAAAATTGGAGCTCCCTTTTAGGTTTGGCTAAATGTATATATTAATTTTGTGTATATTGACCAAACATAGCACAGGTTTTTTAGTTGGCCAATGCCATGTCCAAGTATATAGAGAATCCATGGCATAAAGTAACTGGGTTGTGCACCGTGAGCGATGATTTACTGAAAATGCCTTTTGTTTCTCATTGTTTATGCGTGTAATGAGTTTGTTGACTACAGTCAAACCAACTCAGGCTTTGCGTAGAACACTCCAGCTAAATGTTTTAATCTGTTGTGGAGCATGTGGTACAACATGAAATATAACTAAAACTATTTCAAAATTTAATTGAAACTTACTTTATAACTGAAGAATACTCGACCGGCGAATAACTTTTAAAATTACTTTGCAGAAGGAACTATATATTGGGATCTCGATCAAAGGCCCCCACCCCACCAATCCAAGTAAATACTTAACGCTGACAGTATGAAATTTGATCATTGTTTACTAGTGATGGCGATTGGACTGACTTTTTCTGGTCAGAAAAGGAATTTAGGCTCAATTTATAATATCTGAGACTTTTTTAACATCTTGATGCTCCATTTATGTCACCGTTTTAGTATCTGTTTGGTCCGTCGATCATAAAAAAATATTAAATTGTTAAATGAAAGCAACGCGGTATGTGCCATTTACGGTGTTAAAGCCACATTAAAACAGAGTAATATTGTGAGGTATTTTCTTAAAAGACAAACTGTATTCAGATTCAGTTCTTGCTTTACATAATTGCATTGATATTTCTATAATTGTCTCGTCTATGACCATGCAAAGTAGTCTCTGTACGCTTGTCTCGAGGCCTTTTCAATTATAGCTTTTGTTTTGGTGGTCCTCGTCGGGTCAAAGCAGTTTAATCATCAATACGTTTTGACAAATATAATTGAAGTTCGAACGTAAACATTCTATTTCTAAAACACCTCTATGGGTGTTAATAGTTCATAGTGTCTTTTAGTAACTAATTTCCACTGCATTTAGTTACTGAGCCAGTCGATTACTTTTATCCGGCGGTTCCGTGTGTGTACAATATCTTAAAAGTACATATTGTCTCATCTCGTTCTAGTTTATCTTAGACAAATTTGAGATTGAAACACAAAAACAGATTTGTGTTTCAATCTCAAATTTGTTTTAATCACTTTGTGAGTCATATTGCATTCTGGTAGTTGTCAGGTTAAAACAATTCTTTCATTACACATTCGGCAAATTGAATTTGCAATACAAACAGTCCATTATTTTTAAAAATAAATCTCTAAGACCTAATATTTCAAAGCGTCTTAATTAATTTGCACCTGGCATCCCACTGTACGTAACTAAACTACAGTCAACCGGTCATATTTGACAGACAGTCTCATGTCGGTCGAATTGTAACATTCGACGATGCGATAAAAGGTATATACAACCGTGGCCACAATTTCTTCCAGACCAGTTGTCTATTCTCTGTCTTTTGTCGATAATTAACTCTTTCTTCAAACAAAGCTCGCTCCCACAGTTGGTCGTTTTTTAATTAACACATGCCTCGATAATAGTACTCATTTTGTTTTCCATTTCAGCTTCTACTGCATTCCATTTTATTTATCTTTTTTTTTTTTTTGGTTCATTTTCCTGAAGTTTCTTTTCAACAGATGCTGACTGAGATTCGAAGAGAGAGGACGAGATCTATGAATTGATAGTTTTAGCTGAAATCGGCTGATAAAGCGTGGGTAGTTTGGATAATTACACCCTGTTTAAAGTTCAGGTAGGCTGAATTCTCAGTTATCACTTCAATTCAACTCAGCATACTTACTAATTAATGGTGTTTATCATCAATGCTTTTTAGGCATTAAGCTGTGTCTACAGTACCGGAAAATCGCACTTAGGGTTGTATTCAATAGATAGCCCATTTCCTGCTTGCAGTGCATTTTACTCAGCTCCCAGTCTACAATCTATACCATTTCGGATTGTCATTAGCCTCACATATAGCTAACGATACAAACTGAGCACTTGTTTTGAGACGAACTGAGGTTCCTTCGTTAGGTCAGTCATTAGACACTTTTACCTATTAACACTACTTTCATCTAAGGATTCGAGGTCCCATTAAGATCATTAAGTTTTTTTCTCGCTTGAACCTGCCGAGCAGACCGCCAGTCATCCAATTATTGGTTACATTAAGTACCATACAACACATTCACGTAAAGGCAAAAATGGTTAAAACTAATGATTGTTTACTTAATTATTTAAAGATGCGATGCGGAATCTCGTAATTTAGTTAACCTTTCGTCAAAAGTAGTGAAATCAAAATAGACACGTGCCATATCTTCAAGATTACAAGTGGACGCTACAAGTGCACAAAATGGCAGACAGCGACAAATTTCCACTGCCTTTGGTTATAGCGTGCGCCTTGTTTTTTGTGTTTACATTCATTTCATCAACCATTGGTAACACTTGGGTCATAAAATATTGCTGGAAGACCCTGAAGCGAAAGAAGATTTCTCTAATGTGGTACGTACTAAACTTGGCTTTAGCTGATCTTCTATTTACATTGCTGACACCCTTTAATGTCATCGCTTTTGTGTATCGCTGGGTTGGAGGGAATATTACTTGCAAGTTACAGGGATTCTTGGTAGAGGCATCTTACACGGTCTCAATCGCGACTCTTGTTATGATCAGCTACCAGAGATTAGCAGCCATCGCAGATCCCCTGAATGCACGAGTACGAAACATCTCGGGTCAAGATTTTCGAAAAATCTTAATACTTTGGGCGATTTGCCTGGTAGTCTGCTCGCCTTTGCTCTTTCTGTACCATTTAGAACTTGACACAGGTTCTCCAGTCTGTGATAATTCCGCGTGGGGAATCATTGGCAAGCAGGTCTTTTACAGCTTACATGCTGTCTTCTCGTTCGTTGTTCCATTGTGTTATATGATTTATTCGCAAAGCAAGATATTTTGTGCTCTTCGTGCCCAAGTAATCGTACCGGTTACGCTTTCGGCGGTGGAATCAACTAGAAAACGCCAAAAGAAAATTGCCAAGACGCTTGCAGCACTAACAACAGTGTTTGTTTTTTGCTGGTCTCCGTTTATGGTCATCAGAACTCTCATGTACGTTCACTTAGCTGAACCGGATTTTATATGGAAAGTTGCTCAGTTGCTAGTATGCCTCAATGCTGTGCTAGACCCTGTTATGTACGGTATTTATGGAGGGAACCTCAAAATTGCTTTGTGCGCACGTTGCTGTTGCAGTGTTAAGCAAAACACAAGTGAGCGTGTTTTCTCCATGGTTCATTCAGGTACAACAAATATGGAAACTATGCAAAGGCCCGAAGCCTTTTGTTTGAAGTAACTAACCCTTGGAATACATATTGTACATCAATCAAGGAGGATGCCTTCCATTTTGTGGAAGGTCTTCCACGGTGACAGCCCAATTTCCTTGAGTTACTGATAATACTACTGTAAATAAAATTCGATCACTCTGCCCTGACGTTTTTGGAAAATTTCTTTAAAAATCCAAAACGGCGGCGGGATCCACGATACTTGCCATTTAAATATCAAGCTGTAGAAAATTTCTTTGTGATATTAACTGCTCGTAGATTTTGTACAAAATGACTGTAAATGCAGACTTTTATTGTACAGAAATCTTGCACGGTCGGTGTTTTTCCTAAATCTACATATTACATACTTTTTTCTTATAAGACCTAAAACCTAAAACGGAATGCGGAAAGGGAGTATCGTACTACCGATTTACTAATAACTGGATGTCTCTCCAGCAATTTTAAGGAAAACAATGCCATGTACAATTTTTAAGAAAAACATTACAAGGCTTTTAATGGATCAATATTTCTAGATAAACACGTTATTGTTCATAGATAATCATTTGTAAATAGTTTTTAGGCTAGTGCGTGTTTTTATTTATTTATTTATTTATTTATTTTATTTTTTTATTTTTTTTTTTATTTATTTTTTTTTACTTTAATGAAGGACCTCCTTGAAAACCACGTTTTTACGTGACGGGCGCTTCCTCCTTAAAATTATTATTATTATTATTATTATTATTATTATTATTATTATTATTATTATTATTAATTATTATTATTATTATTATTATTATTATTATTATTATTATTATTATTATTATTATTATTATTATTATTATTATGAATATCTTATTTTGGGGCTGAGACAATTTGGGTTGAAACGTTCTTATGATGCTCTTAAGTTGCATTTTTAGTATTTCATAAGTCATTGCTGAAGCCTGAGACCAGGAACCGATCAAAGAACATCACTTGCTATAATTAATCGTCTCATGTCCAACAAGCGCGAGTGGAATAATTGTTTTATTAAAAACCATCAAGAAAAATTGCTAGTCAAGAAAAAACAGAAGACAATTTAATGGTCGCTATTTCTCGACATGTTATAACTCTCGGCATCTGGGTTAACTGGACTGTATTGACTAAAGCCAGTTATTCTACCCGAAATAACTACTCAGTTTGACTCTCAGCCTTAAAATTTTGGTCAATCTCGGCCTCAGCGTTTTAATAAAAAAAGGTTCTTATGCAACAAACTGCGCAACGAATCTTTATTGATTTGATGTTACGCATAAAATTTTACATTAAAGTTTAAAAGATGTAGGTGAGGGTTTAATTGAAGTCACTAAATAAAATTGACTTGGAGCGATGGAATTCATCACATATCCCACATGGGAATCTCAATAACATGCTTATTTTATTTAATTCAGTTGGTGTAGTTTTCTTATGCAAGCGAAATATTTGTTCTCTCGTGAATACCATTCCATCTACTTGCACGGATGTATTACAAATGCGTCATTTCGCCTGCATGGCCTCGGTGGGATTTACACGTGAGACATCGCATTTTGCTGTCTGTTGCAAATTTGCATTATACACTTCGCTTCGTTGTGAACGGAAAGACAGAGGGCAGAAAATGTACGGAAATAGTACTCATGGTCTTCTCGTGGCTCAGCCTTTCCAAGACAAGAACAAATTTGATAGCAGTGGCTTTTCCAAGGGAAACGGAAAAAGGATTAACGTTCAAAAGAAAAGCGAGAGGTGATACAAGCGTTGAACAAAACATAAAGGTATGATGCCGTGTATGATTCTTGTTGGCTACGAACTTGTTAGTTCTGTGGACATGATTGGTAAAATTGTCTTGTTGTCGTAAACTATATGTGGCGTTCGCAAGGAAGCTAAGTGTCAACCAAAAAAGGCACAATATCGGTAGACGATGGTTTACTGGTGTGCTTTTAATGGTGAAAACTAAAATGAAAATGAACAATACAAAAGTGATGACTAAACCTTAAGACTACATGAAAAACGAACTCCGAAATACAATAAAGGTGATAAAACGGAAAACTCACGTCAGATATCCCAGTGGGACTCTAAACAGGGACGATTTCTGACACTCCGATCGAAACTCCGACATTGAAATATGGAAAACTAAACGATGTCCGAGTGGGCCCTGGGGATACCATGGAAACCCGAAATAGACTGCACTAGTCCCAGGGCCCCGTAACTAGTAACTAAACGTTCTATTAGGGTTCGTCACACTATATTATGGATTCGATGAAACTATGTGCATCGGCAGTCTGTTCTCCTTGAAAAACGTGTTATCTTTGAAGAGACGTTTGTGGGGGACTAGGGCGAGAGCGAATGGGGAATATGTCCCGTCAAGGGGAATACTGATTACATTGTACTACTGTCGTTAGCAATCAGCTATTGTTTCAGCCTCGATCACTCTCCTTTAATGGTCTTTTTACGGTCAAAGCCGCTACCTGCTTCTTTTACGTTCATGCGGAACACCCGATCTCGCCCACTCTACTTTTCGTGTTTGTTTATTTTTTCATGGAAGGAAGAATGGATTGCAACGCAATACAAAGCAGCTCATAATAGGAACTTTTAGCAAACAAAAGCTGTTTTAAATAATAATCTATGTATCGGAAAGCAGAATAGGAATTTAATAGTCGAGCTTTACTTCTTTAAAAAAGCTATTCTGCAGCTACAAGGTTAAACTAGAAGAAGTAACAAAGACAATTAAATATCATAGAAAAACCCAGCAATATCGACATAACAAGACACAGTGCAGTGTACCTTTGGGGGGTGACTGATTTCCTGGGTTAAAGAAACAGCGCCCCGCATAATTTATAGTTACAATTATTTACGAGTAGAACTACAGATAGTTAATATTCAGGCGGTTTTCAAACAGAAAGTTCACTTTTGACGAGGCAGCCCATCAATATCTGCATATTACCCAAATAGAATTTCATAATTATAGAATGTCTATTTTTGGGGGTCGGAACGTTTTTCCCTCTAAAGACCTGTGCCCGTCCTATCTATCGTTTTCCGGTGAACTCCTGCTTCGCCTTTTATTAAATGCGAACCGAAAAAAAAAAAAATAGATCGAGCAACACAAAAAACTAATAACAGGAACTTCGGAAAACAAACGATGCATATTGTAATTTGCCCTAAAATCACAACAGAGCGGGAATGAGACAGTGTGGGGCATTAGCTACCAACTGAGAAAACTATTTTCATTGATGTTGGCACTCAGCTGGCACAGTCGGGGATGTTCCGATTTTAACAATAAGGGATCCTTTTTTTTTTCTTGCCAAAACAAAGAAAATACACATTTTTAGTTCTTCAGTAAAAGTGCCGAAGTTAACTCGTAATTTCCTTGTTAGTTTTTTAAATGTCTCAAGGAACCGGAATTGCGCAAAACTCACGAACAAGCAAAGTTTTTTTAAGGGCGCTTTCTAAAAATACAAGACAGCCGGGAACCTAGACATGTGTCCGGCATATGAGGCATATCCAGCAACGGTATTTCGAAAAAATTATGTTGAATGGAGCAGGCTAACAAAAGGAAGAAGGGGTCACAAAAGAGATTCTGCTCTTCAGTGGGGCAGTAGAGGATATCTTTTCCGGGACCCTTCTAATGCTGTATTGCCTACAACTGAAACATATCAGGAAAATCAGAGGTGCTTTCAAATTAGCAAAAATTTTCCGTTTCAACCGCAAATGCAAATGGAACGCACGGATGAAACGGAAATTTTCCATAACAAAAAGTACGTAGTTGATTTGATGGATTTTTCAGTGTGAAATTTGACGAAAACAATCCGGAGGATTCTGATATTTCTTGTGATACCCTATAATGAACTTCACTTGGATACCCAAATTACCAATTACAATATCAAAAAAGTCTCGAACATTTTTGTCAATTGATCGATCACCAACGCGTACAGTCAAAAGTGATCAGTGGGATCCTAAGGCGTGCTGGCTCGAAAGGGTGCAGAAGGTGACTCTGCTGGGAAAACGTATTCAGTTTTCTCGGCCACCAAAGTTAACGTTTTGATGTTAATTGAATGAGTAGTTCAGGACTGGAGGTTGAGTTTCGTGGCAAGTAAATAAATTTGGGTAAAACAACAGATGGGCATGCTACCAACATCGATCGTGTGTTATCGTATCTTTAGAAATGGGCATTGATGAAGGTAGAACGTAGTGTATAACGTACTTGAGCAATAAATGTTACCAGTCATTGTAAATTAGCAGACATATAATTTTTGGAAATGAAAAGGTAAAGAATGATTTATTGTAATGTTACATGAAATTTTTACAACCGTGCATGTACGTCAAGGTGCGATATATTGTTTAACCTTATAACTTTTTTCAGTACACTGTACACTGAATCCACTCAGTGATCAACGAGTGATAATAAACTGTCCCACACCGAAAGCCAATTGTCCTTTATGGTCTCAAAACGTAAAGTAAAATATTTTTTTTACATCTCAGATTGTCGCTTTTACATAAGAGAACTAAATAATGTACACGTACGAAGAAAATAAGATGCTACGAACGCCGCGTATGCTATACGTATTATCAACATCAACTTATTTTGGAACTTGTCCTGTATATACATGGTTCTAACTGAAGTCTGGTTTTCCATTATTTTCTGCAAATGTAATGATTTTGGTGTGCTATTCTAGCTGTCTTAGTTTCCTCCCTTGGGGAACACGTTCTCCGCCATGTAGTTGATTATGTTTCCTGCTGGTCGGTAGCGTGCGACCACATATGTCAGCTTTCCATCTGAAGTTTTCGCGCGCCCTAATCCCAACTCTTGGGAACTCTTCCACACGACCTGGGTGAAATGCCCAGTCCCGCTTTGCCAGCCACCGCGACTGAAGTTGTAATCTTTTACCTCGTCATACCTACAGTAGTAAATTGGAACACTGAGTTATTTCGATTGTAAATGAAGTTCAACGTTGTGCTATTATCTTTAGGGTAACTAGTGGTAATGCACAGATCTAGAAGATTATGTTTTAAGGTCTAGTCCAAGTCCATCAATTCAAGTCATACTATTTTTTGACTACTTATAAAAGAATCAGGGAGGTACGAGTAGTATTGAAAGTCAGGAATACTTTCCTTTTTTCCATCATTGCGTAACTTTGTTAAGGTTTACTCTAAAGAATGTTTGTACGCCTACGATGCCAGCATCAGCGTAAACAGAAGAGCAAGCATGCGGGGGAACAAAGTTATTTTCACTGAAGAGTGATAAAGACATACATTGGCGCAGTTTCTTTAAGGTTTGGTTATTCATGTATCATTATCTATCGTGAGATTCCAATTAAAGGTGTCCGGGTGCAGCTTTAATGTGCTTGTGCTCGAGTTATTCTTTTTATTCGGGCAACACAATGACACAAGTATAAGAGAAAGTAAAGCCAGTTCTGAGGTACGCTTTACATTGCTGTTTTTGTCCTTTCGCCACCTCCAGCATCATTACCAATGTGTTGTAAATGTGTAATAACAGCCCTTAATCAATGTAACAACGAGATCGACATGGCATTTCTTGATGGTCAATTCGCCTCGCTTACACCTGAAAGTTTATCTCGTTGTTTGTTTTGGTTATGGCAGTATTGTATGTATTTATTCCAATTTGGTTGCAAGCTTATAACCCAGTGGTATACTTTGCAGTGCCCACTTTTGTTCATTTGTCCACAGTTTTGTCTACTTACCACATAGTAGTGGCTTTCTCTCCAGCTGAGTCAAAACACCCGGTAAACATGGCTATGTTCTCTCCAGCTTCCTTTCTTTCACTCTTACTCGCATGCTGCAATGTTCGAGCTTGTGCCATTTTCTCGGCCCAGGATTGGGCTTCATTGGCCAGATCATCTGCCCATGTCATGGGTGGAACACCGTGCAGTGAACGAAACTGGTTGTGCACATCTAGGCACTGCTTTGGGAATGCTTCTTTAGGGCATGGTGTGGAAGTTTTATCTGCTACAAAAAGGATTAAGAACGAAGAGGAAAATTATCGACTTGAGAAACATTCAGCACACAACTTGTAAGCAGAATACTGTACAACCTAGACATTGCACCCATGACTCATGTTGCTATATGGACCTGAAACTTTACTGTTCAGTTCAATATTGCAGGAAACTCTTTCTTCAAAATGCTGGCAGGCAGCTTGTCAGTTTGTTTCTCGTTATTTTCCTGCTTGTCATTATCCTTAAATGCGTGTGTAAATTTGAGGCAATTAAATAATGAAACCTTTATCGCTGTTTTCAATTGGGTGACTGATCTGTCAAATGCGACTAAAAACAAAGCAATAAAAAATATCACTGAGTGCACAATCTTTGTCACGCATGTACCAATCCTTTGACATAGCAAGCTTATCTTAAGGCAAAGCTGCACGAATCTGTGTTATTGTAGCTAACACTAAAACTGCACTGAATAATATAAATTTTCTTAAATATTTGGATCATTCATGGCTCTGTAGAAACACCTACCATCGTTCAATGAGCTCTTGAAATCCTTTGTAAAACTCTCAAGTGGATCTGTAAGTCAAAGGTTATGACGATTTAGTTTTGTGTCTAGCAAAAGAGTTGGGATAGTTGAAAATGCCAATGTCCACTATCAAATAAGGAAATAGGATTGCCTTAGAATGGCTGCCTATGTAGCTGCAACATGAACTTTCCATTGGTCAGCAACCTAGATTTCGAAAGCGCCTTTTCGACCGTTGATCCATACACCGGTACTCTAGCACACTGTAATGTACGAGGATTCGGATTAGTGAGTTAACTTTGCATGAAAATCTGTTGGTTGCATGGAAGAAAGATAAAAGTGTATGTTATTCGTGTTAACGGAGAATGTATGCCCATCCCTTGGTACCAAGAAACCTGCAATAACGAAGTCTTTGTCACATGTCACATTAGAGTACGTTAAAGAGACCACACGCCATACTTCATAATAATAGACGAGAATTTCACCTTGTTTTTCAACCCCATTCAGGACTTTTTTTGTTCCCTCCTTTTTGATACAAGCACTGTCGGTAGCTGGTCCCTAAAATGGTTAAATAAGCAACATAAGCTACTTCAAAAAGTGATTCAAAACTCGAAAATGTTCTGTATTTTCGTCAATATGAATAAAGGTCTCATTTATAATTGCCTGCTTCAGCAAGGCCAAATTCTGTATAGTAAAGAGAAAAAAAACACTCATTCAGTACTCCTATTTTCGCTACTCTTTCGGTCCTTTCTTTTTTATCTGTTCCCAATCTCATTACTGAGTCACTAATTCATTTACTCAGCAGACACTCGCTCGCTCGCCGGAAATGAAAATTGCCTTTGACGTACGAGGAAATTAAGGGAAACTTTCCGCTGTAGTGGGAATACCCTTTTACGTGTACTCAATGTTGCTCAACAATTTAGAGTCCAGTTCAATCTTGCTCTTCAAAGCATAACTCAGATAAAATCACTATAGAACATTTTGGCAAACGTACTACCAGACAAGTCGCGCGCGCGCGACCAAAAAACTAATTTTAAAAAGCTTATCGGCCTGGGTAAGTTTATCAGGAATCTTTGAAAGAAATGGTGTTAGGACTATTCAGACCCAAGAAAAAAATTTCATGAGAAAGAGATGGAAAGTGAGGCACAAAACTGCCATTATGATAGTATTTCTTCGTCATGATTTTTTCATAACCTGCATATACCACAACCGTCAAATTAAACTGAGAACATCAATAAAACTGGCACATACCTTTGGTTTAACGTTGTCTTGGAATTGATTCATGAAATTTCCAGCTGGACGATATCGCGCCACAACAAAGATTTTTCCGTCATCGCTTTTGGCCTTGCCAATTCCCAGCTCCTCTGTTTCTTGCCATACGACCTGTGTAAAGTGGCCTGTACCGCTTTTAAATCCCGGATGTTTGAAGTCGTACCTGTGAGAGAGACATTAAAGAAAGTAAATTGGTTACCTCTGGGGACGACGTAGCACACCATCGAAACAATTTGTTTAGTTTGTATCTTTTGGAAAATTCCAGGGAACTGATTATAAAAGCTTAACAACATCATATCAACCAGTCCTTAGACGGCTAGAAAACGTAGAGAGTATAATTGTTAATTCTCGTGAAAACTTTTGCATTTGTCTGTTCGAATCGCACTGCTGTTATGTTCCCAGACACGGTTTTTCCACCTTAAGCATTTTAATCAGTCATTCTGTCAACACTATTAACAGACGACAATTTAAGTTAGGATTTTTGTCTTTTGTCATTTGTTAGGTTTGCTTTACAAGTGGCAAAAGCAAACTGTCTACAGCTCTGGATGGCGTACTTCCTTTTACGTAAACGTGACAAATGCATTCTCCACTTACTTGTCAACCTCGCTATACCAGCGACCCACTACCTCTTCACCAGAAACGTCATCCTTTCCTGACATTGCATATACATTTTCTCCATCGTCGGTGTCATCGTGCTTCAGACGACCCTCTTTGGCAAGTTGATTTGCCCAACTCTGTGCTTCCTTTTCCAGCGCCCTAGACCATTTCAGTTCTGTTGCCTGGTGCAAAGACCGGAATTTGTTGTGGGCTTCAAGTGCTTCTTTGCCGAATTTGTCTGGCATCTTTGATGTCTGTCAATGAAATTAGGAAACAAAATGATCGTTTACATCCGTACAACTATCGATACGGATCGTCATAGTGCCACTTCTTCTGAACGTTCAGTAATCAATAGTTTCACAAATAGTATCTGTACATGTATTTGCGGAAAGTCACAACTTAATGGTCAACTGAGAAGAATATTGCATGTTTTAGCTGTTAACGAGCTCCTGAACACTTTGGCATAACGATGGAAAGATATACTTTAACATATGATGGTCGGGTGGTCAATCCACAGTCATTAATTACATAATACTTAACAAAATCACCGAAACATCAATCTGCGTGGGGCAACACGCGCTAACTTTTACATGATGAATATAGATGAACTTACTGATTTGGCTATTGCCTAGATTGCCCAGATAGCCTTGTAAACATTTGTGGTGATGAGCTGATTTATTTGCATTACCTTTTCCTTTAGATGTTAGTCTTCTTCTTTCTTGAATTGTCTTCTCTCCCTGCCAGCTGCTACGAGTAACTAAGATTGAGGAGCACTTGTCGCTCTTATAAGGGTTTTCATTAACCCAGTCCTCGCGCGTGAAGGATAGTGATTGATTTTAAAATTCAGCATGTAATGACGTCACCACTTCCTGCGGACGATGGAAACAGGTTAGCATCACGAATCATGTCAGCGGAAGTATATAATCATAGCTAATGCAACCGCAAATAACGGCTTTGCTGCTCAAGGGATTTTGATTCTATTATCTACAATTTGTTCTGACTTTATAACGTGTTGGAATGTGCTTGTGGCTACAAAATTAAATTCTGAGAATTTCTTAATAATCAATTCAGCATAGCTATAACCTTTAATAATTGTTACTTTTGTTATTACAAAATGACGTGGAAAATGTGCCTGAAATTTCTTACTAATGGCTATTTGCAAATAGGATTATATATTAATCCATGCCCACTGTAGAACGTGACCGGGACTATGTAAAATTGTAGTGGCTACCGATGCTCGCTTGATCAAACTCGTAACAAGCGAAATTGTTTAAGGTTTGGGCAAATGCTTTTAGTTATCGGAGTTGGTAGTTAAATAAATCTTCAAAGGTCGTAACTAGTGGCCTTTGAATAAAACACCGTCTGCATGCAACAATTAAACAACTAAATGTCTGGAAACGTACTGGTTTGCAATTGCCGACAGCGGCACTGAGTCCGTTAGATGTTTTTCGTAATTCTAAGTGTCTCCAAATTTTCGAAAGATCAAGGAATTTGTTGATTGTTTTTGTCTGCAGTAGGTACTGACAAAAACCGCTTATCAGCACTCGACAATTCATTAGAATCAACGCGCATAAAATTTAAAAACAAAATTAATTGTTGTTAGTGTATTTTAAAGGGCAATATTATGTTTTGTGTTTGGATTACCAAATTTGAAGGTTTTTTTGGTTGTTTTTCGAACTAATTTGTAAACGTGTCCCTTGAGTTTGGCTATCGGTAGCCGCAAGCTGTTTTCGCCGAATTAGTATTGGTAATCCACGCAAAAAAATTGGTTTGACCTCTTGGCATTTTCTGAACATGTTAATTTTGCAAATAGCGCTTTTCAATCAATTATGTACTCCAGTATCCCCATGGGTTTTTTTCACTGAATAGCGGCAGAACTTACTTCCTCAGAAGTCTGCACAGAAGACACGTACTTGACGGCATAAGATTTGAAAGCAAAATTGATTGTCCCTAGTTTATATATAGTGAGTTTTGTGTTTGGATTACTACATCTGAAGATGTTTTGGTTGTTTTTCGAACTAGTTTGTAATCGCGTCCGTTCAGTTTGGCTCTCGTGAGCAGCAAGCTGTTTTCACCGAACTAGTATTGGTAATCCACGAAAATTGGTTTGACCTCTTGGTATTTTCTGAAGATGTTTATTTTGCAAAAAGCGCGTTTCAATCAATTAAGTACTCCGATATACTTCCCCGTAGTTTTCTTTCACTGAATAGTGGCATAAGGTTTTCTTTATTACAACTAACTTCCTTCCTCAGAAGTGTGTGTACACCCAAGACACGTACTTGGCGGTGTGTCCATTGTGCGTCAGTCAGGTAACCCCACAAATCGATGGATGTCAACGACATTGATTCAGTGACACAAATGGAAATGCATTAACGTGATGGGGGTAAAAGACATTAACGTCATTTAAAATTGCGTAACGCGTGCTTACACGTGCACAGTAATTCACTCCAGTCGAAACTTTGAGCTACTGTCGGGTAATTTCAGCCAGGTTTATGTCTTTTTCTTTCACATTGGAGCCGTACGTGTTTGGAATCGCCAAAAATTGATTTGACCTCTTGAGCCAGGCTTGTGTTTTTTGCTTTCACAGTGGAGACTCTACGTGCTTGTAACGGCAAAACATTGATTTGACCTCTTGGCATTTTATTTGTCAGTTTATTTGCAAACGACGTAATTCATTCATGATTATTGTACACTCTTTACTTTTTCCCAGAGCATGGTGGCAGAACTTGCCTTTTAAAGTGTACAAGACATGAGTTTGCATGTAGATATCCAACGCTGCTTCGATGTTTCCGCATCGACGAATGTTGTCACATTAATTCCGTGACGCAAGTGAAAATTACAAGTGCGTGAGGCATAATTTGGCATCCCTTATTATCGGTTCAGTAGACAACAACGTCATAGATTGGGTAACGTGACAGCTTGCATATTAATTTTGAGGGGCACCCAATGGTGTCTTCTGTGTTCTCAGATCGTTTGTCGTCTTTTTTACTGAAGACATATCAGTGTCTGCTACTACATTTTGATCTGTTCGGACGGTTTATCTGAAGTATGTTACAGAAAGTTTCAGGGAACCGACATTTACCCTCGCTTATTTACCGTACCTGTTGCTGGTTTTTACGAAAATGCTAGCTGACACGGTCGAGATATTTCCCCTGAAGACGAAGGGAATTAGTTTTCTAGTGTTACGAAATTTTGAGCTGACATTTAAACGCCAACGATAGATGATGGCGAAAATGATGAAACTGCCTTTGTCTGTCTTAGGCACTTTGTTTTTGTTTTTGGTTTTTTTTTTTTTTTTTTTTTTTTGTCTTTTTTTTTTTTATTGTCGGTTTGAAAGGCACTGATATAACTATTGTCATTAGCACTGATTTTAATAATTACAAGACCAAGAAAACAAACCGAAGCCATAAAAACAAACGAGAAAAATAACGTGACTTCCACAACTTCCTATATTGTTGCGCTCTGTTGAAGATATATTTATCTAAGATATTTTCAAATTAGTTGCTTTAGCTCAAGAGGTCTAAGCATAGGTTACTGTTTTTTTTTTTTTTTTTTTTTTTTTTTTGCCAGTGAAGGTTACCGTATACCCAAACTGTAGATACCTAAACCCCTATATCAAATTAAAGCTTATAGAGCTGGCTATCAAACTATACCAAGAGTTTTGTAATAAAACGAATTGCCGAATTTTTAGCACTGTTTTCTCGAATCAATTTTTTCACTTGAAGGATTTTTTCACTACATCGCTTGGACGCGAGACACCTCTAAAGGTATATTTAACTAGCCTCAAAATAACACGAAGACTTAAAGAAATCTTAAAGACATTGTGCGTCGGCGTTTGAAGTGGACAACCAGTGTTAATATTTTAGTATCAACCACAAGGGAAAGGAATAGCTAAAACAACGTGTTTTACTAGGACTTCCTCGGTTATATATAGTAGTCTCAATTAACAACCGGTCACGAATGATTGCTGCAACTCAAAAGATCTTTCTGTAAATTGATGTTTTTGTCAAATTAGTCTAAAAATGACACGAGGACTCAAATCTTCAAGACAAGGTGCAGAAGGAGATTAAGGTCGACCACTGCAGTATTGATGATTTTGGTTTTGGTACAATATCAACTCGAGACAACATAGCAAAAAAGCGAACAAGCCAGTAAAACGCTGTGCATCCACTAAACTTTCTTGGTTATAAATAGTAGTCTCAAGTAACAATCGGTTACGAATGACTGGTGCAACTAAAAATATCTTTCTATAAATTGATGCTTTTTTGTCAAATTAGTCTAAAGATGACACGAGGACTCAAATCTTTAAGACATGGTGCAGATGGAGTTTAAAGATGGCCACTGTAGTATTGATGATGATTTTGGTTTTGATACAATATCAACTCGCGACAACAAAGCAAAAAACGAACGAGTCAGTAAAACAGCCTAGCTGAGTCCACTAAACTTCCTCGGTTATTTATAGGAGTGACAATTAACAATCGGTTACAAAAGATTGCCGCAACTCAAAAGATCTTCATTTAGTACCTCGTTTTTGTTTTTATTGTTTTGTTTTGTTTTTTTTTTTTTTCAAATTGGTCTGATGATGGTACGAGAACTCAAACTCCTAAAGAAATGCTGCAGTCGGACCTCAAAGTCGGAAAGCTTGAGGTTTCTACTTACCGATTAAGCCGGGTGAGAGGCAAAGCCCCGAGCCAAGGCGAAAGAAATGAGAGAGCGAGTCGTCATATGTTTTAGTAAGTGTAAGTCGGAGACCGATGTATTCACTGAGCAAAATAATTCGGAAAAAAATGGCCTATATCTGGCTGTTTGGTTTGTGAACTTGGCAATTGCACGCATTCCCAGGGCAGTCTACCTAAACTTAAAACGGCCTCCCTTAGCAAATCAGATTGCGAGTTCCAGCACGGGGTTGTGCTAAAATATTATAATGAGGCGTTTTGTGGCTTAACCTACCGGATGTTTTAGGCTTTAGGTTCAATATCAGCAGATGACAGAACAAAACGAGAAAACGAAACAAAAAGATGACAAGAAAAACAACGTGACTTGTACGACTTCCTTATTATAGACTGAACAAAACAATCTCAATTAACAATCGGTCACGAGATATTGATGCAAATTATGCGAGAAATCTAATGTATAGATTTCTGATTTTCGTTTTGGACTGAGCCACTATATTTTTTTTAAGAAATAGCTTAAAGATAACGCGAGGAATCAAAATCTTGCAGATATTTGGTCCTAATCCTACCGGAAAGACTCTGGAAGCTCACCCAAGATCTTATCAGGACCTTGACTGATCCTTATTGCCCGCAAAAGGAAATTGCACCACAATTAAGGTCCTCGCATTATAACATACTTTTTTTAGCTGTTCCGTCTGAGAAATAGGGAGTTCATATCGGCCTTAGTTCGTTGATATCTATCAATACCTTCTGAGTTGTGAAGTTTAACCCTACTGGACCGGGGCGCGGGGGGATTCTACCCGCGCTGGCTTTGAACGTTTGTATCAATTTTATTTCATATTTAAGCGAACGCATGAAACTTGGGGAACTCCCACTGGCCAAAGAAAACGAAAAAAGCCCAGTATAGATAGGTTTGGATTAACCATCACAGCTACAACTTGAAGAAGAAGTAGAGAACCGTTTGGGTGGGGTAATATGAGAAATGGGGCAAGGCGGAGGGAGCGGGTGAGGGTAAGGATCAAGATAGAGGAAGATAGCCAGACAAAGGAGATGAGTGTTTTGAAACAAATTTAAGAACGGCGCCTACTAATATCGAAGTAGTTCTACCCAGTTTATGACAATGCGGGAAAAGTAGATCTCAGCTGGGGCGAATGGAATCCAAAAAGAAAATTGGGTGTAACCATGCATTTTATAGGGATAATCAAGCAGAAATATATTTTTAAAAAGTGATAAAATACAAAGCAATGTATGGCATTTTTCCCACAATGAAGCTTTATTATCTATAAAAAATGCATGGTCACCCCCAGATTTCTTTTTGGACACCAGTAGTACTCAGTGCTAAGTTCTGCTGTCTCTGTATAGTTTTAAACCGCGCAAGAATATACGTGTATTAGTAGGTACCACCCATAGGAAACTCAAGTATCTCGAGATGCGCAGAACGTATGCGCAGTGACAAAAGTAGGCACCGGCCTTGAATGTTGTTCTATTAGTATCAGTCAAGCGATGTAATAGTTAGTTAATCTTTTATTAATCCAACTAAGGGGGCACAAGTATCGTTATTGACCTCCTCTTATGTCAGTTAGGAATCAGTTATAAAATCCAAAAGGCTGCATCCCCCAAACCACCTGTTTATAATATAAGTAAAAATCGACGACAGAAATTACAAATATTTCTTAGAAATATATAAAAAAATTGATATTCAGCCACATCGTTTGCAAATTCCAAGAACATTTCCTGTAAATACAAAAATAGCTTCATTTTGTAGACCATGATGAGATATATAATTATTGCAGCTATAATTATTTAGCAATGGCTTGTATATTATTGAGAACTTTAGAAAGTTGTCCAATTTAATGAGACTTGAGATCGGGTAATGAAACAACGATAAAATCATTTCACTTCGTTGATCAAGGCTGCAACACAGCAAAAAAGAATTCCTTAAGCCCTGCCCTAAAGTTATGAATTATTGGCATAATTATTGGCAATAGTTATGAGTTATGCCAATGGTTATGAATTATTAGTTGTTGTAAGCCAAGATTTCTGCACATATAATATCTTGACTATCGTGTACTATCTAATGACTGTTTCAAACGTGACCAACATTAATAATTAATAAATGTCCACATTTTGCGCGTTTGATGTTCGATTCCCTAAAATCATTAACTGAAACGAAAACTAAGGCTATTATACTTCGAATAATGAAATCATCATAATTAAAATTTAATATAATCCCGTTCAATTGATTTCCCCAGGATCTTAGCTTTCCTTTTAGCCTTTATGATGAAAACCAAAATTTAAAAAAAATAAAAAAATAAAATAAAATAATAATAATAATAATAATAATAATAATAATAATAATAATGTAATGTTTTACTTTGCCTCGGATGGTAAAAAAAGTGGAACCCAAGTTCAATAGGATCATGATACATTTCTTCCTTAGCGGCCTCCTCTCGGAAACACGTTCTCTGCCATATAGTTGATCACATTGCCCGCTGGTCTATATCGACCAACCACAAATGTCAGACTGCCATCATTGGTTTTCGCTCGCCCCATTCCCAACTCTTTGCTACCTTTCCACACGACCTGGGTAAAATGCCCAGTCCCTCCCTGCCACCCACCACGACGAAAATTGTAATCCTTGTACTCGTCATACCTAGTAGAAAGAAAAAAATATCGTGTTACTGTTAATAATTACACGTGCTACAAAGTCCATTAACTGTAAATCGACTTCATAGTCATAGTCATTAGCTACAACAGGGCGTTGGTTAATTTAAAAAGATTGTCCGCCCTACATTGTTTATATTTATAAAAAAATAATCCGTATCACGCAATTAGTGTACTATGTTCATGAATCATGTTGTAGTTCCTTCAGCCAAAGAGGAATAACGATAAACATTCTTTGTGCTGTTGTATCAAAGAAGCTTGAAATTTTGGTTCATATGTTAAAGGCTTGCTACTTTTGCTTCTTCCTACAAATATTTCCACCATCTGATTTATTACCATGAAACAGCTTACGCATATATTGTTTGCCTGCGTTAGGAATTAATGTTTGTATGGTTTCAGTCAAACTTGCAAATATAATCTTTTGAATTAGTTTAGTTTAGTTTAGTTTTAACCCTTTAAGCCCTAATAATCATCAGAAACAAATTTCTCCATGTAATATCAATGTTTATTAAACCTCTGAAGTCATAAGAATTAAGGATATGATCACCCAAGGTGAATTGTTTTGATCTTTTTAATAACTCATCACCAGCACTTTTTTAAGAAAAATATGGGGACAAGATGGGGGAATTTGTTCTTCGGTATTAGGGGGTAAAGGGTTAATGCATTCGCCACATCAATTACAATGATAATGAGAGATAATAACAAAATTTGAGAGAATCTTATATTACAAACTGTAGAAGGGTGTTCGAAAACATATGTTACAATAGTCAATCAAAAATAATTACAATTATCGAAACGGGAGGACTGTAATTTTCTCACTCACACAGATGACCCTATAGAGACTTGATTGTAATTTTAGTTACATATTATTCTCTTACCACATCGTAGTGGCCTCTTCTCCAGCCGAATCAAACTTCCCTGTGAACATGGCTATGTTCTCGCCGGCATCTTTTCGTTCACTCTTAGTAGAATGCTGTAATGTACGTGCGCGCGCTAACTTCTCGGCCCAGGATTGAGCTTCCCTCGCAAGGTCGTCAGCCCATTTTAAGGGTGGAGCGCCGTGCATTGAACGGAATTTATTGTGTGTGTCCAAGGATTGTTTTGGAAACGATCCTTTAGGAGACGATGTGGCTGAGCTGGAAGGTGTAAATCTTTCTGCTAAAAAAATATAGATACCTAGAATCTAGTCTCATCCGCTGTATAAATTAAAGTTATCCACTCTTTGAAAAACGTCGGGCCATACGTACGTATAAACATAGAACGTGATTCGCCGGATTAAATAAGTCACCAGAATTCTTCTAGATTCAGTTGTTTGCATCATGTGATCTACATTTTATGTTTCCTTCTTTATATTAAACTTTCATTAAAAGGAAGTAACCAAATTGACAATTCCCGAACACCTTTGTTCGTTCGGAATGAAAGTGAGGGCCCTTTGCATTTTCTGATCAGACCGACACGTCATTCTGGCTTGTAATCTGGATTGAACCGCAGCCGTTTCCACCTATTTCGAATTTAAACGAATTCAAGATTTAGAACCTGGTCTTCACCGATAGTTTTTGAGGCTCCATCACTCTTCTAAATACAAATACAGTATTTTAAAATATTTCTTCACTCCACAGCCGTCAAAGAAACGTGCAACGATCCTACCAAACGATGGATCAGAGAAGTAACTCTACAGTGTATGTTTTGGTGCTAAGTGAACCCATGAATTTCCCAGTGAGAGTTTGCCCCACTGAGAGTTAGTGCAGACCTCAAGAGGCAAACAAACAAGGGAACCGAGCCCACAACCTCTGGATTTATCCACCGTTACTCCACCGACTGTGCTAACGAGATCAGATGGAGGCAAATCTTGGAAGATTATGGCTGTTATTGCGGCAATGTAAATTTGAAGGGTCCTAAACACTCTAACATACACTGGAGAGTTAATTCTCTGATCCATCATTTGTGCTATTAGTGCTAGCGGCACAACGTTCATTCATCCTCTCTCTGTCCTACCTGGTTTAGGTTCTTTAGGTTTCTGACTACCCCACGAGGTTGAGTAGGAGTAAGAAGGTGGTTGACCTGAAATAGAATTTATGTTAATGCCTAGCCTTAGTTCGATAATTTATAATAGAAAATTAATCAAAATCGGCCAAATGTCCCATGGCGTTGTCAATATGCTCTGTTTGCTTGACACTGAAGCAGACTGACGTTTCATATTTCATCTCTTTCCATATTAGACAATATGTGTCCGATCCTATCCTGTGAATTCTGGTTTGAGTACAAGATGACGTAATGTCCTTTTTAGGAAATATTTGGCTAGCTGATTGAATGGTATTTCGGCTGGCAATGACAATTCACTTGCTTCCTGTTTTCTTTTATTTGTTTGTTTTTTAACACGAGCACTGGTTTGAACGTGGTGAAAGTAGACCAGGTGTTGATGTATGGCCGTACGTCGCAGATTTAAATATCGTTAATCTTTCATCTTTGTATACATCTTCACCATTATTTTATGATTTTACTCTATGACATCGTTTCAGGAATTTTGTCACTTCTTTCAATTCGCTTCAGTCGCCCATTCTTGTCTTTCACTATATGGAACTAAATTACTCAAATACCGATAATGAACTTTACCGTAGTGCCATGCTCTTCTATTCTCAGATACAACACAATCTAAACAATTACTTAAGCAAGGTATTAGCCTAGTATAAACAGATTCGGGGAAAGCCAAAAGGAGGAAGCTTAATTCACCCCCAATGACACGTGCAAATCACTCCGTTCGCTGATATTTTTTGTTTTCTTATATCCTCATAATTAAACCTGTTTAAAGGTGCATTACTACTTACCATTATCTAATGATTTCCTGATGTCCCTTGGAAACCTATCAAATGAGTCTGGAAGACAGAAAGGGAACATCAGAACGTTAGAAAATGTATTAATCAGTAAATGACACAGGCATACTCCGAAAAAAATCCGAGTGCTCCTATCAGGAGTCGAACCTAACTATAGTAATCGGAAGGTCTTAGCTTCGACTCCTGATAGGAGTACTCAGATTTTTTTTCTGAGTATACCTGTGTCATTTACTGAGTAATACATCATTCTCATTTATTCACCAGGCTTAACATATTTCATCCCATTATTTCCATTGCAGATATGCCACACATTGACATTGCAATCCTAGCAGTATACAGGATGTTTGTCTCATGAACCTTGTTTAATGGCCTTAGCTCCCACCAGTCTCCTGTAGCTCAGTAGTAGAGCATCCGAACTAGTAATCGGAAGGTCTTAGGTTCAACTCCTGATAGGAGCACTCGGATTTTTTTCTGAGAATCCGTGTGTCATTTACTAATTAATACATCATTCTCATTTATTCACCAGGATTAACAATTCCGTCTCATTATTTCTAAAACAAATGTAATTTTTAAGTCTCGTTTTCACTGGCGTCGTCGTCGTCTCTGTTTAAGGTCCCTAGTATGTACCACTTAGTAACGAATGAAATAAATTGAACATCATTTTTCTATAACCTGCGGTGGTCCTTTTTGCTTGTCTGGTTTGCTTTGGTATCAGATTGTATTTGTTTGCCTATTTCTTAAAAGTCTACGTTCGACTGGTTGTAATTGATTGGCAGAATGAGAAAAGGGACGTCCCTGTGTCACAGTAGATCAAACTAAGAATCAGTTTAAAACCAAACTGACTTCGAACCGTCTTTGTATCAAGTAGAGAAATGATCGTAAAAAAACTCGTAAGTTAAATTCCAGCCATCAAGAAAAAGAAAAACAATTATAACCGCAACATTACTTCAAGTAAAACCATGCTCATTGTAATATTAAATACCAACCTCTTCCTCTTCCGTCACCCGAGGTTATGATTGTTTTCGTCACTGTTGTTCTGCCTCCGTCACGATCGTAAGTTACCTGAAACCATGACGGAACACCATACTTATATAATGACCATTCAATTGTTGTCATCATCATCATCATCCCCTTATCTTCGTCGTCGTGGTCATCGTCGTCGTAATTGGCATCATTATTATTTGTTAACGTTTTATCTCCCTTCGTGCTAACCGCTTTTTTTACTTAGTTTGACACTGCATAATTCCTGTGTTATCAAAATTTTACACAGGGTATACACCAGCAATCATTTTCAAATCACTCTATAGATATGTTATGTGAGTGTCCAAATCGATAATTTAAAGAACCCCTCGATGAACTTTCGGGGGCTGCTCAGTTGTCTGCTTAATATGGCCAACCGAGGTGCCCCTCTCCTAAGAAGTCTGCTCCGGTGGCCATTAGATCAGTGAGCATTCACTTACCTCCCGTCAATTACCAACTACTTTTCAAACATATGTACACTTATGCATGCATGTAGCTATATCATTGCAATTTCTGGGTATATAGGTCAAAACCACGTTGTTAATTTTTCTTACTGTTTCCGTAGTTTCTTGACGACGAAGGGGCTGTCCTCTAGCATCATCTCGGTTGGAGAAGTCCCTTCTCGTGTCACTTGGCTTACGAAATGGAGATGATCCTCGATCATCATTTTGCTTGAAGATATCTCTTTTTGGTTCAGTTCGAGTGTTGTCTCTGGTATCTCTTTCCCTAGAACTGTAACTTATGGAGGCACCAACCTAGAATGTGTAAAGAAAATTGAACAGATGAGTGATGGATAAGCGATACTTAACTGTGGCGAGGGGAGAGGAAACAGCAAGGATTTTTCGAGGTTCAGCCTATACCTTCCAGCATTTCATTAGTATTCTTGTAGCCTACAGAGAATTATCTCAATTAAAATGAAATTGTAAAAATAGATCTAGAGTCAGTCCCTCATTTCAACTGTTTTAGTACTACACATGTAAGACAAAGTACACAAAGATCAGGAATTATCTAAGTAGTACGGTAGAAGAAGAATTACCCCGAAAAATTGTGAGCGCAAAACGTACGTGTGCGCAAGATTCCCCCAGTACAATGTTGAAGTCGAGATGTGAGTGATAAAAGTCTTAGTGTAGTTGTATATGGTAAAATCTGCGCACAATGTTATGAGTTAGAAAAGAAAAAAGTGTACCTTTGGCTTAACATTTTCTTGAAAGTGATTGATGACATTTCCAGGTGGACGATATCGAGCAACGACAATAATTTTGCCATCAGATGCCTTGACCTTTGCTACTCCCAGTTCGTTCGTCTCTTTCCACACGATCTGTGTAAAGTGACCTGTCCCGCTCTTAAATCCAGGACTCCTGTAGTCATAGCTATTTTACAACCAACAAAAATCCAATCATTGGTTCAATAACAATAAAGCCAGCCTTGAGACGCTAGTAGAAATTAATGCTATTGAGTAACTAAATTACCCGAGCCGTTAAGTTTTCCTTTAGTACTCTCTCTTACGGACGAAGGTTTACACTGGTAAGGAAATTAGCAACTTTAAAAACAACGAAAATCACAAGGAGAAAACATAAAACAATTCTGGGTTGAACGTGGGATTCCAGTCCATGCAGTCTTGGTAGCATATGCAGTGTTCTTAAATTATCATGATCAGTGTTAACACATTCTTAAATTATCAGTGTTAACACACTTTCCAATTGAAACCCTGTTACGTATATTTTACCCAGCTGTTCTTTCTACTGTTATAAATGTTACAATAAGAGCGCTAGCACGATGAACAGTAGTGGAAGCATGCAACTGAAGCAAGAACAAACAAAACAAAAATAAGAGTTTTATCTTCATCTTACTTGTCAACCTCAGCATACCACCGATCCACCACCTCTCCGCCGAAAACATCACTTTTTCCAGTAACAGCATAAATACTTTCTCCATCGTCGGTTACCCCTTGTTTCAGACGTCCATCTTTGGCCAGTTGTCTGGCCCAACTCTCTGCGTCTTTTTCTAGTGATCTGGACCACTTCAACAGTGGAGCCTGGTGCAAAGAGCGGTATCTGTTGTGTGCATCTAGTGCTTCTTTACCAAATTTGTCTGGCATCTTTTGCTGTTTTTAGTTGAGAATAATAATAAAAGGGAAAATGAATGTGGGCAATGCATCTTATGTCTCGGATTGCCATGCCAAATGATGGCGGGGGGCCTCAGATTGCAAATCTAGTGAGGAGTGATAACGGTTCGGTAGCGGCCATTTTAATTTCAGAAGAGAATGCATAATTGTAATTTGATAGGAGGGTCCACTAGCTCTATGTTTAAGAAGCGGAGGGAAATTGGAGGGGGCGGTTATATTTAAACGATGTCTACCTTATACCGTGGTTTAAGATAATCAATAGACCTAAATATTTTAACCCTATCTAGGCCGGCCCCATAATTCAGATGTGTTAAGGCCATAATAGTGTAACCTGAAGATATCTCGAAGGCTAATCCAAGATGGTACTGTTAAAAAAAAAAATAATGACATCATTTGTACGTCATGTGACATCGTCCCATTTTGTGAATCTCAAAGGAAAAAGTTTTGGGGACATACTACACACCTTCCAAAATTCATTGCCACAGTTTAAAGTATTTATTCCATATATACCATTAAGCATATTTACTTAATGAGCGTGTTGTAATGAGGTGAACGCTTTCTAACCAAAAATCAGTAGCCCTAAAGATAACATCTCACTACAATCACATCCAAAAGGAGGGTCGGTTTATCAAAAAGTCGGGAAAGTCGATTAATGCTAATAGCAGATTATAGGCTAAATAAAAATCCCGTAATGTATCTCTTAGCTTTGCTGGCTTTGTGTTTTTCTTCGCTAAATTTCTTCAGTACCCCGCGCTATTGTTATATTCGTGATGACCATCTAGACTATAACTTTCTTTCCAATGATTAACATCAAAACAAATCTTTTGTGACTTCGATCTATGCCCTTTATTTATCTTGACGTCAGAAATTTTGCGGTGACGCATTCGCACAACAAGTAGGAAGATCAGTAATTGACCTTATGACAAACGTTTGCTTAGTTTCAATAACTGGCACTTCATTTTACAATCTCTGGTTCCTAAACTGATCAAAATGCAAAAATTTTAAGTATATCTGCTCTTAGAAAAACAATAACAACCGATATTAGCCCGCATAGTTTTGAAATAAGACTTCCAATCGTTTTGATGTTGTTTTCTTCTTAATTGAACTGTAACAATGACTTAACAACTAGTGTGCAAAGTGACGTTGTGTCAGTAGAACGCTTCAATAAATTGTTTGATTTTGCCAGCCATTCACTGAACAATATTTCCAATGTAAACTCACTGTAATCCATTTTTCTTCCCTGGTAATCCTGCACAAACGGTCCCAAAACTAAGCATCTTAATTGTCTTTGTTGCTGTAAGACTACATGTGTTTTGTCTATAGGTCGTGTATGGCAACTGTCGCCAACTGGAGGCAAAGAATAAATAAGCAGTGGCTTGGCGAAACAAAAAAAAATGTTGTTTTTGTTATGCCCACACGACATAATCTATGACCTTTAAGTTCCAAAAGGCGAGATTTGAATTACAAAATGACGCTATGCGAAATGAGCTAAAGCAAAATTTTTAAGTTAAAAAGTCATGAAAATAACTCGTACAGCATTTTATAATATGTCTCAGTGTATTCGGTATAGTTTTGTACCCTGAATAAGGCAGCATCGGCAAAACGTCGGTTGAAATTAACTCTCTTAACAGCGTCGATTTTATAATCTTTAAATTCTCATTAATTAACTACGTTGCGCAGTATTTCAATCTTTATTACAGCAGTATATATAACCTCACCGATGCTACTTTTAGAGAGTAGATTGGTTAGATAAGACAGAGTTTTCCAACTTGGAATTATTGTGCTGAGCCCATAACGGACGACTGACTTAAGGTATTAGCTAGTTTAAGATATATCGTTATTGCTGCTAATTGCTTCATATATCATCTGAATTCAAAGTCATTGGCTGAGCCAGAACTGTTATTCACCTTTGTCTTTCCCTGCTTGCGACTGAGGTTATTTACTGCCAAAGCATTAGGAAGCCCATAATTAATCGCCTTTAGTGAGTTTTCTGATATTGGGAACGCTATGTTAAGTACATTACCTTTCCTGAAGAAATAGTTTCTTCTATCTCGTCTTGCTACGTTTGTGTGAAAGCTGGTTCTGAAGGCTCGAGTTACCAACTAACCAACAATAGTGTAAAATAAACGTGCTTATCTGATCACCCTCGCACGGTTCCCTTCATTCAAGTCACAATCCAAAGAATAACAACAATGTCGGTAATTATGTCCAAAAACAGCTCAAGCGAGGCGCATAAATGATAGGAACAACAGACATTCCACTATCGGCTCCACCGACGCCAGTTCAAGAGGGCTTTTATAAAGACGTCTCTCAGGCTTTAGATAACCGCAGTTTAAGTCGATAAGACGTTTACTTCTGCCAAAGTAAAGTTATCGATGGCACATCACTTAGTTCTTAGGATATTCGCTGTGTTTGTTTTCTTTCTTGTTCAATATTAGCATAAAAGCGTTGAAAAGGCTTAGAGCCAATCACGCAAGGAAATTAACATGATAACTGGTTGTGTTGTTAACAAGCTGAGCCATTCATCTTCCAAGGATACTATCACACATTTTATCTTCAAAAAGTTCAAAACTTTTCTTTTCGGAAGTTAAATACAATGACAAGTTTCATCCCCAGATTAGAAATGCTTAGTAAAGGGTAATTTGCGATTTCGTCAACCCAAACCAAAATAAATGAAGTGTAACCTGAGCGTCACTTGCATTGATTCAGCGAAAAGCGGAAAAGACTACTTTCATCTTTGAAAACTGTTTCCAAATGAAACAGATCGGGAACGTTTTCCGTTTTAATTATCTTCCCGTGATTATTGTTGAATATGACAATGGTTTCTCAAGGAGACTGAAGTAGCTTAAAAACTTATGCTTCGTGGTCAGACTTATGCTTCACTGCCCAATTCACACCGGAATTGTTTACGAAGCCGAAATCTACGCCGGAAAGCAGAGATATTGAAAAACAACACGTCTATAATCTGACCACAAATTAAAGTTTGTTTTTACTGCGTATGATAATTAAAAAGCGGTTAGTTTTGTCTTTGGGTTTTGATACTTAAACTAGTTCTCATTAACACGACGCATTTAAATCTCATAAATCATCGTTAATTGTTCTTCATATGATAGTTTTTAATGTATAATTGTGACAGTGATGAGTCATTGTCTTCCGTGCACATTATCAATTTTAATATCTTTAGACATGTTATGGCGTAATGACTGTTAATGGCAAGAATGCTCCGGGGCAGCGACGGACAATGCCTTGTGATCCATGCACTTGTGAATACCGGATCCCATATCAAATCCCCGAGGGGCTGAGGGACGTACGTGCCAAGCCAAGGGGTAAGGTTTTTTAGTCGCTTTGGTCTAAAACTGGTCAGAAACGTAAGCATTGTAGTCGGCATGTCTGAAAACTGGTAGGAAGTTTACAGACTAGTGTCCAGGACAAAAAAAAAAAAAAAGAATTGAATAATTCGATATTTTCGTCTGAGAAAGAGAACTTTTCACGACAGTTTTGTTGGCTATATGCTATATAGTTCTTTTCTCCTTTTCTCTGCTTGCATCCGATTAATGGTCCTGTGGTCGTAAAAGGATGTCTCGGGCTTTGTAAAATTTAGTTATAATCTTGAGTTTGTTTCTAGGCCAGGACAATTAGCATTCAATTATACTAATCTTGAAAGATCCCGAGCAACGCCAAGCTCGATTGGAGAAATCTTCAGCTTGCATTGCATTTATTGGGAGAAATCTGCAGCTGGAGTTTCATTCAGCGAACCCACTGATTTAAAGTTAAAAACACTTGGAAAAAATAATAAATAAATTAAACAACACTTGAGTCAGTGTTGGCGTTTGGGGATTGGAAGGCTGGTTAGTGAAGAACATAAATGTTTGGTTTTATCAACAGAGTTGATAAGGTAATTTGACTATACCGTAAAGAGATCCGACGCAGGTTGCCATACAAACTCTTATATTGTATTAGTTCAAATACGATCGGGAAATTAAACAACAAAATTTATTCCCTCGAAAACCTACAAAAATTACAAAACTGCACTTATCCGGGAGGAGGTGCGTGTAGTTTGTTGCGAGCCAAAGGTTTCACGATAGAGAATTCCCCCAGTCAGGCAAATTTTATACTCGTGCCTAGGTTTGACCGTGAGTTTGTCATGACATTACAGCGACACGGCTTCTCCGCTGCAAAAATGGCGCGCGATCTGAATTGAACTTTTATTTTCAACGAAGACCTGTGTCTCAAAAAATGATCCAAGTTCTCCGACAGTGAGTCGCTCAGGAAGAATCGCACATCATCCCTCTTGTAGTTCTTGGCATCACATGGCGAGGTAGGTAAGCGTATGCTTGAGATCTTTTTAAATTTTATTTTATTTATTTATTTTTTTTGTTCTCCTCAAATGGAAGAACTACTTAGGAATACTCAACAGTTTCGATAGCGGAAATCCGAGAAATAACGGCGAAGAAACTGTGCTTCGAGTACAAATTGTTGTTTTATCCAGGCGACGAGTTAGCGGAGCGCGGACATCTCAAATCCTTATTCAGGCCACGGACTTTCTACAAAATTTTTTAGTACTTCTGGGAATTCAACGGCTGAAAAGTTACAGGCTTGATCGTGAATTTGTACTGAAATACTATTCTAATTGACCGATTCTTTATATTCTGAACAGTTTTAGCGAAAATTTGAAAAACGTGCCACGCACGGGTTGATAAATTCGCTTCGAAATGGACTGATAGTTCCTTCAAATCGCTTTCGCGTCTCTCGTCTCGCATTTAGAATTATAAGCGTTTCTTTCTTAGGCGTAAACAAAGACTTTTCTCAATAAATTTTTCCTTTGGGAAAGCATTCTGTCTGTTTTTCTCTCTATTTTAATTGCCAAAACGTGACAACTGCGTAATCTTGCGTAAACAAACGCATGCACTGGAGACGGATCAAATTTCGCCGATGTGACGCGAGGACAAATTTCATCGATTAATGGGTGAAAGATACTGACAAAAAGAAATTCCCACGAAACACCAATTTCAATCAGAATTCCCTTATTTCAAAAAACGAAAACTTTTGCGAGGGGGGGGGGGGGGGGGGATGAAGCCAACACAAGATATCCCTGCCCACTTTGCTAAATCCTGTTGGCCAGATAGATGCACAGATAGGTTGAAAGCTCGGATTTTACTGTCAGAACCTGTATTAGATTCTAAAATTTATTACTTAAACGGTCAGTGTAATACGCAGTCTACAGACCGGGCGTAAAAAACGGACAGAGGGCACAATTTAGACCAGGAATATACATTGCTTACAATATACTTGCTTGTACTATGTTGTAAAACAATCGACAAATGACAACTGAAATTTTATCATGTCAACTTTCTGGCGTTTACAGCTGGATATGCCAGGAATGAAGCCCAAGTTCACGCACATATGCGTCTTGTTCATATATGCGTCACGGCTGTGTGAGTTGGAACGTGACCTTTCATCTTACGCGGTGTTAAGTTACATGAGAACCGTTGAGAATTTGAGCGCTTTATAAGACGTTGTATGGGGAATAAAATATCGTTTATTTAGAACGCTAAATACATTAAAATATCCTCATTTTTTACGTAAGATGATTAAAAAAACTCACCTCTTGTATGCTTTTTCGTTATTTTCGCTGTTTTGGGCTTTTATGCCACCACTGTTCTCTCCTTCATAGGCAGCACAGCCGGGTTCGACCGTTTCCAACTCGGAGGCGGTTTGCGTCCAGAAAATCCATCTGATCGGAATTTTTTTCGCCCACAGTTAAAGCTCTATAATCCTTGCACCCACAAAAATGTCTCTTCTTCGAAAATCCTCGCGCATTACGCTGAAGATGAGCATTTTCCACCGCAGATTCCACGATCGCTCCTTTCTGCGGCACCGTGTGATTTTGTGATCTATCACGGCCGCGGAAGAAGCTTGGGTCCAAGGTCAAATTTCGCGCTACCCAGGGTGGTACAGTCAATTATGAATCCAATAAAATCTGCAATTCCACAGTGACAAACCAATGAGTGGTGCCGGATCACTTGTAGACCTGGATCAGCAAATTATCTCAAATACAAAATATTAACGGCAAACTGATCCCAACGGCGGAGGTGACGAGCTTGAGAGAACAAACAACAAAAGCTAGAATAACTGAAATTTATTTGTTTTTTAAAAAAACAAATTTTTTTGACCGATATTTCGGTTTGCAATACAAACCTTCCTCGGGGGCTGAACACCGAGAACATGACTGTTGTAATTTAACTATACCGTAAAGAGATCCGAGGTTGCCGTACAAACTCTTATATTAATTAGTTCAAATACGATCGGGAAATTAAACAACAATATTTATTCCCTCGAAAACCTACAAAAATTACAAAACTGCACTTACCCGGGAGGAGGTGCGTGTAGTTTTGTTGCGAGCCAAAGGTTTCACGATAGAGAATTCCCCCAGTCAGGCAAATTTTATATACTCTTGCCTAGGTTTGACCGTGAGTTTGTCATGACATTACAGCGACACGGCTTCTCCGCGGCAAAAATAGCGCGCGATCTGAATTGAACTTTTATTTTCAACGAAGGCCTGTGTCTCAAAAAATGATCTAAGTTTTCCGAGAGTGCGTTGCTCAGGAAGAATCGCACATCATCCTTCTTGCAGTTCTTGGCATCACATGGCGAGGTAGGTAAGCGTATGCTTGAGATCTTTTTAAATTTTATTTTATTTATTTATTTTTTTTGTTGTTGTTGTTGTTCTCCTCAAATGACGGGTCAAATTGGACTTCATGCTTCCAACCTTCTCGTTTACATAGGCAGCACGATATTAAAGTTATTACCCCAGATCATATCACGCTTTTTTCTAGAGGAGGTGAAAGCAAGAGATCAGATATTTATCACGGGCCTTGATTCTCCTTGAGCTATAGACCAGGCCCCAGTTGTTCAAAGGCCGGATAACTTTATCCGTTGGATAAGGCACTCTTCAGCGTCTATTTAAAATATACTTCACGTTAAATGTTGTCCAAGGTTTTCGTACACTCCCCAACTAAGCAGTGGCTAGAGTGCACATATTCGGTTGTACAAGAGGAAATACTGAAATCTTTGCACAGACTGAAACTGTCGGATAGTGACTTATCCACTGGATAAAGTTATCCGGCATTTGAACAACTGGGGCCTGACCTTCAGCGCTGGCCTTTCTTCGTTCGAGCTTTTTTCTCGTTTTGTTTTTTCTATTTTATTTTTTCCATCCTGTACTCCTCGTTTACAAAACTACTTCACAGTTAAAAAGAGCCGAAAATGATATTTCAAAAGCTCAGCCAGCAAACCGTCTTGTACGTTTAATGTTAATCACTCAATTTATAGTTACATGTATTATGTTATCCACTTGTTCAATCAAAAACCCAAAATGAGACACTGATTACGGTAGCGAAGGCTGGATACAAATCTTATCAAGAATGCACTTTTCAAGTACAACAACATCAAAAAATCAATTCATCATAGTCATTTGTTAATTGACGACTTTAACAACACTGCTTGTAGCATTCTGACGAAATTAATTATATTTTTATTTGTGAAACCTACAAGAGGCAACAGAAAAGTAAAAATCTGATTTGCATCAGTGCCAAGCTAAATGGCGCGAATTTAGGTCATTTTCAAAGGTACACCAGGGCTGAGTTGCTCGAAGCATGGTTAGCGCTAACCATTGGTTAAGAGGTATTAAAACCTATAGATTGTCATGGTATTTAACCCGGGTTAGCGCTAGCCATGCTTCGAGCAACTAGGCCCAGGGCGTTTTCTGGGCCATTTCTCTTAATCTTCTATCACTGTGCATGGATAGGGAGAGTTTCTTAACTATTTGAGAACTAAAACCAATACCTTTATGCTATTTAAAAGTGTCACTTTTTTGTTTACAGATGGCATGTATACTGAGTAAATTAAGTTGTTATATTCACATTGGAGATCCCATAGTTTATTAAAGTTATTTTTAAGTCTACATGAAAACGTTTCAATTCAGCCCGCATCTGCAAAATCTAAAATTGCCTTAGTTATAAAGTTTGTCTCTCTTCAAAACTTTTTTATACGAGAGATTATATAAATAGCTTTATAAGCCAGCCGTAACTAAATTTCCCTCTCTTAAAGTTAATATTATCTTTTACTGTTTATGTATCTAAAGAGAGTAAGCTTGTAGAAGTCTCCTTTTTCAACCTTTGAACACATTTTCTTGAAAATGATTCATCATATTCCCTGCGGGTTTGTACCTCCCTACCACGAACGTCAAGCGACCATCGGCGGTCTGGGCCCTACCCATTCCAAGTTCTTGGCTTTCTTTCCAAACGACTTGCGTAAAATGCCCAGTGTTGCCTTGGAAACCAGGCTTATCGAACCTGTAATCCTTAACTTCAGAGTACCACATGTTTGTTGCTTCTTCGCCGGCTGTTTCAAACCTTCCGGAGAACATGGCGATGTTTTCCCCAAGCCCCTTTCTTTCGGATTTAGTAGCGTGCTGCAGACTACGTGCCTTTGCCAGTTTTTCGGCCCATGCCTGCGATTCCTTTGCAATTTCGTCGGACCATTTTAAGGGCGCCACTTTGTGTTTGGTGCGATATTTGTTATGCACGTCAAGGGCCTGCTTTACAAAGGCATTTTTTGACGTGGAACTCGGCACATGCTTGACTCCTTGAAAAAACAAAAAAGACCATGTTAGCAAAACTTTTTTTTATTTAAACCCGAAACAATAAATCAAGTTTATTTGGGGACAAAAAAATATTTCCATCTCAAACATGGCAATAAAGCGTTTAACTTAAAAAAAAAAAGATAAATAAATTTAAAAAAAAGCATAATTTTTCTTAGCATTCGGTTGTAAGCAGTCCATTAGTATTTGTGCAGGCAGGGGGCATATTACAACTTGACAAGTGAAAACGAAAAGAGTTAACATGACAAAGGGAGTTTGGCAAATCGGTTATACTTACAGCTTGTTATTGACTGTTTCCTAATTAAATTATTATAAATATTCGCTATTTCCGAAGTTGCATTCAGTTAAGTCGAACAATTTTATCTGTCCTGTTGACTACGGCTATCCTGATAACTTAAAGAGCAATTTTGAGTAGGGTTGCGATCGATTGACTGTATTGCGGACTAAGACTTCGCGGAATTATAGCTTTTAAATTTCTCTTTTTCAGTAATCTGGGGAGACATTTCTGCAAACTTTCGCTGACACATGATAATTTAAAAGCCGTCTTGCACTCCAGTAACTCCTAAAACCTCTTATGAAGGATTTATTGTCATTGTAGTATGCATTCCTATTCCGGAATAGGGTCAATCGAACGCACCCTAGCTCACTGCTCAAATAAAGCCGATTTCTATATTCAGTTTATATGTACACAATGCAACTAATGGCTCCTGTATAGTTAATTTCTTCTATCCCATAGCTTATTAGTCTGTAACTATGTTCAGACTTTCTGTAGAAACCAATTACTACAACTGAAGCAGATGTGCATGAAAACAGTTACATAAAACAAGGGTACTTCACCTTCTCCCGAAGAAGGATTGGGATCCCTGGATGGCTTAGAACCTGAGCCGGAATCTGGATAGACACAGAAACAAACGTTCGTCTTAGTTACTTGTAGTAGGTGCAGATAACAGCGTGCTTGTCAGAACTTGGAACCATTTTGAATTAGTTTCATCAAGCAGCCTTTAAAATGGAGCATTTCATTTACGAACCGAACAGTCCAAGCGACTATTTTCTTACGCTTGCCGGCTAACTTCAAGATGGCGAGCAATTAACAGTTCTAATGTTTTTTGATCATTCTAATGTTAAAGGGCACTATATAAGTAAATAAATTATTAATTATCATTATTATTATTATTATTATTATTATTATTATTATTATTACTATTATTATTATTATTATTATTATTATTATTTTATCGATCATATCAGAAAATAAACAACAACACTTATAACAATAACAACAACAACAACAACAACAACAACAAAATACTGAAAATAACTATCCAACAATTCTCACATCGAAAGTTCACCCTGAAGTGACATATAGTCTCCATATACAGCCCCTCTCTACGATACTTAACTACCCGCCATGCCTCAGTTGAGGCGAACCAAAGGGAGTTGGTTGAGAGTTGTACCATTGAAACGTGAGCAGGTTTCAGATCATTTGAAGCTTACTTATTGCAATTCAGTTCTTCCTGGTAGCTTCCATTTCAATTGGCCCGATATAACATCCTACTGCCGACAGTAGAGTCGTGAGCCTAATATTTATCCCTTAATACGTACAGAAAGCCCGCATCTCACTTTCGGTTTTGAGTCTCCCCATATTTCCAAAAACCAAAGGTTGTTGGAGCAACGGAAAATTGGTAATACATGTCTGAGTGCATGAGTAAGTGGATACCCTTACGACAAGCTGTATGTCAGTCTATATATACTTTGAGAGAGGTGTTAAGGTTAGAGAGGTGTTAGAGTTGTCCGTTAACGGATCGACTATACCAGCTTTTATGCAAAAGACTTGTAAAATTAGTTTAAGACTTAGAATTATGACCTTTAGGAAGCGCCTTCTTCATGTCCCTAGAAAATGTATCTGGCTCGCCTGCTTCTGCAACAGAGAAGAAAGAAATGCTTTTTTGCCTGAAAACATTTTTTCAGAGAATTTGATTAACTGAGCCTACACTTGGTTTCTTAAGCCATTGCCCCAAACTGATATATGTGAATACAGATATATTTACCAGTTCATAATTAAGATAGAATATTTTACTTCAAATATTGCACTAGAGTCGTCTTGATAATATAAAGTGATATATATAGATACTGCCCGTCTCTAAAATGACCAAAAGGCACGATATAATGACTTGTTAACTTACCATGGACCGTTGTTACAGTTTCCTTAGTGTATCCTTCTTGATCTACGCAAAAAAGTAAATAATCAAAACAGATCAACAAAAACAGCGTAAAAGCAATATTTATGTCAGTAAGAGGCATGGTGCCATCTACCTCAAGCACCGCTTGGGACGGATTCAGAGAGAAATTTCTCTCTAACAGGCCATTTCCGGGTTGCTTTGAACCTCATTTCCAAAGCAAGGCTAAGTGCAAAGATTTACGTATGAAAGTTAGTTTTGTTTGCATATGAATGAATACTAATTTTTTAAAATAAAGAGTATGTCCTAAGCCTCGTTTTTATAATGAGATTCAAAGCATCTCGGAAATGGTCTTTTCCAACGCACCGCGTCCTTCCTTCCCGCTTTTGCACGCACAATGCTTACGATAATTTTCTCAGCACTAAACTGGTGCATTATACCTAAGCATAAGTGTCGATTCTTTTGACCTACTCACCATTTCCCTTCAAAGTGACCGTTACCGTGGATACGACAGTTTTCTTGGTGCCATCTGGATACGTAACAACCTGAGACAACAACGATTCACAAACTTACTAAAAAAAAATAAGGCTTTCACTTACAGTTGAATGAACTGTGGAGTGGTCTGGATGTTAGAATAGCTCTGTTTTATACGTAATTGCTATTTGTAAGTTAGGGTTCAGTAATTTAAAAACAGAAAAGTTCATTTAAGATTCGAGGAAATTTCCCGCGCGTTTTATACAAAGAGTGATTACTCTGTTAGACGTCTAGTAAGAACGTTGGCAAGACAAAATGTTTCGCTGCCGTAGTGTTTTAGTATTAGGGCTCTGAAGCAGACGATGGCACCAAAAAAAATTGAAATTTGCGTTTTCTGAATAAATGTGCGATAATTTCAACTCATTTTGTCCGGTAACTGGCGGCTTCAAAGTTCGGAAGGAAACTTAAGCAAGGACGACGGCGAAGGCAATCAGAACCCCGGAAAACAATCGATTTGATGAGCAAAAACGATCTCTCTGTAAGTGCGTACGAAGTTTCCATTTTAAAAATGTCCCACAGGGCCATTTAAAAGATATAATCTATCCGATTCTGAACAAATTAAGGAGTATTTCACGTACTGTCGTCTCCTCCCTTCGCTGGGTGGGTCCACCCTCATGATCGCCACCAGGCCGTACACGCCTTTCTTGGTGTTTTTGCGCAGGCGCGTAACTTTTCTTCGTGGGCTCCTTTTCAGGTATTTTGACGGGACCGTCCTGCAAAACACGTAAGTTTTTATTTCAGTTCTTTCAGTTTAAGTCTTTACAATCGCGAAGTGGAAAACAATCCATTAGATACCTTTGTCCCTATTAAATAATCCACATGAAAGAAACATTAAGATCTCAGTGATTCAACGCACCCTTTGCATTGCCAGCGTTATCCATAAAACTAATAATCGGCTTTATTATATAAACACGAGTATTTTACTTTGAAATGCATCACTCGTAAACGACATCCAGAACCCGATTGGCGCATTTTTCATAGCTTCACTAGTGATAATATTGATGATGTCATTTCCAGCTTTTTCAAGGTTGGTTGTGCAATCAGTCAGTGAAAAATGGCAAGCGATAGATTCATGAAGTTTACTGTGAAGCGGATGTAAAATCCTTAACTGTTAACACGAAAAAGAAAACTTCATACGACTTAGAATTATTCAAGGAGTTCCTTGCAAGTGAAGAAGAAAGGAGAGAAATTAAAGAAATTCCTGTAGTTTTAAAGAAATATTGCTTTTATCACTCGGAAATAAAATTTATATCTTCGCGCCGCAGTGTAATATCCTCAATATTTAAGCCTTATCTAAGCCTTATTACCTATACCTATACCTTCGATGCGAAAACATTCTCTTTGAAGGCTCTCAAGTTATTTCCCGCCGGTCTGTAACGACCAACTACAAACACCTTCCCATCAGCACTCTTTGCCTTGCCTATTCCCAGTTCCTTACTGTCTTTCCAAACGACTTGAGTAAAGTGACCGGTGTTCGTCTGCCAGCCAGACTTACTGAAGTCATAATCTTTCACTTCACTGTACCAGCTGTTAACAGGATCACTGCCGTCGATTTCCCGCCCAAAAACCATGAACACGTTTTCGCCATCGCTGGTGTCGTCATGGCGAAGCCTACCTTCGCGCGCAATTTTCTTGGCCCAGGCCTCGGCGTCACGTGCAAGGGCGCTGGACCATGTAAGTGCAGGCGCTTGATGAGCTGCACGAAACTTGTTGTGGGCTTCCAAGGCTTCTTTACCAAAAGTATCCATGAATTTGTTTTTACTAACAGAAATAAATAAATGTGCCTGGTTAATTAATTTGCAACACAACCATTGCGTTAAGTGTATTACATAAATTGCAAGAACGAGCAACAAAACACGAACGAAACGAACAAAGAATTTCAAAAACAGGGAGACACATACTGATCAAGTAATTTTTTTTTTTTTACGATGACGCCGGTTCGTCAACCGGTTGCACGTTTTCTGAGTTTTGCGTTTTGCGACTTTGTATTGACCGGAAACAGTACCATTCTCCTGTAGGTGACATACAATAATTGCGATGAGATTAGCGAAATAAAACAATTTTTCACTCCTTCCTTACGTTTTTCAAATTTGAACCTTGACGTTCGTTTATTGGAGTCATTGCGGTAAGGTATCCAATTTTTATCTTCAACAGGCTTTTATTCAGGTCCCCCTTTTTTCTTTAGTAAATAAAACAAAATAAATAATAAAACGTAGAATAACACAAATACAATGAACTGCATGGAACCTCCGTGGTACAAAATAATTATTCAAGACATGTTTATTTATGAGGCTAATTTTACATTGAAATACAGCAAATTTGAACCACAAAGCAAAAAACAGAACACCAGCTCTCACTCACGCAAGTTTTTAACTGTCCAGTTTTGGTAAGATTTGTCTCATCGAACAAACACCAAATAAAATAAAACCCGTTTAATATCGAGAGTCTCTACCCCTACGGCTGAAATGAAATTGTGGTATACGATTAAGAAGTTTTGAAACCAAGGAAACCGAAAGTCTCCGTTGCAATATATTTTGAAACTAAGTTTGAAAGAAAGCAAGCCAGTGGGAAATAAGAAAGATTTGTGGAACGGACCAGAATATAACGTCCGGATATAATTTTTTAGGTCTGAAATTGGCTCTTATGACGACAGTTCGCGTGAAACAGCTGTCTCAGGTGGTGCATGTGATCGGGCACAGTCCTAAACCGAACAAAACACTGATTATCGCTTTCCAGAATAACAACATTTCGATTCCTCATCGCAGGCAGGCAGAGGAAAATTATATAGTTATTTTAAAGAAGCGATGCTTAGCTTTTTTTGTCATTTTTTAATTTAATTTTACAGAACTCATTGCTGTTTGAAAAGAAAACTGAACATGAATATTACATTATATATCCAACGGCGGCAAGATCTTTATCTCGTAAACATACATTATAGTAAAGCAGAGTTAACGATTCAGATCATACCTCGAAAAAAAAAATACTGGAAATACTTTCTTTTTCAAATTTTAAGATTAACTACTTCTCACGTCAATTTTACGCTGGTGTTAAATTCGACGTTTCTAGGACTACAAAAGTTATAGACAAAATGCAAATTTTTAACGGGTGGTCAAGTTTCTTTTTTAAAAACTGAACACAGATTGGAAAAGCGAAACACACCCAGGAATATTAGTTATTTTAAAACTTTTTTGGTACAAATTATATTAAACTGGCTGATGTGTTGAGACAAAAATCATCCGAGAATTAAAAACTAAAACTCATTTCTATGCAAGCTCCTCTCGATGTTGATTTGTTTACAATTGATGAGAATCGATTGCAAATATTGCGGCTATGAAGCAAAATTAAGATTTGTGGCTCGGGTATGCGTCCGATAGGTTGCGCTCCTGAAATCATGAGGCCGTGATAAGTTTTCTTCCAACTTTAAAAGCGTTTAGGATATCAATGTCAACGTTGACGCATAAATTATTTGAATAGTCCCGTCTTGAAACGCAGCAATGAATTAACCGCTATCAACGCTAAATTTCTATTTTTATCTCACTAACCTGTTTGAAAAGCAGTCACCCTCTGTATCCAACGGTTAGACGAGACTAGCTGCCGATTTCCCAAATAAAACAACACTGCTAGCGCTCTGCACGTGTTCTTTGCCTAGGGTCAAGGTGAAACTTCTACGTGTCCTTGTCTTGTGTATTTGGATGATTCTCTGAGCACAATGACTGGTAGACCTGTGGACACCTAACGTGTTATACTGGCGACTTCAGCAGGTCTACATTTGCATATATTTGTATGAGAGGTAGTTAAGCGAACTGGCTAACTGGCCTTGCGTGTTTCAACCGAATTTATAATTCATGCTAGTTTGAGACGATTTATAAAAAAAAAAATGTTCCTCGAATTGGACTTTATTGTTATCATGACTTGAGCCGAGCGCGTGCAGGTCAGCCGCTTGGGGTGAGACTACGTATTATTGTTGATTTGTATCACTCTGTTCAGAAAGTAACCTACAATAAATATTCCGTAGAGATTGCGGCAAGTGTTAAAAAATGGGAAATTCATTGTTGGGGGCAAGTGCTATATAGTCCAATATATTGCCAAGTATACTTTTTCATTGGAAAACAGTACACAAATCAGACGACTTTTACGTCTCATTGAGGTTTAGTATAGAGTTAGAAACTCAGTCAAATACATTAGCAATTTAAAATTGAAGGAAGTTTGCATATTCAAGAGCCAATTTGATATTTAAGAACACGGAAACCCATTTTGTTTCGTGTGTTTAATTAGGGCTGTTACTAGCTGGTTTCGAGTATGGCCGGACCACGCGGGTCCTAAGGTTTGTTTGGTTTCAAACCGCAGTAGAGGGCTTGTAAAGACTGGTTTTCTAGCGAAATGAGGAAGTAATTATCCATGTCTGTTACGAGATTAAACAACGCTTCATTTGCGTGGGAGTTATTACTCATATGACTGTCAGTACTCGACGTCTGTTTAAACAAGCCGGCGAGATTGAAAATTCGCTTTCTAATTAAAAAAAAGAAAATATATTAAGTAATATTTTTTTACGTTAACATTTGCCCAAAAAAAATAATTTTTCGATTCCTTTAAAAAATTACCAAAACCTCTAAAAGCTACAATTTAAGGTTATCTCCTGAAAATAACGCCATTAAAAAAATACCAAAGTCCTAAGCTGCTCAGAGCTTCATGCTGGCTGGGCTCAAGACACGATGACCAGAAAGTTCATTTTCTTGCCAAGGGCATACACTGGAGAACGGTTTTCGTTCAAAATGTACACACGAATGCCTTTTCTTTGGTCCACTGAGATCACGTTATAAAAACGATTCCTCAGAGAACGTCATTTGGTTGGAAATGAAATACAGTTGGGAGTACATCATCCTAGATCTAAAAACAACTTTCAGCGAAACTAAAAGTATAGGTTAGGATGAGGCATTAAGTGTGCTAATCGAAGAAAAAATAAACAGGAGTTCGCGGAGGCCAGTTTTTCACTCCTGTATAGAAGGTGAAAACTTTATATATATAGCACATCTACATAAATTGTAACTAAAAGAAAATTGAATGACCAACAAAACCGCGCTTACATGCAACTGGAGATACCGAGATAACGAGTCTCAATTCTGTACACTCACATGTGCAGTTATGAGTTATATACGTACCGATATTTGAGATCCTAGACTGGTATGAAACATAGAGCCCAGAAAAACACGTACCGCTTCAAGAATGTAAACAGATACTTTAATTAATTTAACAAAACTTTTACTGGACTAGTGACTTTGCCAATATCCTACTTGGAAAGTGTGGACAATTGCAGCTGAGGTAGTTTAGCGAAACATTTCAGGTAGTAAATAACCAATCAATGTCGAAGATTGAGTTTTAACGCTTCTTAAATTTCGCTTTCGACTATTGTTCACATTTAAGCCGCCGCGTTCACACTAATCTGGATAATATTCACTGAGACGGTCTTTGCGCCGCGAAACATCACCTTTTTCAATTCACACCATCAAATTCGTATCATTTTAGTTGTCCACACTAATTAGCAAAAAATTTAAAAACAGCGCCCCCCAAGAAGGCTAATTACACGTTGGAGCATGCGTGCATTATATGCAGTGTTGTCCCGTCCGGCGTTTACAAAAAGTTCCGTTTAAATAGTCGTCCACAATAATCCCCATAGAAGGCATTTTCAAAGACATCCACCCTGGAGAGCACTTTTCAAAAGATCAGTTTTGGTGCAGTTCAAAACGCCAGCAAGATTAGTGTGAACGTAAAGCCAAACTGGAGGAAAAGAAAACAGATGTGTTCTCAAATTAATGTACGGCGTCTTAGTTTGAAACAAGCTTTTACAAAAACACCTCAGTTAGCCCTCCACCCCAGATGATTAACCACGGTGAAGTGGAATTTAACCGTTGATGGTATAAAAGGACAATGTTTTTGGTCTTAATGTTACATTCTAACGGTCGGTCGCTCCTCTCGACCCTCCTTTAATTCCCATCTGCCGCGTTAGTTGCTTTTCCTGTGACATTTGGCCGGCAGCAAAAATGGGTCGTTTGACTCTTACGCCAAATTGTTTCCAGGTCCACGTATTTGCTTCCAGCAAACCCCTCTTCTTTAAAGGACAAACCAAGAAGATCACCTTGGCTCGGACAAAAGTGTTGACGTTCCTCCCCTCGCTCTGTGGGCTGTCAGTTTATGATAAACCGACGCTGTCGTTTCGCATTTCTCTCTAGGCGACCAATACAAATTTTTATTAGCCATCATCAGTCCGGCTCGGCTGAGAATAATCTACATCATCTAATAGATCTTGTTCAAACAGAACATTGAAGTTGCATTTCGTATTTCGGTGATGCCAATTTCTCATTTTTCAATAGTTTTCAGCGCAGTTTTAAGAAGACATATCTCGTCATTTCGAATCATAATCACTATAAAGGCAACTGAAAGCAAACTATAACAAGCGCGCAGAACATAGAAGAGTACAAGAGTTGCAATAGGCGATAACAAAAACTAATCTCCCATATACAGAAAAAAAAATTGATTCTGTTCATGGTATTACCTCAACTGTTCCAGCTGGAAACTGATGGCTTGACAAATTTTGCAACCTGAACGCTGCTTGTAAATTTTCTGTTTTTCTCAAATGATTAATTTTTCAAACAAATTAACATATTAAGAACATTTTTCAGAAAAAAATAATAGATGTTCACAAATACCCCGTGGTTATGTAGATAAACTGAATAATATACACCCTATTTGGCTTCACACACAATGGCCGGTTTTAATTAAACACGAGCAGGTGGGTAAGGGGGGGAGTTCCTTTTAATTGAAAATGAAAAGACAATTTTATAAACTGCAGCTAGCAGGTTGACTCGATCTTTAGAGGCCATATTAGTCCATATTACGAGTTGTCTGAAATCAAGTAATACAAGAGAAAAATCAGGACCGAAAAAATGTCATTGAAAGCTTTCCTATCATTGAAAGCGATGTATACCCTGGGGGTATGTGAATAAATTGTATTTTCGTGACATCTTCTTTCAAAACATTAAATATTGAAAAATCTGTGAAAAGAAAATACACTCACGCATCTCGTAACATCATCCCAATTTGTATTACCTGTCGCATTTTGTATCAACATTCGTCACACATTTTGTAATGGTTTAGAAAGCTACTTTAATTTCTCTGCGTAGCGAGCCTTGTGTACTGTCGTGAATTGTAAAAACGTCGTGAACTTGAACTGTGATAACAGTTGTGGTGAATTAATTGTCACCACCGTAATCTGCCGGTCTGAAATCAGCGAGCGAGCCGCGATTATAATCGGTAAATATACACATATAGGTAACTTCATCTCACAATTTTTGCAAGGAAGTGTGGTTGTGCCCAAAAAGGTGATATTAATATTCCGGCGATTCTCGCCAACACTGCTAATATGAGCGTTGTCAGTCTATTCAACGGCTTCGCGTGTTGACGGGAGTGGGTCATCTTCACTAGCGCACGATTAAATTTTAAAACTTGCTTGACTAACTTTTGCTATATGAGCCTGATTGTCCCTAAAGCACCTATTCAATTTTGTATGAAAGGCCTCGAAAGAAAAAGAACAGCGACATTCAGATATTAGAAGAGAGTCTAGACTGCACTTTCTGTAGACCACCTTTCGTGGGGATAGTAAAACGTGTGAACCACGTGCCGAGTGAGCGCGAAAATGGCCTCCCGCGAGGACACGCAATTAACTCGCGGAGGGAGGCGAAAAGGCGAAAACTAAAGGACTGGTTGTACATGTAGTCTATGCTTTCTGAAGATTCTCCAAATACTGTCGCTGGCCATGGGGTATTTCGGTAAACTTGGAGATTTGTTTCAGAAATAACTTTGAAAAGCATTAAAACCAAACGGTCCTAATTTCTCTGACGGGAAATGCCCCCGTTTGGCTTTAAAAGCAAAGAAGTTCTAATTATAATTTAAGTGAAGACATAAGTTGTTCGTAATTTTCTCGGTTTGCACACCACCCGGTCGTGTGTTTCGTTTCTTGTAAGGGTTTTAAACAAAACCTTCAGTTTTGTTTTTAAATTACATTTTTGTTAGTGAGTTGAAAAACCTTAAGAAGTGGTCAGATTTCAAGCCAAGAATCAAGAATGGGCCTTTTCTCGGTGAGAACATTTTGAAAGTACATGTAAGCGTTCGTTTAGATAAATTTCAAGTCTACGGTTGATTTTCTTGTTAATGATTCTGTGGCTGCACCATTAGTTTCGTTTGCTTCAAAGATAATTAAAACAAATCGGCAAGCTAAATTCACAGTCTTGTCTATCAATGACTGGTATAAGCTTCAAATAAACCTTGAGAAGTGCTCACACCTCCAGTCGAATGGCCCTTTCTTGGTGGGAAAATTTACCACTTTAAAATTTTAGTTTTGAACGCTGTCTTGTTTAAGATTTGAATATTGTTGCAATTATTTTTCAATTTTTTTTTTTTGTTTTATGTTCACAAAACCTATTTGAATCCTACGTATTCTTCGTTTGCCAGCTAACTCTCGTTTAGCTCGTGAAGCAACTGACCTAGTCGCACTTACAATAAATCGCCGATAGAACACCCCTGCAATACTCGGGTCACATGCTTATTTTTCCTCAAGGTTTTCTTATACAGACATTAGCTTACCTTACCAGTTTTCTTACCCAGTCATTAACTCACCGATTTGGCAGCAGTTTTCAGTGATCCAATTTAAGCTCTTTTACTTTGACGGCAAGCGACACTACTGTAGTGCAGCCACAATCTTTAACAACAAAATTACAAGTAGACTTGGAATTTATCTAAATGAATACTTACATACATAATAATATTGCACTGAGCAGTCATTTTAACTAATTAAAGAAAGCGACAAGGTATGATTGCAACTATCTGCCACAGCTCGGATTATTAATGTTAAAATTTGCGGTGATACGACAAGCATTATCAAAATTTGCGACAGCTATCGGTAGTCCACTGAAAAGGTACTAATTTTCATTCTTTGTATTCTTTGTTTGGCAGCTGACTTTGCTTTCCTTTAACTCGCCATCTCGATGCGACCTAGTCTCACTTAGAAATCAATTATTTGTCTTATAGCATTCCGATGGACAGAACACCCGTCACGTGCTTAATTTTCCTCAAGGTTTTCTTGAGACGTTAGCTTACTTTACCAGTTTTTTTAACCCACTTTTAACCCACCGATTTGGAAGCAGTTTTCAGTGACCCAATTGCACGTAAAGCTCTTTTACCTGAAAGCAACATTTAGTACCTTTTCAGTAGGCTACCGACACCTGTTGCAAATTGTTATAACGCTTGTCTAAATCTGACGCATCGCCGCAAATTGTATTATTAATAATCCGAGCTGTCGCAGATAGTTTTAAAAATACTTGTCGTGTTTTGTAATTAGTCTTTAAAAAGACTGGTTAGTGCAATATTACTGTCAATCTGTTCTTGCAAACAATCTATTAACAAATGTTGTAGCATCCTAATGGAAACTGGGCGAGCAGACAACAAACTAACAGACTGATCATCTAGCGAACCAACTGTACGTCAACTCCGATTATCAAATTACGACAATAGCGACAAAAAAAATCTTTGAAATCCCCCAGAGAGAGGGAGGGGAGCGATTTCCCAATAAGTTTCCGTACGTGTAGGCGTCGTAATTTATGACGGGAATTTTCTCAGTGCTTTATATTTTTTTCTCTTTTTAATAACATGATTTAAATTCTAAGCTTTCGGTTGACTGTTTGTTTTTGCGACCCTTTAACATAATAAAGTTTTAAAATTCGCTACCCTTTCGCAGGTTACGAGGGAGTAAGCTGAGCTCACAGTTCTCCATTTCGTGCCAGCATTTCGGCCTTAGCTTGAGCATCTCTGGAAAGTGCTGGGGACCATTTTTGGTGAGGTACATTGTGAAGGGAGGGTAACTCATTATGGGCTTGTAGTACTTTGGTAATGAAGGAGTCTGCGATGCAAGTTAATATTTACCTAAATAGTGAGTGTTTTACACAGGATGAGAAATGGGAGAAAGGCAGTTACTTGCAGGTCACTTGGTTTGCTCTCGGCCAATGAAAAGGAAGAAACAAATGCATCGAATGAAAATAATTAATATGAGGGTGCTCTATAATTTTTTATTTTACACAAGTCCTTTTCATGTTGTTTTCTTACTCTTTTGCTAACGATTCAATCTTAAAACCCAGTGCTGAGTGTATCATTTTTAAATTACAGTTGGTAGTACACTGTATATCCAAATTCTGTTTTTCAGAAATTGGAGACTAAATTGAATAGAATGCAGTGTTAACATTGCATCAATATAATTTACAGTTTATGAATTCTGACTCGTACCTTAAAACTATTACATATATAAAGCTTTATATATAATCTTTTTTGAGTTAACAACAGAACACACCACTTTAGACAGACAATCATACTGAATGAGCAACACATGTCAAGATATACAGTTCTCATATTAAAAATGTGAAAAAAAAAACTTCAAAGCGCTGTGAGTTAGATATTGATGAATTAATATTAGTATTATCACAGAAAAAGTGACATCATCAAGATGAACGATTCGAAAGGCAAAATAACAGGAAACAGAACTGCTTTTAACACATGTATGGTGTCTGTACAAATAAGCAGTACTTAAAAATTTTCTATTGCAGTTATTTCCATTTTGTTTCATAAACCAACCACCAAGCCCAAACCGCACCCCCCCTCCCCCCTTACTCAGAAGATAATCGCCAAGGAATTTCTCACCCCAAAAATGCACATTACCTGCACCTACAAATTTCAAACCCATAGAAGTGTTCTGCAGTTCCTTGTTACTTTAACCCCCTTCACTCCCAAGATTTCAAAATTAATTCTTCTTACTCTCAGCCATCATTTTCTCGTTATTTTAGTTCTGAGAATTTAGTGTTCAAGCAAACAATATTCGCTTAAGTTGACATTTTTCTTCATTCTCTTCATCTGTCTGCCTCAGAATGTATTGTAAGGAGAATTAAGTTGTATGTTAATCAACTCTGTCAGTTAAGGGACCATTAAATCTGCAATACCCTTCTTCTTCTGTCCGCCTCAGAATGTATTGTAAGGAGAATCAAGTTGTATGTAAGGAGAATTAAGTTGTATGTTAATTAACTCTGTCAGTTAAAGGACCATTAAATCTGCAATACCCTTCTTCCTAGATGGAGAGCTTATGCTTTTTGTAGTAGATACAACATAATTGTCATACACTGCTCTATACATTTGAAAAGCTTATTTTCATCAGTGTCATCCTTTCAGATGATGGCAAAAAGAACACAGTTGTATTGTTATTTGAAGATGTCACTATACCTGAATAGAATTTAATGCTGAAAACAAAACATTCCTTCTTCGGAAAAGCATCTTGGACGCCATTAACCTATACTAACGCCGGGTAACCCCAGCCAGTGTTTTTTGAATTTTTGGTGTTGTAAGTGACATACTCAAGCTATTGCTGGTGAAATGGCGACATCCAATGTAAATATTACAAGGCGACTACTGTTACCGGTGTCTTTTGCTGAAATTACTGACCAATTTGATTCTGACAGGAAAGAAAATTCAGAATTCATTCTAAATTCTTTGTCATCTTTGCTTGCTTCCTTGCTTGCTTAAATCGTACATCGAGAGTCGAATATAATTCGGACGAATTTTTGACGAATCGACAATAGTGATTTGATTTAGACGACGAATTAAATTCAACCGACTTGAATAAAATGGGATGGTGGAACTTGGTGTGGTCAACGTACGACGATTCCAGATTCAAGAAAACGACGAATCGATATTACGTTAATGCATTTTCAAATTTATATTTTATGCATTAAATTCGATGCGTCTGAACTACGACGCCTGAACTCACGAACGCGCTTTTCAGACTTTTGGAGGTTTCATACGTCGCTCTACTGGCGTATTCAATTTCTTGTATTAACTTCGTCTACATTGCATTCGACTGAAATGCGACGTATGAACTGGGCCTAACCGGAACCAGTGTGCATATAGCGGATCATGTCAGTAAACATTAATGTCGTTCCAAACTAAAATGTGGCGTTACGATTTAGACAAATTCGGTGCAAGACTATTAGTGCGCACTGAAAAAAATTATCACTCCGAGCGAAAATAGCAAATTGGACGGAAAGAAAGTGGTCTTCCGTCAAGACCAGGGGAAGTAATATATTAAATTTACCGTTTCCGTCAACATCTGTAAATTCTTTCACTGTTCCTCTTTTTTCTTAGAGATACAAAATCTGATCCTGGTAGCGCTTATAATTCAACGTAAAAGCATTATAAAAGGACTCAGAATTTCTGATCCCCCCATCACTTAAAACTGAATAAAACTGCCTATTTACACCGATTCTAAGGGATTCAGAATTTCTGATCCCCCCAACATTTAAAACTGAACAAAACCTGCTATTTACACCAAATTCTAAGGGACTCAGAATTTCTGATCCCTCCAACATTTAAAACTGAATAAAACTCGCTATTTACACCTATTCTGAGGGACTCAGAATTTCTGATCCCCCCATCATTTAAAACTGAATACTGAACTGGCTATTTACACCGATTTTAAAGGACTCCGAATTTCTGATCCCCCCATCATTTAAAACTGAATAAAACTGGCTATTTACGCCGATTTTAAGGGTTTCAGAATTTCTGATCCCCCATCATTTGAAACTCGATAAAACTCGCTATTTACACCTATTCTGAGGGACCCAGAATTTCTGATCCCCCCAACATTTAAAACTGAATAAAACTCGCTATTTACACCGATTCTAAGGGACTCAGAATTTCTGATCCCCCCATCATTTAAAACTGAAAAAAACCTGCTATTTACACCAGATTCTAAGGGACTCAGAATTTCTGATCCCCCGCAACGTTTAAAACTGAATAAAATTACACCTATTCTGAGGGACTCAGAATTTCTGATCCCCCCATCATTTAAAAACTGAATAAAACTGGCTATTTACACCAGATTCTAAGGGACTCAGAATTTCTGATCCCCCGCAACATTTAAAACTGAATAAAACTCGCTATTTACACCGATTCTGAGGGACTCAGAATTTCTGATCCCCCCAACATTTAAAACTGAACGAAATCGGTCATTTTCACCTATTCTAAGGGACTCAGAATTTCTGATCCCCCCATCATTTATAACTGAATAAAACCGGATACTTACACCAGATTCTAAAGGGCTCAGAATTTCTGATCCTTTTAACATTAAACTGTTTTTCTTTTTTTTTTCGTGGAGTTCTATTTAATTCAATTTTATGTGGATTTTGGTGGAGTGAAAAACAATCGATGAAGAAATCGTCATTTTAGCAGAGAAATTCTCATTGTCCACGCAAATTTATGTTTTCAAGCAGCCTAAAGAATACTGGAAATCCACACAAACCCAAGCACAAACGGATTCATCAATGCAAGGCGTCTGATATTCTGAGCTCTGGATTACTGCGTCTGCAAAAATCTAGTTTCAAAAACATGACGCTTCTAAGTCCAGGAGTCCGGAATTCGGACCGTTGCTTCGACGAGTCCACAGAATTCAGTTATAAAGTGTATTTTCTTCTCCCAGATGGGTTTCTTTCCATGGTCTTGCATATCTTCTCGCCTTTTTACAGGTTCTCTGAACCGGCGAACAGCTACGGTAAGACTGAAAACGAAATATTCAGCAATTGATCAATGAAAATAGGTAAATCTAAACCGCTGAATCTTCTGTGCAGATGAAAAACAAAGTGACTCTATTTATGAAGTTTGCTTTCATGTCTTGCATATGACAACACGTTTACAAACGTTTGGCCATGCAATTAGTCCACGGACGATATATATACATATGCTTCCTTCAAACAAAATGAACTCATGACAAAGGTTCATCGAAAAAGGTTTATCTCGCCTTAAAAAGGATGGCATAGAAATGTCACAACCACGGTCACAACCATGTCAGGAGCGGCGCCGTCAGGAGCAGGAAATGTAAAACCTTAATTGACGCGCGCGATTTGAATGGGAATAACTGCCTCGGTAAACGTGCAAAACACAAATTGACAAAAACTGAAGCGTGAAATCATGTTCTTTATCGTTTAGGTGCATCAAGTGCGATTTACAACTGCTAGCTTTGCAAGGGATTTAGTAAATTTATACAATGAAAAGAAACTTTATAATTACCTTGAGTCAGCGTGAGCTGAGTATAACAGCACTTTGCCATCAGCCATGATAAATGCCGCCCAAAATGTTAGTTGTCTCCAGTCTCATCGAAGCAATACTTTAGCTCAGCAACTTCTCCACAAAACAATATGAAACGTTCCTACCTTTCAGTTTTTTCGAATGGAGTTAACACCAAAACGGAGAATAAACCAACTTGACGCTTAGGATAATTTGGATTGAAATACAAGAAGATTATTTTGAACCACGCGACAGCAACCGGTCAAGAGTCCGGTAGTGCGTCATAGCAACTGCTCGATCAGTCGAGTCACGTAGCTTCCTAATAAACTCTCCAAATTGTCTCAGAGATCTTTGGGCTCAGCAGTTATTTCACTCTTCTCCGGTTTTACACAGATATCATCCTTTTATTTGAAACTAAGTTGGAAAATAAAGTGTCACAGAACCTTGCGTGACTCATGAACACAACCTCGTCCCTGGGACGTGCACGTGACGAGGAGAGACCTTTGCGGTCAGATCGTTGCTGTTACAGAGGTCATTCATTGACTTTTGTAGCGTGGCCGTTACATTTTGACCCGCATTAACATCATGTCAAGTATTTCAATGGCGTGGAATTTAGTGAAAAAGCGAAAGACATCAATTATTTGAAGCTAGACGGGCAGATTAGAGTAGAAGCATGGAGACGTCATGTACGTTGACAGTCCACGGTTCAATATTCTAGTCCGTTGCGAACACAGTCTTATGGAGGGAATCGGACAGTGATTATAAGGAATGCTCGAAACGGTAAAATAATCCCCAAACGCGCAAGAATACACCGGAGGTAGGTCAGTTTTATTAATTTTATTGTATGAAAGCTAAATGTAGCGCTATTTAAGCTTCAGAATCGACATTATTTTATTTCCCATACAAAAAGAAAAAATCTCAACCGCTGTCTGTAACCCAATACCGCTTGCACTCAAAGGTCACCGTCCCATTAGTAGTTTATTATTACACGCTCTCTGGTGACGCGAGCTTGGACTGCTTGTGTTGCGAGCGGACAAAAAGTGGCTATGCATCCTTTGGTATGTACATTTTGCTTTTCAAGTTGGAAAGAATATTCAGTTGTGTTTGCTATACTTTAAATAGCTTCAAACAGACTCAAAAGACTTGAATGAAATCCCAGGTTAAAATGGATTATATTGTACCGGAAATAATTTTATCGCTGAACACTGAACAGTTTTGTGCTTGTTATTCCTGCTATCGACTTGGTTTAAGAGAATTTGTCCTCGTCCATGTTACACTTCACTTTCGTATAAAGCTTTTTACACGTTATATTTATTTTTCTTCAGAAATAAAGGATAACACGTTTCAGTGCACTAGCATCCAGAGAAGGTGGTGAAATAAGACAACCGCTCTTGACAAGTGTAAATGGAAGTGGATTCAACTTATCAATATAGAGAGTTTAAAGAAGCTGTTTAGAGGTCGGAGAAAATATATACACATTGTCAGAATATGGTATAAATAGCCAATTATTTTAAGTTTTACAAATTCTGAGTCCCTTAAAATTTGGTGTAAAATAGCAGGTTATGTTCAGTTCTAAGTGATGGGGGGATCAGAAATTCTGAGTCCTTCAGAATCGTTGTAAATGTCCAGTTTTATTCACTTTTAAATGATGGGGGGGATCAGAAATTCTGAGTCCCTTAGAATCGGTGAAAATAGCCGCTTTTGTTCAGTTTTAAGTAATGGGGGGATGACCAAATTCTGAGTCCCACATAAGCGGTGTAAATAGCCAGTTTTATTCAGTTTTAAATGATGGGGGGATCAGAAATTCTCAATCCCTTAGAATCGGTAAAAATAGCCGCTTTTTTTCAGTTTTAAATGTTGGGGGGATCAGAAATTCTGTATCCCTCAGAATAGGTGTAAATACCCAGTTCAATATTCAGTTTTAAATGATGGGGAGATCAGAAATTTTAAATCCCTTAGAATCGGTGAAAATAGACGGTTTTGTTCAGTTTTAAGTGATGGGGGGATCAGAAATTCTGAGTCCCATAGGATCGGTAAAAAAAGCCGATTTCGTTCAGTTTTAAATGATGGGGGAATCAGAAATTCTGAGTCCTTCAGAATAGGTGTAAATAGCGAGTTTTATTCAGTTTTAAATGTTGGGGGGATCAGAAATTCTAAGTCCCTTAGAATCGGTGAAAATAGCCGGTTTTGTTCAGTTTTAAGTGATGGGGGGATCAGAAATTCTGAGTCCCTTAGAATCGGTAAAAATAGCCGATTTCGTTCAGTTTTAAATGATGGGGGATCAGAAATTCTGAGTCCCTCAGAATAGGTGTAAATAGCGAGTTTTATTCAGTTTTAAATGTTGGGGGGATCAGAAATTCTGAGTCTCTTAGAATCTGGTGTAAATAGCAGGTTTTGTTCAGTTTTAAATGATGGGGGGATCAGAAATTCTGAGTCTCTCCGAATAGGTGTAAATAGCGAGTTTTATTCAGTTTTAAATGTTGGGGGGATCAGAAATTCTGAGTCCCTTAGAATCTAATGTAAATAGCAGGTTTTCTTCAGTTTTAAATGATGGGGGGATCAGAAATTCTGAGTCCTTCAAATTCGGTGTAAATAGCCAGTTCAGTATTCAGTTTTAAATGATGGGGGGATCAGAAATTCTGAATCCCTTAGAATCGGTGAAAATAGCCGGTTTTGTTCAGTTTTAAGTGATGGGGGGATCAGAAATTCTGAGTCCCGTACGATCGGTGAAAATAGCCGATTTCGTTCAGTTTTAAATGTCGGGGGGATCACAAAATTCTGAGTCCCACAGAAGCGGTGTAAATAGCCAGTTTTATTCAGTTTTAAATGATGGGGGGATCAGAAATTCTCAATCCCTTAGAATCGGTAAAAATAGCCGCTTTTCTTCAGTTTTAAATGATGGGGGGATCAGAAATTCTGTATCCCTCAGAATAGGTGTAAATAGCCAGTTCAGTATTCAGTTTTAAATGATGGGGAGATCAGAAATTCTAAATCCCTTAGAATCGGTGAAAATGGACGGTTTTGTTCAGTTTTAAGTGATGGGGGGATCAGAAATTCTGAGTCCCATAGGATCGGTTAAAATAGCCGATTTCGTTCAGTTTTAAATGATGGGGGAATCAGAAATTCTGAGTCCTTCAGAATAGGTGTAAATAGCGAGTTTTATTCAGTTTTAAATGTTGGGGGGATCAGAAATTCTGAGTCCCTTAGAATCGGTGAAAATAGCCGGTTTTGTTCAGTTTTAAGTGATGGGGGGATCAGAAATTCTGAGTCCCTTAGAATCGGTAAAAATAGCCGATTTCGTTCAGTTTTAAATGATGGGGGGATCAGAAATTCTGAGTCCCTCAGAATAGGTGTAAATAGCAAGTTTTATTCAGTTTTAAATGTTGGGGGAATCAGAAATTCTGAGTCCCTTAGAATCTAATGTAAATAGCAGGTTTTGTTCAGTTTTAAATGATGGGGGGATCAGAAATTCTGAGTCCTTCAAATTCGGTGTAAATAGCTAGTTCAGTATTCAGTTTTAAATGATGGGGGAATCAGAAATTCTGAGTCCTTCAAATTCGGTGTAAATAGCCAGTTCAGTATTCAGATTTAAATGATGGGGGGGGGGATCAGAAATTCTGAATTCCTTAGAATCGGTGAAAATAGCCGGTTTTTTTTCAGTTTTAAGTGATGGGGGGATCAGAAATTCTGAGTCCCGTAGCATCGGTGAAAATGGCCGATTTCGTTCAGTTTTAAATGTTGGGGGGATCAGATATTCTGAGTCCCTTAGAATCTGGTGTAAATAGCAGGTTTTGTTCAGTTTTAAATGATGGGGGAATCAGAAATTCTGAGTCCTTCAGAATAGGTGTAAATAGCGAGTTTTATTCAGTTTTAAATGTTGGGGGGATCAGAAATTCTGAGTCCCTTAGAATCGGTGAAAATAGCCGGTTTTGTTCAGTTTTAAGTGATGGGGGGATCAGAAATTCTGAGTCCCTTACAATCGGTAAAAATAGCCGGTTTTGTTCAGTTTTAAGTGATGGGGGGATCAGAAATTCTGAGTCCCGTAGGATCGGTGAAAATAGCCGATTTCGTTCAGTTTTAAATGTTGGGGGGATCGGAAATTCTGAGTCCTTTAGAATCTGGTGTTAATAGCGAGTTTTATTCAGTTTTAAATGTTGGGGGGATCAGAAATTCTGAGTCCCTTAGAATCTGGTGTTAATAGCAGGTTTTGTTCAGTTTTAAATGATGGGGGGATCAGAAATTCTGTATCCCTCAGAATAGGTGTAAATAGTTAGTTCAGTATTCAGTTTTAAATGATGGGGAGATCAGAAATTCTAAATCCCTTAGAATCAGTGAAAATAGACGGTTTTGTTCAGTTTTAAGTGATGGGGGGATCAGAAATTCTGAGTCCCATAGGATCGGTAAAAATAGCCGATTTCGTTCAGTTTTAAATGATGGGGGAATCAGAAATTCTGAGTCCTTCAGAATAGGTGTAAATAGCGAGTTTTATTCAGTTTTAAATGTTGGGGGGATCAGAAATTCTGAGTCTCTTAGAATCGGTAAAAATAGCCGATTTTGTTCAGTTTTAAATGATGGGGGGATCAGAAATTCTGAGTCCCTCAGAATAGGTGTAAATAGCGAGTTTTATTCAGTTTTAAATGTTGGGGGGATCAGAAATTCTGAGTCCCTTAGAATCTGGTGTAAATAGCAGGTTTTGTTCGGTTTAAATGATGGGGGGATCAGAAATTCTGAGTCTCTCAGAATAGGTGTAAATAGCGAGTTTTATTCAGTTTTAAATGTTGGGGGGATCAGAAATTCTGAGTCCCTTAGAATCTAATGTAAATAGCAGGTTTTGTTCAGTTTTAAATGATGGGGGGATCAGAAATTCTGAGTCCCTTAAGATCGGTGAAAATGGCCGATTTCGTTCAGTTTTAAATGTTGGGGGGATCAGAAATTCTGAGTCCCTTAAAATCTAATGTAAATAGCAGGTTTTGTTCAGTTTTAAATGATGGGGGGATCAGAAATTCTGAGTCCTTCAAATTCGGTGTAAATAGCCAGTTCAGTATTCAGTTTTAAATGATGGGGGGATCAGAAATTCTGAATCCCTTAGAATCGGTGAAAATAGCCGGTTTTGTTCAGTTTTAAGTGATGGGGGGATCGGAAATTCTGAGTCCCTTAGAATCTGGTGTAAATAGCGAGTTTTATTCAGTTTTAAATGTTGGGGGGATCAGAAATTCTGAGTCCCTTAGAATCTGGTGTTAATAGCAGGTTTTGTTCAGTTTTAAATGATGGGGGGATCAGAAATTCTGAGTCCCTTAGAATCGGTGTAAATAGCGAGTTTTATTCAGTTTTAAATGTTGGGGGGATCAGAAATTCTGAGTCCCTTAGAATCTGGTGTAAATAGCAGGTTTTGTTCAGTTTTAAATGATGGGGGATCAGAAATTCTGAGTCCCTTAAGATCGGTGAAAATGGCCGATTTCGTTCAGTTTTAAATGTTGGGGGGATCAGAAATTCTGAGTCCCTTAAAATCTAATGTAAATAGCAGGTTTTTTTCAGTTTTAAATGATGGGGGGATCAGAAATTCTGAGTCCTTCAAATTCGGTGTAAATAGCCAGTTCAGTATTCAGTTTTAAATGATGGGGGGATCAGAAATTCTGAGTCCTTCAAATTCGGTGTAAATAGCTAGTTCAGTATTCAGTTTTAAATGATGGGGGGATCAGAAATTCTGAATGCCTTAGAATCGGTGAAAATAGCCGGTTTTGTTCAGTTTTAAGTGATGGGGGGATCAGAAATTCTGAGTCCCTTAGAATCGGTAAAAATAGCCGGTTTTGTTCAGTTTTAAGTGATGGGGGGATCAGAAATTCTGAGTCCCGTAGGATCGGTTAAAATAGCCGATTTCGTTCAGTTTTAAATGTTGGGGGGATCGGAAATTCTGAGTCCCTTAGAATCTGGTGTAAATAGCGAGTTTTATTCAGTTTTAAATGTTGGGGGGATCAGAAATTCTGAGTCCCTTAGAATCTAATGTAAATAGCAGGTTTTGTTCAGTTTTAAATGATGGGGGGATCAGAAATTCTGAGTCCTTCAAATTCGGTGTAAATAGCCAGTTCAGTATTCAGTTTTAAATGATGGGGGGATCAGAATTTCTGAATCCCTTAGAATCGGTGAAAATAGCCGGTTTTGTTCAGTTTTAAGTGATGGGGGGATCAAAAATTCTGAGTCCCGTAGGATCGGTGAAAATAGCCGATTTCGTTCAGTTTTAAATGTTGGGGGGATCGGAAATTCCGAGTCCCTTAGAATCTGGTGTAAATAGCGAGTTTTATTCAGTTTTAAATGTTGGGGGGATCAGAAATTCTGAGTCCCTTAGAGTCTGGTGTTAATAGCAGGTTTTGTTCAGTTTTAAATGATGGGGGGATCAGAAATTCTGAGTCCCTTAGGATCGGTGAAAATGGCCGATTTCGTTCAGTTTTAAATGTTGGGGGGATCAGAAATTCTGAGTCCCTTAAAATCTAATGTAAATAGCAGGTTTTTTTCAGTTTTAAATGATGGGGGGATCAGAAATTCTGAGTCCTTCAAATTCGGTGTAAATAGCCAGTTCAGTATTCAGTTTTAAATGATGGGGGGATCAGAAATTCTGAGTCCTTCAAATTCGGTGTAAATAGCTAGTTCAGTATTCAGTTTTAAATGATGGGGGGATCAGAAATTCTGAATGCCTTAGAATCGGTGAAAATAGCCGGTTTTGTTCAGTTTTAAGTGATGGGGGGATCAGAAATTCTGAGTCCCTTAGAATCGGTAAAAATAGCCGGTTTTGTTCAGTTTTAAGTGATGGGGGGATCAGAAATTCTGAGTCCCGTAGGATCGGTTAAAATAGCCGATTTCGTTCAGTTTTAAATGTTGGGGGGATCGGAAATTCTGAGTCCCTTAGAATCTGGTGTAAATAGCGAGTTTTATTCAGTTTTAAATGTTGGGGGGATCAGAAATTCTGAGTCCCTTAGAATCTAATGTAAATAGCAGGTTTTGTTCAGTTTTAAATGATGGGGGGATCAGAAATTCTGAGTCCTTCAAATTCGGTGTAAATAGCCAGTTCAGTATTCAGTTTTAAATGATGGGGGGATCAGAATTTCTGAATCCCTTAGAATCGGTGAAAATAGCCGGTTTTGTTCAGTTTTAAGTGATGGGGGGATCAAAAATTCTGAGTCCCGTAGGATCGGTGAAAATAGCCGATTTCGTTCAGTTTTAAATGTTGGGGGGATCGGAAATTCCGAGTCCCTTAGAATCTGGTGTAAATAGCGAGTTTTATTCAGTTTTAAATGTTGGGGGGATCAGAAATTCTGAGTCCCTTAGAGTCTGGTGTTAATAGCAGGTTTTGTTCAGTTTTAAATGATGGGGGGATCAGAAATTCTGAGTCCCTTAGGATCGGTGAAAATGGCCGATTTCGTTCAGTTTTAAATGTTGGGGGGATCAGAAATTCTGAGTCCCTTAGAATCTAATGTAAATAGCAGGTTTTGTTCAGTTTTAAATGATGGGGGGATCAGAAATTTTGAGTCCTTCAAATTCGGTGTAAATAGCCAGTTCAGTATTCAGTTTTAAATGATGGGGGGATCAGAAATTCTGAGTCCTTCAAATTCGGTGTAAATAGCCAGTTCAGTATTCAGTTTTAAATGATGGGGGGATCAGAAATTCTGAATGCCTTAGAATCGGTGAAAATAGCCGGTTTTGTTCAGTTTTAAGTGATGGGGGGATCAGAAATTCTGAGTCCCGTAGGATCGGTGAAAATGGCCGATTTCGTTTTGTTTTAAATGTTGGGGGGATCAGAAATTTTGAGTCCCTTAGAATCTGGTGTAAATAGCGAGTTTTATTCAGTTTTAAATGTTGGGGGGATCAGAAATTCTGAGTCCCTTAGAATCTGGTGTAAATAGCAGGTTTTGTTCAGTTTTAAATGTTGGGGGGATCAGAAATTCTGAGTCCCTTAGGATCGGTGAAAATGACCGATTTCGTTCAGTTTTAAATGTTGGGGGGATCAGAAATTCTGAGTCCCTTAGAATCGGTGTAAATAGCCAGTTTTATTCAGTTTTAAATGATGGGGGGATCAGAAATTCTGAATCCCTTTGAATAGGTGTTAATAGCGAGTTTTATTCAGTTTTAAATGATGGGGGGATCAGAAATTCTGAGTCCCTCAGAATCGGTGTAAATAGCAGGTTTTGTTTAGTTTTAAATGATGGAGGATCAGAAATTCTGAACCTTTTCGTATTCTTAGTCTTCAAATCTCTTCTTTATTCTTTAAGAGAATTGTTAATTACGAACATCTCATATCGCTCGGAGGATTTTTGTACTTCCGAGCAAACAGAGCAATTATTATTGTCATTTGAAGCATTACTTTTAGATTCAGAGCAAACAGTACAAATCATTCTTGGAATAAATTGGAGATTTTGCCGTTTCCGTTGAAGCTGCGCCTTTCATTAAGGGCTGATTTTCCGTTCCTTTCCGAATTAACTTGACTGACTGCTACGTCCAAAACTATTTTTCCGACACAGGTTGCTAATGTACCCTGAAAAATAAGTCATTTTCAGAGTATATCCCTGTGTTTACTCTGAATTTATCCAAATTGTAACGCCACATTTTAGTTTGGAGGGCGTTATTAGCAACATATATAGATATTAAACATGAATATTCAATGTCTGTGTAGCTTCAGTTTTGAAACCAAAACAGTTTTCTAGCCAGAAGTACTGAGAGTTTTAGTCCGTATCAAAGGACAATAAACTTTTAACTGCATGATTCTGGCATTCGAGGAAGTTGGGTCCCGCTCTCTCCCACCATTCGACAACTTTCTTTACACACTTTGTGGATTTTGGGTGCATTTCCCAGCTGTCATCGTGGTAGTCGTCGCCGTGGGAAGGGTTGAAGGCTCCTGAAATAGTCTTGAATTCACCCTTCATGATGCCAAATCCCTCACCGACCACTTTCACATCATTGCAAGATTCCCCGAAGGCTTTTCTGTAAATGACGCCGTGAACTTTGCCCGGCTCATTCGGCCATTTCTGTTGCAGCTTTTGAAATTCTTCGGTGTCGGTTCGCGTTATAACAACATATCCACTTTTGCAGTGGGTGCCGTTGGCAGTATACCAATCTTCTTTCCCTTCGTGCCCGTAGATAATGATTCCTCCGTACTTGTAACGACTTCCCCGATATGGGTCTGATTGGCACGAAATATGAATCGTGCGAACTAAGAAAACATTGCCTTTTTTAAATCCACCCGGGAAGACCATAAAGCTGTCGTCTTCTTCTCCTTTTACGTACGCCGCAAACTGAGCCATTTGCAATTGAGATCGATTGAGTACGAAGAGATATTGATTCTTACGTCGGGAAAAGTAAGACCTTCCTATGAAGAAGATATTTTCTTCAGTGAAAAACTTCCCAGAGCTCAGCGAAACAGGTTCATTGTTTACAAAAGCCGTACATGATTCGCTTGTATCCTACAGTTGCGTGACGACTTTTACCAATATGGAATTATTATGATTGTTTTACATGTAGTTACTAAGGAAGTTGCACTTGTCAGTTCCCGCAAACAGGAAGCTGAAGGATTAGTATTAGTATTAGTATTAGTATTAGTATTAGTATTAGTATTAGTATTAGTATTAGTATTAGTATTAGTATTAGTATTAGTATTAGTATTAGTATTAGTATTAGTATTAGTATTAGTATTAGTATTAGTATTTTCGCTAACTTTTGAAATGATTTGAAAAAATTAGGATATTCTGTGAGAAAATGATTACAAACCTTAAACTGATGATTCGCTTGTATTCTACAGTTGCGTGACGACTTTTACCAATCAGTGGAATTATTATGCGGATGCTCTGAGGGCTAACAGGAAGTTAAAGGGATTTTTGCACGATTACTTTCGCTAATTTTTGAAATGAATTGAAAAAAATTAGAAGATTTTGTGGTTTTTGATATAATAGTCAGCAGGAGCGGCTCGTGCAGTCAGTGAGAAAATGATACAAATTTTATGTGACACAGTCTCTGCGACCAACAAAAATTGCCTACGAGTATTGTGAGGTTTTTTCAGCTGTTGACGCGGACCAGTTATAGTTCCAGCGTTATAGATGAACTTTAACTTGCCCCTTTGAAAACCTTTGAAGCGTCTATCTCCCTAAAAAGGTCTCGCTTCTAGAATAGTAATAACACTTTCACTGTTGCAATATCTTTGATTACAATAACATGAACATAATCAGCCATATATTCGTATCTCCCGACAGCGAAACAAGACGAAACGCGATTGACACTCAAAGGAGAAAGCAAGCGTTGAAATAGAAACGTGAAAAAATATCAAAATATTCTACAGCAAGTAACAACGAAGGACGTGTTCCGGTGGAAAGCACAGGACGCGAGACTGCATCAATAACGGTCACACATGAGCGTAAAAGAACGTGATGAAACGAAAAAAGTAAAAAACGGGAGAGGTTCAGTATGTTAACAGCGATCAGCAAGAACAGTTTGAAAATAACGAAAGTCGTGACTTATCCAGAAAAAGAAAAAGGAAACACAGCAGAGAAAATTCAACTGTGGCACCTGCAGTGTTTAGTGGTCAGTTGGAAGAAGGTGAAGGGGAACGGGTCCCAACACCAATGCCAGTGCACCGCGGTCTGAGGACCAGAACAGATGCGGTCGGGGGGTGGGGGGGGGGGGTGGATGGGTGGAAGGGGAACCATCCACGATGAATGGACGAATAAAAAGGAAAAGGGACGCAGGAGACCACATCATGAAATAAGAAAATGGGACGAGTGGTTTGATGAGGGGAGCGATACACGGCAGACGGGGAATGATTCGGAAGATTCTGTGATGAAAAGGCCTGGTTCTTCGACAATTGATCCCATTGCAGGAGAGTAGCCCAGCAACTCTCAGGTTGTAAAACATTTCTTTCTTTACAGACGTTTCATTTAATCGGTTTTTCTGTTAAGGCCTGATTTTAAACCTCACAATAACGTCGGATAGTTCGTCTTCAGGCGGACAGTTGATTTAAAGTCGGGAACTGTCCGTTTACAATCGAATTCCCCAGGACACCTCCCTTGAGCATACACGAAGATATAGATCCAATCTTGGTGCGGAAAGAGCTTTTAAGCAACAACAGGGAACACAACAATCTCATTTAATTATTCAATAGCCCACCAAGTGATCTGAAAATAACTTCCCACGAATAATGGTCTGCTCGTGCGTAGTTTTGTCCATTCTCTTCCGTGGAAAATGGCAGATCGCTTCTTTAGGCTGTCGGAGAGAGATTCGCAAAAATAATTATGAAAATCAAACTCTGTAATCGAATAATAAAGCAATATTTAAATCGGCTATAGCAAAATATCGTGACTTCTGAGTGTCTCTGCTTGCCACTGACAAATCAAGACCAATAATTGTTAAATGTGTATTTTCTTGTAATAATCATTTTTGAACTTTCCCATTTTCAATTGCCAAACTTTTTGGAATCACTGAGCCTGAATCTCGTTCTGTTGCCTAGTGATAAAAACGTTTATTAATATCTAAAAATCGCTGAATTCTAGATGTCTGTGGTTAAAGGATAAAGAGCGGTTTAGTTAGTAGATGAAATAGAGTTTTACTTTCGAGGCCAATATAAATGAAATAAACTTTAACCAAAGCTCCGAAACATACATGCTAAAAAATGTCATTAAAAGCATTCCTATATCATAGAAAAAGATATAAACCCTGGGGTTTGTGAATAAATTGTTTTTTCTTGACATCTCCTTTCAAACTAAAACCTTCAGTTTTGATTTTAAATTACCGCTTTGTTTGTGAACTAAATAATTATACTATAATTATTTTGATTAACCTTAAAGAAAAACAGAAGAGGCGTACCTCTTCCTTCAGTGTACCTAAAAGGTTAGCCTGAGACAAGGGAACATATCCTATACCTCATTGGCGACAAGCAAACTTTGCGTCGAAATTTATGACAGGAAAAGTAGTTAGTACTAAACGGAAATTAGCTTTCGGGCAAACATTTCTATAAAAAGAAAATAAGGCTTTATTGAGAACAAGTGGGTTGAAAACACTTACTGATATTTTGATACAAATGGAGCCAGATGATTACCTCTGTTGTACTTAATGTAAAAGCTAGTGCAGGTCTTACAACAATGAAATGTGAACTTAATTCACGTCAATTTAAACAGGACGCCAAAACTCCTTTTGACGTCTTGGAGAATGTCGAGCGTTCCAAGCTTACTTCTTGACGGGAGTAACATTTTCTTGAAACTTTTTCAACATATTTCCAGCAGGGTTGTACCTGGCTACAGCATACATGAGTCTACCATCGGGACTCTTACAGGTTCCCACTCCAACTTCAGTTGTATCTCGCCAGACGATCTGGGTAAAATGACCAGTATCCAGACCAAACCCCGGGGAATCGTATTTGTAGTTTTTAATCTCCGAATACCATATCTTTACAGCGTCAGCAACATCGTAGTGGTTGGACATGCGGCAGATATTCTCCCCTTTATAATTCCTCTCTTCTTTACTCGCGTGACGGAGTTCTCCACTTCGTGCCAGCTTTTCGGCCCAAGCTTGAGCATCTCTGGAAAGTGCTGGGGACCATTTCAGGCGAGGTACATTGTGAAGGGAGCGTAACTCGTTATGGGCTTGTAGTACTGTGGCAATGAAGGAGTCTGCGATGCAAGTTAATATTTACAAATAGTGAGTGTTTCACGCAGGAAGAGAAATGAGGCAGATATATATACCGATCGTACGTAGTCTCGAATGTCCCATTTATAAAATAAAATTTACGGTGAGGACGATGATGGCGTTATTGTTTTGTTTGAATTGGTTATTATTGGCCCTTGCCGTTTAAAAACTTATTACCAAAACACAAAAAAATGTGTCCACCACATTAATTTGGTTCACTCGGAACACCAACAGTTGCTACACAGCCAAAATCAAACCTTTAAACAGTTTTTTTTTTCTTTCAGGCTCTTAAGTTATCATATACAGTGCCATAAATTCGAAATGACATTCCTTATCTATTAGTCGTATTAAGTGGTATTTGTCGGACAAAATGCGGCTGTTTGTAATATTTGCTAGTCGTGAAAATAAATTATCGATTACATAATAATACCTACAAGAAAAATATGAGGCCTACTCCTTCACACATAATAGTTTGTTATATCACTTACCATCTGAAGAAGACGAAGAAGAAGAGTCATGTTCTTTGACCAATTTGTGATCTTCGCGTGGATGTGACTTCTCTGTAGGTAAATAAAACACGACGATTTTAATTTTATGATAATTATGATAATGATAATGATAATGATAATGATAATGATAATGGTAATGATAATGACGATGAACGCCAACATTATGTTCACCATCATCATCATCATCATCATCATCATCATCATCATCATCATCGTCATCGTCATTTTTATCTTAATTGCCATTACGGCTGTTGTCATTACGGCTGATCACAAGGGATCTTAAGCACAGACGACGACGACGTTAACGAAAACGGACCCTAAAAATTACATTCGCGTTTTCTGAATAAATTCGCGAAAATTTCTACTCATTTAGTTTGTGTAATGCTGCCGAACTATCCAGGACCTAACGTCGAAAGAGCGGCTTTAAAGTTCAGAAAGAGAAAGAAAAAATTAATCATTTTGTGTTCACGTTCTCCATAAAACCTTGAATTTGGGCATTTCACGTTGTTGCTTTGCAGAGGACGGCAAAGAAATACACTAAAGTGTATAACGCACGTGCAGAGTCAGTGTTTTTCTAATTAAAACTATTGTTTTCGGAGGTTCTCGTTGACGTCGTCGTCGTGGCTGCTTAAGGTCCCTACTATCGTCAAGTCGACGTCACCATCAGTGTGTAATTCATCATCATTGTCATATCAAACACTAGCGTGTTAATGGACCGTTTTATTATTATTATTATTATTTTGTTTTCTTCTAAAACAGCAACGAAACTAACCTTGTAGTTCTTCCTTTCCCGAAGAAACCTGTGCAAAAGTAACATTGTAGCGATTTAGTGATAAAGATTGAGTATCATGTACCTGACACTGATCCACCAAAACAAGAATTGGACCAAAACGCAACTTTAGTTTGAGATCTTTTTTTCCTTTTTACTGCAAACACATGGCGCATTAGAATTCTAAAACTGATCATAAACTAAGAAACGGTATCTTCATTCTCTCTTTGTGGGCTACTATTTTAACCCTTTCCTGCCCGAGGGAAATGCCCAATTTTTCTAAATCGCTAACTATGAACTGGAAGACCACATGTGATATACCATTTAAAAGGTATTTTCTGGGGTGTGCTATAAATCACACCAACAGAGATGGAGGAGGTCACATATTAGAGTGAGAAAAGTCCAAAACGAAAGAAGGGAAACGTTGAAAATTTTCCTATTCGTTGTACATATTGGATATCCCCCTAAACTATAGCTTAATGTACAGCTCTCAGTGCATTGCTTGTTGTCAGGTATCAACTGGACCCTTAACGTACAAAAGGAAAAAATTCCAAAAGCTTAAGGGGTGGGAAATCGAGTCTCATATAAGACGGGGGCATGAATTTATGCCTTCAATTTGTAGATCTTTCCATGATCTTTTGGTTGTGCAAATTTCACACAAATTGACCAAATACTGAGCTCATAATTGCATCGTGTGCCATATGGCACTCTTGGGCGGGAAAGGGTTAAAATTGTATCTGAGAATGTATCCTAAGGCCTTGCTTGTCATGTGAATTTTGTTTAATTTCATGTACCTGTGGACCAACCTACCCTTGGAAGGACGTTGCCATCAAAGGAGCTCAAGTTGTTTCCTGCCGGACGGTACCTGGCCACCACAAACACACTCCCATTCTTACTCTTGGCTCTTGCCATGCCCAGTTCCTTGGTGTCCTTCCACACCACCTGAGTAAAGTGTCCTGTTCCAGACTGATGGCCTCCTCTCTTAAAATCATATTTCTCTACCTGTAAAGAATTATAAATCAAAATAAACAATATACTGGCATATGGGTTAAACCCGCGTCGAGTGCAAACAGAGGGCTAAATCAAAAATAGGATTAAAAAACAAACAAAGGAAAAAAACAACTAGGAACCAAGAATTTCTCAAATTTTATAACCATACCTTTACTGACCCTTCATGTACCAGTAGAGTCCCCGTCGATTAGAAAAATAGGAGCTCTGACTAAAGGTAGGTAGGTTAAGAGAGCAATGGTTGATAAGAGCCTTAACTCTGCAGTGTATATTAAAATGCTAACGGAACCCATGTAAATCCTTCTGAGGGTTGTAAGGAAATGGGAGATCACATGGCAAAGAACAAATCTTCAACCCTGGCGGCCGAACCCATGGCCTCTGGATTTGATCGTCCGTTTCTCTACCTACTGAGCTACGAGGGCAAACGGTATTCAACAATAGGAATTAACGGAATAGCCTATAGGTTACTTTGATTGGTAAGCATCCGATGCTTACCAATCCCAGTAACCTATAGGCTAACAAGTAAAAACCAGACAGGACCTTAACGCTGCATGACTTCAGTTACCTCTGAATACCAGGTGTTCGTGGCTTCTTCAGCTGCGGCGTCAAAGCCCTGAGACGACATGAAAACATTTTCCCCGATTCCCTTCAGTTGATCATGTTTGAGTCTCTCCTCTTTGGCCAGTTTCTTCGCCCAGACTTGTGCGGTTCTTGCAAGCTCGTTGGACCAATTCAAGGCTGGCACGTTGTGTGTTGAACGGAACTTATTATGCGTATCAAGGGCGGTTCTTGAGAACACGTCCATCATCTAAACGTTAATCTTCACGGAATATATTTCTCTCTCTCTCTTTTCTTATTTTATATTGGTGCCTGCAAAGGAAAAATACATTGATCGTGATATAAGGGTGCGTTTGATTGACCGTTTAAGACCCAGATAGGAAGTCTTTGGAGTTACAGGAATACATAATGGGTCTTGAATATCATATACCATGCAGCAAACGTTAGCAGAAACGCCCAGTCCAAAAGTTACCGAAAATGAGAAATTTAGAGCGGGGCTATTTCGGTTTATTCGATTTATTCCCATTCCAAAATACGGTCAATGGAACGTGACCTAAAACCTGGCTGACTTGTTTGGAAGTTTGCATTTACTGAGTGCTTGAATGCCAAGGCACTGAAACTGAAGAACTCGGAAAAATATCGCCATCGTGCAGGTTATTATGGCGGGAAGGTTGGCTTTCAGAGCAGGCTTGATTGTTGTTAGTGTCACACCCCTGCATGTCACAGTCAGTGTAATTATTCTTTGTCTCGGTTACGCCACAACTTGGAAAATTTAGCTTGCCTTCTTGACCTACATGGCCCTCAGCCGAAAGTGAGATAGAATTGGTTACGAGGTATTTACCGCGGGAATAAACGAAGCAGTTGATCTATATTAGACATGACAACGCAGGTAAATTACTTCAACAGAATGTGTTTGATATATGGACAATGCGAAGAGTGATCGCAGTCCAACCGTGTCGCGATGAATTGTTCATACATATAAACAAAGTCCAATATGATAGATGTACTTTTCAGTCAATGACTCAGGCATACCCAGAAAAGAAACGAAACCAGAATTCTCCCAACAGGAGTCGAACCTCGGATGCTCTACCACTGAGGTACAGGACGAGTCTCCTGCAGTTCGATCAGTTGTAGAGCATCGGATTAAGCCGCATTAAAGTACGTGACTCGACCGGTTGGGAGAACTCGCCGACTGAACACGATGCATCTATAATTCATTCATCAGGCGTGATTAAAACACAACTGATAATACTATTGCACCAACTTTACCGGATACGTATCATGGGAAATGAGAAAATTGGGACATTAAATACCAAATAGGCGACGCTTAACAGTTACCTGGGTATTTCTTGATTTCTGAGCGTTAAGAAATTCTTGAAACAGCTGTTTATCTTCTTCTGCCACTTGCGCTGAATAACCTACAGAATGAGTCAATCTACTGCACCGATTGGAGGTCAACTGGAGCACAAAATTCTGTTTAGTACATTAGTGTGCCAACTTTCTGGGTTCGTTGTGCCGTTTCGTTTGTTGATCGACTGAACGTCTTCTGTTTCTTCATATTTCTGATATTTGCATATGAATGCCCAGTTTTTAATGCCGCTATTCATGTGAAAGCGCATGGTCATCAAAAGAGAACAAACCGCTTTGGCTTTTGGCAAGATGATTGCTCAAGATTTTAATTTTTACCATTATAGATACGTGTTCAAATAACGAATGGTTAAATGAGTTTTCCTTATTCTCAGAAAACGGACTGAACTTGCCAAAAATTATTTCTCTGTCACAGCCGAATGTGACGCCGCCAGGGTGAATTGTGTGACTAATGCGTTACCGTAAGTACAGCGCTATATGTATCGCCACCGGCACGTGGAAATCAGTTCGGACAATATGTTTCCTTTTAACACATTTCCGGCAAAATTCGCTTTTCCTTTTGCAACACGGCATTTGAGGATACTGATTGGAAACAGTGGGGTAAGTCATTACTTATTTTTCAATAGTCCCTCCCAATTCTCAATAACAAATTATGTAAACAAAGTGAAACATAAATGACTTTATGGATATGCATATGTATTTATAACACTAGCCACACCGCCTAAAATTAAATGACATTAAAACGCTAGCCCTCAAAACAATACAGTCGAATATGGCTAATGAAGACACTGCAGTTGTAAATAGGGAGAACAAGTCTCACATAATGGCGTGCTTTTATTCGATCGATTTTCGGCAAAAATTAGCTTTCGAACATCAACTGGCCATGTACTTGCTAGACACTCGGCACGTAAACGAGTAATAGCTTTCCGACTTGCAATTCCGGCCCCACATATTCCATAAACTTCGAAATACTTTCAAAAAACTATAGATGGAAGTTTGTGCTATTTTTTACCTACCTTCAAGATAATATTTCCGTTCACCCAGCGAACAATGCTAATCAACAAGCAATAATCCAGCGTGCGTCTCAGTGTAACAACGCGCGCGCGCGTCTTAACCCTCTATCTAGTCGTGTTCAGAATTCCCGGGGAGTACAGTAATTAGTGACTTATCTCGGAATGGCATCGAAAACTCAGCTGTGGATGGTACTCCTTCAATCCGTGCTCTTGATAGCTCTGACGCTTACCCTATGTATAAATCCTCGATATGATTAACCTTCAATAATTAATATGTCAACGAAGACGAATCTTCGAGAGAAAGATATTACCTCAGTGACAAGCACTGTTGAATAGTGACCGGTAATAAACTACAGAGATCAAAATTCGACATGAAACAATTTTGATTAGGACTCGATATAGAAACTTTTACTTATTTTCTGGTGACCTGGCATAAGTGATCCAAATGTTCAAAGGCTTTATTAATTTCCAAAGAATAATATTACCTTAGCGATAATGAACAGTACGAGTACAAACCTTCAATCGAGAGGAAAACAACGGCTTCTTGATTGAAATTCAGGAAAACACATTTTTTTTCAAATTTATTTCGGTACGATTCAGACATTTCCCTTACTCGCAATGCAAAATATATAGATAAATTATGACTCAAATATTTTGTAGAAAATTTCACCAAATACTAATATCGTATCGATAACCGATGTATCACGGTATAAAAGATAATCTTTTTTTCAAGGTGGAAGGCTGATCGCGCAACAAGTATTTTACCACTAATAGATTTTTACCGCGGCCATGTACTGAATAAAAGAAATATTTAGATATTTTTTTTTCTTGCACTTTTTTTACTCAGTACACTACTAATTAAAACCCACTGAGCAGACGAAGGTCCAGCTACAAATTGCTCCTCATTGTACAAAGTACAGTTGAACCTCTCCACAACGGCCATTTTCGGGACAGAAGAAAGTGGCCGTTGTGGAGAGGTGGCCGTTATGGGGAGGTAGGGGTGTAATATGACACCTTTTTTTTCGGGAAGTGCAACATGTTTATTGTGCCAATTAAGTTCATGCTTACTGTAGCCTATAATGGCAATCCAATCTTAAATAATATATACAGATAAAATACACAATAAAACGTAAATGAATCAAAATGTTAACAAGACGAAACGAGCAAGGTTCGCAACATTCGCCGACTGCCTGTATTATTGTAGACAATTTATGCTTACTGCAGCATATAAATGGAACACAATCAAAATACGTATATCATTAAAATGGATACAGAAACGTATGTTCCGAAGACCTCAAGCAGTTTAAGTCCTGGGTTAAGGGCTTTTAAGAGGAAAAATGGTTTATTCTAGATAACTTTAGCAAATTCAATGGCACTGAACTGAAATTTGGCAGATAAAAAGATCTTATCATTCTGAAAATTTCTAAGCATAATAAGTAGTGCTATAGATCACGTGACATGTCACGTGATCGTTTTTGTGAAAAAAGCAAAGATTTGACAGGTAGGCTACGGTTTTAAGAGAAAACATCAAACAAAAACGCGTTCCTAATAAAGATTAAATATCTCCATCGCTTCACGTTTGGAATGATCGTCCATTGTTCTCCAGAAAAAATAAATCAGCACAAAGGTCATTTTTTAGTTCACAATTCAACCTTTGATTGTTAATTTCTCCAATTTAAAAACTTAAGGACATTCATTCCAAACGTAGAAAGTTAAATATTTAAAATCTGCTTCGGAAACACTAATTCAGTTATCTATATAAAGAAAATTCGCCGCCATATCGTCGATTTACGTAAATTTCATTTTTTGGTCACGTGATGTGTCACGTGATCAAAATTATACGTTAAGGCAAAAGTAAACATCAAGTATAATTTTCAGGGAAAATTTCATCCTGTTCTAGGCAGAGAAACCGAAGATATAGGGGATCATTCATAATTTCTTAACACCCTTCAAACCCAGGCCTTAAACTGCTTGAGACAAATGTCGATTACTGCATCAACTTATAAAAAAAGGTTTTGTTTTTACAAAAAAAGAGCTGTGCAGTGGCCGTTGTTGAGAGGTTATTTTGGCAGTTGGGGACGCACTTTAGTGGCCGTTGCCGTTGTAGAGAGATTTAAACAAGAGGTAATGTATGGACTGTCCGCCGGGACAAAAAAAAGTGGCCGTTGTAGAGAGGTGGCCGTTGTGGAGAGGTGGCCGTTAGTGGAGGTTCGACCGTACACTAATTAGTTGTGACCGGTCAAGTTCACAAAAGGCTCTAATACCGTACCGGCTGCATGACAATTAAATTGTTTTTGGTAAATAATATCTCCTATCAAATCCTTTCCCCTGATGTGCATCTCCTGTACTGTATAATCGGCCGTTGAACTGATAACAGAGAAGTATCTGTTACGGGAGTGTTACCAATGGACTGACAGCCGTGAGTCACAGCAGTCTACTTTTATCCAAGCTAGGATACTAATTTTCACCGATAATGTAGCAATGCTGAAGATGAAAGATTGCATTTCACTCAGTTTTTTGCTTGGTTGTTTTACTATTCTTCGCTTAATTTTTCATCGGCTCAACTTGAGTCGATGAACAGTTTGGACCTCGTCTTGTAAGGTAAGCTTTATTTTCAAGTGATATACTAGTATCAAACACGAGAAGGTGTGTTATCCAAACACTTAGAAGTAGGTTGAAAAAACGAGGCGCGGCAAATTTTTTTTCAGTAAACGACTTTGAGGTGTTTGGTTATCAGATGAAACGCAGTTTCGAATGTTTGATATGGCTTCTCAAATGATCGATAATTCTTGGAGAAATTCAAGGCCAAAGTTGGCAAAATTTTATGGTAATTAGGAACACATATCCAAACCACGGTCACAGTCGTGATTTTCTTTGTTTTCTTATGATGAATTATTAATGAGTTTGAGAATGTGTTTCTCATAAAGTTTCTACTGAATCCTCTAGCCTTGGAATAATGCACTATTGCTTACGAATGTCTGGAGTAAGCAAATGCAACTTGGCAATTTATGCCCATTTTTTCACATCTGTTGGAAGATAAATTTTTTTGTAGTGGTGTTATATTATACTTATTCATAATAATAATAATAATAATAATAATAATAATAATAATAATAATAATAATAATAATAATAATTATAATAATAATAATAATAATAATAATAATAATAATAATAATCTTTATTTGTGCTTTTTTTTTACAATTCTTACAATCTTGTTGTGGTAATACATAGAATTAAATTAGTTATTAGTTAAAATAATGTGCAAGCAAGGAAGCTAAATGAACCATTTGGTTATCTTGTTAGCTCCCTGGCTAATTTAGGTTCTAGATAGCTGGCAAAAAAGGTAAAAAAGAAAAAAAAAATGAAAAAGCAAAAGAAATGTTTAATGTTAACTTACGTTACGAGGTCAGCATAAAAGAAAATTAGTTCATTTGTTTGTTTGTTTTACTGATTGAAGGTTAAATTCCTGAAGTAAGTGAAATAGAGAGAACTGTTATCACTTTGAGTTGCCGTCTACTACTAGTTTTCCTAATGTACAGTTGTTCTTTGTGTCCACATCTATTGCAATGATTCCTCCCAGAAATAGTACTATCTGTTTTTGGTACTGATAAGGATGTGTCGCACATTTGTGCAACTTCACTGACCACTTTTCAAACAAAGCTATAAACTCTGACTGCACCCATACCAGCCATAATGCAAGGTCTGGATTGGGTTTAATTGGCCAGACTTTTAACCGCCAGCTGAGAAATGGCATGCCAGACTAATAGCGGAAAATAATATATATTAACTGATATCTGAGAAATGGCTTAAATTTTAACTGATGACTTCGAAATGGCCAGAACTTGTAACTGGTCACTGGGATTCCAGTAGCTCAGAAATCTAAGTTATTGTCATATCCAGGTAGTGATTGTTGTTAGCATCCACTCAGTGACAATGTGGGTGTGCCTATCAGAAACAAAGTCACTTACAATTTGGATTTCAGTGTCAATTTTATTTATAAACTTTCCAGCTCCAGGGAAGCTAGAACAGGCCAAAGGTGTACTTCAATGATTTCAATGTTATCACAGACAGCTAACTAATTCTAGTCTTTATTCGGTAATGAATGTTGACTCTCTCAGGTGTAATAAAAGTGATTGAACCCATGATTCTCTATTAATGATCTGGACGAGGGTAAATCCTAATGAGAAACTTGTTGTTAATTTCATCTGTGGAGTCGCTGAACACATCACCAGTGCATCGTACCATGGTGGTATTCTTGTGTCTACCGGACAGCCCTGGTACATGTAAATTCGCTTCTTATTAAGCTGAGTTGTCAACAAGTTGAGGGACAAATAATCAAGAGACGTTCTACGATTTATTTGACTCTGATGATGAACTGAAGATAACTTCGGCGCTCAGCATCAATTGCAGCCTTTTTCATTTTTACCTAAATTATCACTTTCCAAAGCACTAACAAAATTACAAAGGGCGCGTTTCTCGAACGTGTCTTAACTTACTTGTCAATAACAAATATGCTTTTTTTAAATCCATTTTTTACCCATTAGTGATCATTTCCAGTACGAACCTGCTACGTTTACTCATAAAATAAAATTAAAATTTGGCTTTAAAGACCAATAAAAAATATTAATTGAATCTCTCTTGTGAAACATTGCGCACATAAAATAGTTTTTGGGCCCAGTAATTATAAGTTTCAGTTTTACTTTTTGAGAAACGGCCCCTGAGAACCCAGAAACAAAGTCATGGAATTAGGGGGCTATTGGGAATGTATTCAGGAAATTCTTAAAACTTTGGCTAATGTTTTGACGTACCACTTACATTTAATACTCAGAACTAAAAACCAAAGATCATGGTGATGATGATGATGATGATGATGATGGTGATGATGATAATGATAATAAAGTAAATAAATAGACAAGTAATTTAGAAGAATTTTAAATTTTATGAAACATCTCAAAATTCAAGATTTTTAAAGGAGGCTACGATTTGGCCAGGAATAACAAGCAAAATAAAGCATACAAATGAAAAAAACTTTGACAGCCAGCGGGAATACTTGCTGTGAGGAATAGAATCGTCTCCTTGACTTCTGTAGATTTACTGTTGCTTGTGAACTTTCATTCCTTTGTAAAGAAAAAAAAATTAAAGGTTAAGTCAGCATTAGAATTTAAAGCTGATGGCAAAATGTGACCAAAAGAAGCTGAAAATCGTTTGTCACATGATTACTATACAAGTTAACACTTTATCACGCACTTGTTTTTCTACCAGTCTAAGACTTTTAATGTTTTTGGATGCTTACAAAGAAACCTATGCGTCATTATATAAATAGACCAAGAGGACAAGAGTAATCCCTTATAGCAAAGTAAGCAAAAAAACAAAACAACAACAACAACGAGCGCTGGCGAAAATTCTTCCCGCGAGGAGAAGCATCGCGTGTCCTTGCAATTTTCCTGTTTTAACATCTCTAAGAAAAATAAGGGACTTATAAGAATTTGTTTTATAAGAATGTCGAGGCTGAAATTTGCGAAATTTTAAGAATATTTTAAGAATAAACCTGAGGCTGAGATTTTGAAACTTATGTGTTGAAAAACTGTAAATATAATACAATTACGTTTTTAACGAAACCGTATAAAATTCTTCCTTTCTCTAAACGCCAAAACTAGTCAATAAAGCGATAAAAACATGCACTAGCCAAATGTTCGATGCTAATGACAGTTCGATACAGATCTGGACACCAAAAACTTTTATAATTAATACTCCAAGGCCCAGTTGTTCGAAACCCGATTAAGCTAATCCTGGGTTAACGTGAACTTTGATTCGAGTATAATTACTAATCCGTAAGGATTCGTCCAAAAGATTTTTATCCCTTAGTTTTGCCTTAGACTTTTCTTTACCAATAGCTTAAAACGAGCCTTTAAAATCATTTTTACTGAGCGAGATGAAAACCTCGGTTAACTTTTAATCGGAGATTAGCGTTAATCGGCTTTCGAACAACCCGGCCCAATACATTTTAAAACGGAAATGTCATACGCTATAATCTAAGAATATTCACAAGAATATTTTCAGCTTAACATCGGCAGAAATATAAGGATATTCAGCCTGGGCCGGAAAAAAATCAATGTTCTTATATCTACATACAAAAAAAAAAGCGTGTATGCCTATTCGAAGTCTACATTTTAGATCAATGTTTTAACTATTTGCATATACGTTTATATGTTGTCCCAGAATGGAGACAAGGAGACTGTTTACTCTGTTTTGATATACATGGAACTGTTTGTCATATGAAAATTACATGTTGTTGTATGAAAAGCAGTGAGGTTTGCGTCAACTCCAGCCTAACTTTCCCTCAATACCAGATCCAGCTAATTTAACTCATAATTGACAACTGAAAATTTTTAATTGGGCGGGTGGTTTCTAGCAATTGCAGTTTTTTTTTTTTTTTTTTTCATGCGTTTTTATTGGAGGTTGAACAAAAACCCAAACCATTTCCTTGGATTTTCATGTCTTTAGGCTCCCCATAGATGAATTTCTTTTTTTTTTGCTTATTTGCTCATATTATTTTTATTTATTTATTTATTTATTTATTTATTTATTTATTTATTTATTTATTTATTTATTTATTTATTTATTTATTTTTTATTTATTTATTTATTTATTTATTTATTTCAACAAGTCTGTTATATTCGTTAAATGAAAGTTAGTCCAGGTTACTTCAGATTAGTTTACGTCGTCACTATTTTGACTGCCTGTTATTTTGATTCGCATGTTGGGCCACAACTAAGCAAGAGAACACAAAGTGTACCTTTATTATGCTCAAAACTGAAGCTGCTAAGAAGTTCGAGGCCTCTTCTGAGGAAGCACTCGCTTATAAGCTGCATCTTCCTTAAAGTGTGACCTCTTTAATTTGCTGACCAAACTTTTTCGTGTCACGTGATATCTGATGCTCAATCCTCTTTGAGTCTGTTGGTTTTTACCTCCTACAAGTTCAATGACGTCGAATTTGTATTTTTTCGCTTAAACATTTATGGATTTAAAGGGGAATGAATTTTATAAATGTGACCGATGTGATGACGTCACCACAACTGTATCTCGCCTCTCAGTTTGCAAACGAGGCCATGTGTTTGATTCAGTGACAAAACCTAAACAGACGACAATAAATTGAAAACAAAAACTGTTCAAAGTTTATTTCCAAGATTCTGATCTTAGGATATGTTTTCATGTAAGCTAATTTGTATGTTTTTGATTATTTAATCAATCTCGGATATACGGAAATGGATCAGGCCTTTGTATTGCTTTTTCTCACACTGATTTCTTTTAATTGCTCAACTTAAGTTATTATTACTAGGGGATTAGTTAGCAATTATTCGGGGTTAGCTTAGTTAAGTTAGGGTTAGGGTGAAGAAAAGCATTGGATTAAGTTGGTGGCTACAACTATGACGACAACAAGCTGAAAATCGTATATCATGTGATTACCGCACAAGTTGCACGTGATCCCGCACGTGGTTCTCATGCTGTGTGGAAATTTCTGGCAGTAGCCGCGAGTCTTTACTTCTTCACAAGAGTCGCGGTCATAAACATCCGCGCAGAATACTGAAAAATAAAAAAATAAAAAACTAATAGGAAAGACTGTTATCTGGTCGAATTGGGACTGTGAGGAGAACCGGAGAATGGGGAAAGAACTCTTGGAGCAAAGGCGAGAACCAGAGACAAGTCAATCCAACAACCATAACTGTTACGGTAGAGATGAATATTCAGCTGAATAATCAGTTAACAAAAATGTTGAAAATTTTTCTGACGGTGTAAAGCTAATTCTGGCCTAATCCAGAGTTGAACTTCACCAACCTTGATATTGATTAAAAACCATCCATGATATCCACTAACGAAACATTATAAACTGCTCTCTGGGGAATTGATTAATTTAACAACTTTAGTAATTCAGTCGTATGGCATTAAATGTAGCGCGGTTTTCAATTGAGCGTCCTAAAACCAAAACCAAGCAACACAATGAACCAATCAGCATTCGAAGTAAGTACACAAGATAGTGGCGCTAGTTTTGTTACCCAATCGTGGAACGTAGTAAAGCAAAACCTAAGTATACAAGTCATGGGTTAACTATCGACACTTTATTGAAAACCACGCTTAGTATACTGCACCTTCGGTTGCTTGGTCATCCATTCCGTTTTCGCTTTCTTGTTTAAGTTCCTCGATTTCTTCGTCGGATAACTTTTGTCTTCCTAAAATATACAAAAGATACAAAGCACTGTTTCATCAGTTTTGGGTAATTTAATTTTGTGAATGTCTACATGTAACATAACGTTTAGGTTATTTCAACACTAAGTACAGTCAACTCCCTTTATTGAGGACGCCCGGCTCCTGGACCGCGAGTTAGTGCCCTTAATAGCGAGTCATGCAGTCCGTAACAGCGGGAATTTGTTTCAGTACAAACGTATGTAATCTTTTTTTTTTCCTTTTTTGCTGGGGACTTAGCTGCTATCTGTATTATCGTGGTGTCCGTAAAAGCGATGTGTCCGCAAGGCGAGAGTTGACTGTATGCCACTTTGGGATCGATAAAGAATTGGGTCATAAGGTAAATGATCTTTCAAAAAAGGACTTTGGAAAACTTTAATTATTTGATACAAATATACAAAACGTACTTCTCGATAACCAACTGTAGTAAAGATATGTAACCGCCACTGGCTTGTTCCTGTACTGACCGGCCACCTCGTATATAAAAGGCTTGCACTCATTTTAAATCTGCGATAAAAAAAAGTTCCCCCAGGTACCGGTAACAGATAAAAAAAATAAATAAACAACATGCTTACCGTCACATTTGTAAAGTAAGTTTGCCTGCAGGATGTCAAATCTACTGAGTGCTTTTCGCTGGCCGACTTGTACGCCTTTCAAAGGAATTAAGGTGTCCAGCATAACAGGAAAGCGGGAGAAGAACGCTCTGTTGTAATGCATGATAGAATCGTAGTCATATGGAACATCCCTGGAGTCGATCCACTTCCGACCAAACCTGAAGAAGTTTCTTTCGTAACCTAAAGAACACACAATCATAAAAATAGAGGATTTATGAAATTCAAGATGTTTACCTATTTTTCTTCTGGTCATTAGCATTAATCCATGCAGTAGCTTAAGCCTTCCCCCATTGACTTAACTTCGCTCCAATATTTTGGGGCGAGTAGACGTCCAGGACATTAAAGTGTCAAAACTGTAGGCCGAATCACCTTAGATATGCAATTCTATTCTAATTAAACTCGATGTAACTCCTAGCAGTTTGTGAGGTTTCCCCATGCAGAAGTCAACAAGTACCTGTTAAGATAGCGTACTTAAAATGGAGCAATGTGTCCTGTTTAAGGGTACATAGATACAGAAAGAGCAACTAGAATCACTGAGCCCTTTTACTAACACCAAGCCGACGTACTAACCACTAACCACTAACCACGTCTTCACACTTGGCAAAGAGCTATAATAAGGGCAATATTATACTGATGGCTGTGAATTTTAAATTTCAAAACCACATAACCCCGTGATGGTCTAACTGATCCAATCCACGAAAGATGAGAACTTTGAGCTACTTGGAGGAGAACTGTTTTAGTTGCTGCAGAAAAAGAGCTAGGCCAGGCGCAGTCAGCGATTATCGATATCTCTCAAGAAGAATCCCGATATTTCATTTCCAAAGCGTTTTTTAGTTTCCATAATTTAGAGGTTGGGTTCAAGGTCTAACTACCAGTGTATTGCATTGGAATTATGACCGTTACTTATCTGTTATAGCTGGTGAATTATGTGAAAAACCTGCGTATGCACTTGAGTTATGACTTGTAGGGCAGTCTAGGCACAAGTAACTGGTTAGTTTTATTTTTATCACGTCGAATTGTTTTCATTTTTCTCAGCTGATCTGATATTTTTTCTAGTTGTTTTGAAAAGCCTTCCCTCCAAATGTTAATGGAGCTAAACGAACTGAGTTGAATTCAATTTATCATATCGTTAAACTGCTCCTTCAACAGCCATTTTCTCGATAAGACAATTTCGTTCTATTCACAGCTGTCTCCGCGCCTTCCCCAGTTTTGAATTCCCATCTAATCTATGTGTCCTTTGTCACATGCTATCTTCACTGTGTGTTCTATGATCCAATAGAGCAAAAGCTGAGTGAATATCTCATGTCGGCTTTCGATGGGTTTTCCGGCCTTATTATGAAATGTATGGTTGCCATTGTAACATACGTGGTGCAATCCCGATTTCACTCCATAGACTTAAGCTTCAACTGCGGGGGTCGTGTTGTTTATACAGTCTAACCTCGTTATTACGAACACCAAGGGGACAGGAATAAGTGTCCCTGTTATAGCCGGAGATGTCCGTTTTAGAATAGTAGGCTTTATATGGATTTTGGTCAGTCAGGGAACAAGTGAACTGTCTGTAATAGATAGGTCTCCGTAACGAGAGGTTACACTGTAATTGCGTAGGGTGTGAGCCCTGTTCAGTTCAGTGGCAATAACCAGAGGGAGCAAAGAGGGTCAGAAATGATATCTCAGATCCTTAATAGTTTATAAATAGCTTTCTCGGAACAAAATCTTCAGTTGAATGCCTGTGCAAATTTTTGTTCCAATATCCTAAATTGCCACACAACCACACTGCAATGATCTAAAGAAAAATGTTCTGAGTTCTTGCATTTCAAAAACCTTTGCCTCATAAGCTAGAGTACCCCTGTAATTATGTTGCAGCAAAGTCCTTACCGGGAAGGATATTCTTTTTCAGAATCCTAACGTACTTGTTCCTGTCAGGGCGGCTGTGCTCGTGAAAGAAGCCGACAGCGTGACCCAATTCGTGGATGATATTTCCAATTTTGCACCTAAGTGCGGGACTGCCGATTGTCAATTTCTGCATTTTATCCCCACCACGACCAACGCGGGACGCGCAACTAGAAAATACAAAGAAGGAGGAGACGATAATCCTGGTTCTTGGAAATGTTCATCAATACAATTGACAGTCGGTGTATTACAGCTGTAAGATAACACCTACCCTCCTTCGAACACAAATTTGATGTATCCAAGGTTGTCGGGTGAACCCTTTACACGCTTAAACTTGAGACACGTGTGCTTCTGCCAGTGACGCATAGCTGCGCGAGCTCGCCGTCTACCAATCCTGTCTTGAAATTAAAAAGAAAGAGAGAACAGAATTTATCTTTAATTTAACATATATTAGATTGCTCATAGTGCTACAGTTATCTTCGTCGTGTTTCACAGTGCATTTTGCAGCCATTAGCCAAACTTGTTAATCCTTTAATCCCAAACAGTGATCAGCACCAAATTTCTTCTTGTAATATTAATGCTTATAATCCATCAAATATTTTCGCTCGCGCGCGATTGGTCTAAACGCCTCACGTTACCGAATATACCCCAGCTAAAACTGGGGAATATCCGACGATATTCCCCAAGTGATATTCCCCAATTTCAAAAACTGCAAGGCGCGTCTTGTTTACAATTAAAATTAATGTCAAGATTGGGGAACGGTTTGCTTTTGTGACAGAAGGAGACATAAACCTGCTGGTCGATAAAGCAATATCAGAAAACAACATACGCTCAAAACGTTTTTGACGGTAAACAGTTCTCAAACAAAATGTTCAAATACTCAAGCTCGTTGCTACATGTTGCGAAAAATATTTGAAGGATAATAACCACAATAGCCTCCATTTGGCTTTAAAAATATGCTCAGATATTTGTCCTTGGACATTATCTGCTCCTCGAAGCTCACAGTTTTCCTCGAGCTTCGCTCTCGGAAAACTGTTCGCTTCTCCGAACAGATAATGTCCGCGGACAAATATCTGAGCATATTTTCGCGCCAAATGGAAGCTTTTGTTTATTTATTCAACTCTTGAAGTCATGGGAATTAAGGATAAAATCACCCAAGGTGAATTTTTTGATATTTTGATAACCTCTCCCTAGCACTTTTATAAAAAAAGTATGGTGGCAAGATGGGAGAATTTGTTCTTTGATATTAGTGGTTAAACGGTTGAAATATTATGGGTAACAAAAAGGCCATATCGCACATTTCCCAGTTGCTAAATTTGCGTTGATTGAGATTGGTCAAATGCAATTACATGCAGATATGATTTTAGCACGGCAAAGAAGAAATGGCATTTTCTACGTATTCTCATAATATTAATCATCTACTAGAAGAAAGTATATTTATCTAAAAACTTGCTATTTAAAATAGTTTCTGATTGTCTATAGTATCTCACGTTTTGCCTGCCTTTGACAGCTTTCTATGCACGTTGTAATTAATGAAAACCTTAAGCTGCCACTTTTTAAAACTCCTTTGAGAAAATCAAATCGACTTTTCACAACGTTTGTATATACTTGTGCCGCGCATAATGGGGTCAGACCTTGTCATGTATTTACTTGTTTTAAAAAGTTATGTATCAGTGTTGGTAAATGTTAGTGTAAGTGACTGACTGACTGACTGACTGACTGACTGACTGACTGACTGACTGACTGACTTGCAAGCCTCTCAATAATTCAATAACTTTATAACCACCAAACTCTAAACCTACCTACTGCTTTGTCGAAGTCGTAGTAGACTTGACCTTTCGGCCAAAGGTACATAGTGTCCTTAATGAGTGCCCGTTTAGTCCCTACTTGTGTGTCACCATGGTTTTTGATGTTATCAAGGAAGGCTTGCTGTTTCGGTGTGAGCATCATATCCCCTTCAAAGTATCCTTTCCCCAAGTTCTCTTCACCTTTAAGACATAAAACAAAATGTCGTCTTCATGGACTCAAAATTTTTCTTTGTCCCATCTTTATGACATTTTGAACGTTAGGGAAAGTGTAAGTTGTATGTGATACTGCTTATAGTTTCAGTTACTGGGGTGCTGTTGGAATTAGACATTACAGCTCGACTAATAAAAAAACAAAAAAAAAAATGAGTGCCTGCCATTTCTGACTAAAAGTATACCGTGAAAGCTTGCATATTGAAAGCTTCACTTTTGCAGACGTTTATGATTCTCTTCTGGACGTACTTGAGACGCCACACAGCCATCTAACCTTCTATTAGATCGATTGTCTTTCAATAGAAGGGGTAAAGCAGGTTCCCATTCTTTTATTTGCAAACCCGCTCACGCCCTAAGACAGAAATTACTTGAGTTCGATTGAATCTTAATACTATCTTCCAGTTTAATCTGGGTAGGTATACCTCCCATGCAAGGCGATGATGTTTACATAACATAAGAACTTTTCCTCATTGATACTGAAATACACATATCTTTTTGCACGCCATTACCTATGTCGTCATTGTCCTGTTGTTGGACGGCATCTTCTTCTTCCTGAGCCAGCGTTGCTCGGTCAGTGGCCAGTTGATTCACTGTTTCTTGAGCTTGCATAGGTGCACTGTTAACCCCTGTAGGGAAGTTCCAAACGATTAGTAATACAGCATGATCTTATACCGTCTTTATGTTTGTCTCCAATCATTACCGAGGACTGGAGTGTTATTTACTGACATTCTATCGTCAGAACACCGAACTAAATTTGAAGCGAAGGCCCGATCGGCGCGAACAGACAACTCAGCAATGTTAATAAATCACGCAATAAGTGTTAAACGTCTAGCTCGGCAAAAGTACCTACCGCCATAAATATTATTTCATTCCACTTCCTGGTGTTTGGAAATCAGATGAAACACTCGTGTTTGACAAAGTACTTCAACATCGCTAATACACATACCTCGTGAGTAGGATATCGCATCATCTTCCGCGTCATCTCCTTCCAATATGTCAGCCTCATCTCCGCTGTACATTGTTTTCACAGGTTTAATCTCCATTTTCTTAGCACTCTTTGTACTAAGTTCAGATTTACCTTTGTTACCATTCGTTGCAGCATGAGAAATTTTATCTGAAGCAGTAGACTTCTTGGAGGTCTTTTTACTTGTTCTGAAAAGCGTTTTAAGGTGGCTGTTCTTCTTCACGTTTTTGTCAACTGCGTTGTCCTCCTTCATAGACGACTCTCCTTTTGTTTTATTCGGAACATGTATATCCTTTTGCTGTTTGTGTTTACGTTGCTGCACCTTGCTTTTTCTAAGAACTCTTATTTCGTGATCGCGGAGTGGTCGATCCCACAACCCCTTATCCGATGACCCTTTTGCTGTTTTATTTATTGTTTTTATTTGATCGTAGTAACCTAATGATTAAAAGAACACTTATCATTACTAACCAACATAAGCTACATGAAGCTAATTCGGGGAGTATGTATCGGTTAAATAGCTTGCAGAGAGATGTGACTGTTAATCGTGGGAAAAGCCAAGTGAAAATATTAAATAATTTAAGGATCTACTCTAAAATCGAATACTTATTTTCAAAAATTAATTTTTGTTCCAGTGAGGCCAGGGAGCGTCAAAAACAATCTCAAATGTGACAATTTGATAGATTGCTGAGTTTTTTTAGTTAGAAAACAAAGAAATACATGATAGCAAATCATCGAGTAATTGATTCAAGCCCAGCAACGTCAACGGTTCGTGTTTAGGACTCAGAGAGGTAATTGTTCTGAAAGAAACCTTACTCCAAACAAAGTTCGTTGGTCTAACCTTTGAAACTCTTGGGGATCCGGAGGGGAAGAGGGAGTTCTCCGGCCCCGAAGGAATAACAAAACCCCTGCCCAAACCGAGGTAATCAATAATTGATATTTTATGCCTCAACTAACAGTAATTCAAGCCCTTCAACATGAAAAAGGGTATAGTCCAAACCGTCGTTGACGAATCATTTTCTTTCCTTCCTTGTATTAATTTAGGGATTGATAAGATCATCTATACGATAAACAATAATCTGTCAAACAAAATAGTTTAACCTCTGCCTTCTATAAGGACTCTGTCGTACCTCCGCAATTATACAGTAGGTTTCCCTGTTGTGCGTCCTTTTCACTGAGACCGATTCTCTGTCCAATTGATACACCGGCAACCAAAGGCTGCAAGGTCCGCAAACCTTGCTCTTTGGTAAAGAAGAACTCTCCATAGTGCATTACAGAGTCATAGTCGTAGGCCACGTTGCGAGAGTCCACAGTTTGAAAAGTTTCTTTTCTGAAGTTCTTTTCATAGCCTAAAGGGTGATAAACAACATGCGGTATTCGTCTCGGTTTACTCACTCTTGGCTCACAGCAACAAATGATTAAACACTCAAGTTGCGCTTCTTAGTGATTTGAAACTGATTTTTTTGGGCAGACGTTTTTAATTAGAGCAGAGTGGACAATATATTTTGGGCCAGGTTCCTGGTCGTTGCAGCTTTAGCCTAATATAGCGGGACTTTTGTGGTCCGACAACGAGGCCTCATCCACATCTCCCTGTTACCAATGTACCTGGCTGAGAACCCTTCTAGTAGAAAATTTCATATTAAGATTAACTCTCGGGGGATACGGAAGGATGTGGGAGGAAATAAAATCATATGGCTGAAGTAGTTCTTATAACTATGTCAAATTAATTTCGGTCTTTTTTTTTTCTTTTGCGGTGTAGAAGCTTTAAATTCTTTATTAGCCCATTTTACATTGATTGTGTGGTTTGTGAACTTGCCTTTGAGTTGGAGCGAGACAGGGAGATTGTTTAAAAAAAAAAAGCTCAGTCTTTTTTAAAATGTATATCATATAGCTTCATGTTGTTTTACAGAAGTAACTCGGTTAAATCAATGAATAACTGCAGTTTCCTTTATGCGGGTGTCTACTGTTAGTAGTAATTATTTTAAAGTTCTCTGACTGGTTGTCAGTACTTACCACCCTCAACGTTTTTCCAGAGAACGGAAACATACTGATCACGGTCCGGTCTACTGTGCTCATGAAAGAAACCTAAGGCATGTGCAATTTCATGTACAATGTTTCCATGTTTGCAGGTAATGCTACCATCTGAGTTGCCTATAGAAATGGTTTGTCTACCGCCAATACGTCCAACATACGAAGAACATCTGAAGAGAGATAAACGAAAGTTTTCCACCAGCCTTGCTTGTTAGTGGTTTAAAGCGGGTCTGTCAATCGTGATTAAGGGCGAGTTACAGCTTAAGTCCTTCGTTCCAAAGTACCAGGGCTTAGATAAATCGTGATTAATTGAGGGACTTGTAATGAAACCTTGCCATGAAAACAATGGTGCTGCAATTTATGTTGGATCAATTAAATGACTGTAAATATATGAAACATATATTTTGAACTGCGGATGAAAGATCAAATAGGAGAAAGATCCTCGCAGTTAGTACGCAACTTAAGCAGTTGCGAAAAGAAAGCCTGGAAAAATTCAGGCTTGAAAGAGATTCGAACCCATGACCTCTGCGATGCCGGCGCATTGTTCTACCAACTGAGCTACATGTATCAAGCCAACTGGGAGCTGGTCATCTTGTGAGTTCGTAATTTACCGTGAAGGATGAATAATTTTAAATGAGTGTAAATATATGAAAAATGTTGATTATCGGGCCGCGACCGCGCACAATCCTTTGTCTTAATGTTCACACGGCAGTGTAAATATTGGTCAGTTACTCCAACACCTTTAAAATCTATTGTGGTCTGTGCGCGGTCAATAAGCCAAAAATCCTAACAAAAACAATGTATATAGAGTGTTTTCATTTACGTGACTACCGGCCATATTGGTTTACTGAAACAAAAGAAACATATGCATAAAAATAGAGTTCAATTTCCAGAGTTTTAGTTTAGGACACCAACATGGCCGCGATTTCTTTGTTCTGGTGCCCCAACACGGCCGTCGTGACGTCATGTGAAAACACTTTATAACAAAGAAGTTTGTCAGACTTCATAACCACTGCCTTTTATTAGCTATGCATGGATCAATGTACGAAGGTACCTTATCCAATTTAGGCAAGGGGCACTCACTATAGGAAACCATTGAAGCCTCAATTACTGAGTTTTCCAGTCTTTGACGTCGTATTTTCCTTAAAAAAAATCTAGTTCTTCTTCACAATTTTTAAAATTCGAATTTCTGAGTCGGTTAAGGGCAGGGCTTCCCAACCAATATTCTTTCGATGCGAACCTTGAGTAACCCCAATCAGATTGCAACATATATATGCACTTATTCTGTGTGTAACAACAATATCTAACCTCTAGCTACAGTAGAAATGCCAGAATTACTGTACTTACCCCATTTCGTAGAGAAACTCTATGTAATCTTCATCGTCATCAGTTTTCTCTCGGAACTGAAGGCAAGTTTTGTCATTCCACTCACTCATTGCAGATTTAACAAAATTAAGACTTTCCTCTCCTGTAATGAAGCGCATTGGTGCCATAATCACTTGTAGATAAGTTCAGTGATTCAGTGAAACCACACAATTCCAAGATTCATGTTTTAGCTAAGTAAACGTGACAAAATGCCTTGCATCTATATTCAGCTGCCAGCGAGATTGTTAAAAATCTGTATATGAACTTCTGTCTTCTCAAAGTTCTGGCAAAGAGCAAAAACTCTGGTAACAGACTGGCCATAACAGACTGGCCATGTCCCTAAGGCTATAATCAGTAAGGGGGTGGGTGGGGGGGGGGGGGTGGGTTAAATGGCTGTGCAAGACTGAGACATTTCAAAAGTGAAAGTTAAGAATAAGCGTTCTAAAATCGAACAACAACTACAAATACTCCTCTTCGAGAGGGCAGGTGATGAGCAGCGCCATAACAACAAGTTAAATGTGACGTATGTCCTTCTTCTCATATATATATTTTTATATTCACTTTGTCACTCTTTTCTTGACGTTATTGCTACCATGCCATTGTGGCATAAAATGAGTCATATCCGAACTGACCTTGTTATATATGGCCTTTCTCTGTTGTGAGATGACTCAGATTCTTGAGTAAAATTTAAATGTTCATTTTGTTATAAGGAAAAGGTATCATAAAACATAATGCGATTATTAGTCACGGTCTATCCCTTGTGTTCCTCTTTCAAAATATCCCGAAAAGAGAGCAGCTGCGGAGCAAAGCCAATACTTCAATTATGGTTACTTACTAAGGTCATCAGCAATGACGTATGGGACTATACCGTCAACCCATAATTTCCTAGAGTCTTTGATAAGAGCTCTTGCTTGAAGGTTGTTACTATCTCTTGATGCTTCTATAGAATATTTCTGTCTCTGTGTGAGTAGAATGTCTCCTTCGAAGTAGTCCATTCCCAGATTCAATTCGCCGTATGTTGCTGGGAAACAAACGCAATATTGTAAGAAAAAAACAAGCCGACAAAAACCTATGGCAAAATAAAAGATAAGGTTCATATGATTCTCCCTAAACTGATCTCCTTTAGAAAAACAAGCTGTTGTTGAGTAATCACAAAAGATAGTTAAACATAATTTATGCTACCTTCCATTTCCTGGTCGTACATCTTCAATGATGTTGGATCCACCTTTGGATCCAAGCCCAGGGGACTGGTTGTTGTCTCTGAGCTAAAAACTGAGGAAAGATAGAAAACTGTTGTTTGTTTCGTAAACGGGCGAATTGCTGTAGTCAATTATTTTGTGTTCTGTAAGTAATGTTATCACCATTTTAACATAATTTCATATTGTATTTATTTTCAAACGACCCCGCAAGCTCTGAGCTTTAAACCCCATCGTGTTTAAATAAAGGATATGTATGTATGTATGTATGTATGTATGTATGTATGTATGTATGTATGTATGGAGGGTCTAAACATCCCGTTTTCCGAAACACTTATTCTGTGTTTCCTAGGATTGCGTACCATTTCCAAACTTTTGCACTTTTTACTGCTGTACAATGTTATTTAATTTTTGTTTGACGTAGATAGAGGATCATCGCAGTTATGAGCGGAACTTACAACTAACAAGTTGCGAAAAGAGTTTGAACAACCAAGCTCGAATTGGATTGGAATCCATAACCTCTGCGGTGCCGAAAAATGTTCTGTCAACTAGGGCTATCCAGCCAAACGGTCCATTTTGAGAGCTCCCGATTTTGCGCAATGAGCTCAGTTGGTACAGTACTGCTCCGGTATTGCAGGAGACATGAATTCCATCTCGCAATAATGTTTTCTCGGCCTTCTTTTCGCAACTGCCTAAGTTCAAAACTTCGATCGCCCTTCATCTATTTAACTTTTCAACCGAAATTCATACGTAAAATATATATTTTTTTTCAATATTTATTTTGTTGCCTTTTATTTGTTCCCGCTCTCCACCAGCCACTGCCCCTTAATTTCTGGCGTCCCGCCCTCATTTAGGTCGTCATTTAAGACTGCTCAACATGCACCCCACAGTGAAGCAAGTAAAGCACACTAACGACATCAATGAATTAAAACAACTTACCTCGACTCATCAACACGTGATGTATGAACAAAATGAACGGGAGGCCTAAACATTTCATCCTTCTCTCTTTAGGTTACTGTTGTGCCAAGAAAAAAATCTATGCATTACTTTAAAGGGGATTGCCGAAGTGTCCCGGGGCTTTTCACCATTTCGGTGGAATTGGTGTAACAATACCTTCACTTAGTTAAAATAAATAATAATTCTAGAAGACTGACAGAAAGAAATCAAGAATAGAATATCTTCAGTATTATTTTTAATGTTAAGTATTTTATCAGCTGACACGAGCTTAGGAAAGCAGATAAACCAATGACTTTCCGCACATTAGTAGGATGCTATGGCATAGATTCATAGCCAGCTACTGTTGGTCATGAAGCACCAACTTTATCACTGACCAAAAACGAAGCCTTCAGCATCACTGATGCTAGCAGTATGCAAGAGGTGTGTCTTATATTAACCCAGCCGTACAGATGTGCGAAGGGTCATGACTTCTACAGAATAAATGAATATAGTTTTCTAACTGCACGCGTATGGCCAAGCTCAACTGAATTTACGTATGGCCAAAGCTCATTTTACATAGCTCTGGTCCATTTTCCTCACTGTTCTTATTTCTGCGCTCACGTAAACTGGTGTATCATTTCTTGCAATATTACACTATTGAGCTCACTGCAACGAGGTTCCTAACAGCTGCGGATCATGTTTAGGGATGGTCAAACATTAAAACCAGATTTGACAGCAAAGGTGCATTATTCGAATATGGAGACACCAGGAGCCGCGTAGAGGTGTTAAAACTAATTAGGTTGAGTGACGGTTGCTACAATCGAATTCCTGTTCGAAAGCAGCAATCTATCAACAGTATAGTAAAGAATCTATTTCAGTCGCGTGTAATGTCTAGATCGAGCTTGCCGCAAAGCAATGAAGTCTTTGTGAAGCTTTGTGAAGCTTGGCTTCTGTGGAAACGCCCAGTTAACTGGAAAACGAAAACTCCTGCGATCTGTCCAGAAGCCTGACTACACATCGACCGTCGGAAACGGAAAATGGCAATTTTTACTAAAGGTTTTCGTTTTCCCGCCAATCTAATTGGCGCGCTAAATGGTCCTAAATCGACGAACCATAACATCAATGATTTGTTCGCCCATCGTCTCTACGATGCAAATTTAGAGTTTATTTTTCGGCAAGGTAATTTTCTACATCATTTTCCAATAATTGAACGATAAATAAAGTCAATCGTCACCCTCAATTCGTCCGCAAAGGTAAGTGCAATTTTTTATATGTTTACGTTGTATATTTGATCAGGACTCGCGATTTCATGATTTGAGAAAAGTGTAACGGCGTCGATCACCAGCTTCCATTTTCCTTGTGTGTAGGAACTCTTGGAATCGTAGTCAACACAAAATGTAGTTTTAAAATGCCTTTAATGATGATATTGTTGTAGTACCGTGTTAGTATTTCAGACGGTAAGACCAAAATAGATACTGGCAATCAATGTTCACCACGCTGAGTGCGACAAAAGTGTCCAAAAATACCGGCTAAATATTCACGGTTTTATTATGCAAAGGTAAAAGACATAGTTAGGTCACAGTTGTTCTCTCGGGTGTGTCGCCTGAGAACAATAGGCAATCGGGTGCGTCGCCTTTGCTTCGTGAGCTGACTCCGATAATAATATTAAAAAATTTCTTCACAGAGAGATTTTGTACTCGGCCGTTCTTATCTCGGGTGAGTCGCCTGATAAGGACGAGCAATCGGGTGTGTCGCCTTTGCTTTGCCGTGTTTAATACTCGCTGCACATCGACGAAAACTTAATTTTTCTCCGGGTTTTTGAATTGTCCGGAGGTTTTTGACTGAACTGGAAATATTCGACTGCACGCAGTGAGTGAATGTTGATTGCTGTAGACTTTTTACAACGCACTGGGGCTCGTATTGCACCGAAAATGTGATTTCAAACTGTCAACAGCACTCCCGTAAACAATAGACCTCCTGTAGTGATCGAGGAAAAATTTGGATGGCAAAATCGGTTGCTAAGGCATGCGGCTAGCCATGATGTGTTAGCATTTCCAGGGCATTATTGCTTAAACTTGCTAGGGAGAAATTACCAACCGTTTTTTCCTATTTAGATTATTTTGTCCGTACTTTAAATCCTTGAAAAAAGCTTAAATGAAGCAAACGAATGGGCTGGTACCAAATCAACCCACTTTAATTTGTTTACCTAATGGACTAACTGTAATTCACGATTACCATTTCTGTCCTAAACTTGAGTCTCGAAATCGAAATTTAAGGGAATTTCAAAATTTCACCGTGTGAAATATCAAGAAATAATAAAATTAAGAGAGTCACAAAATGGTACTTCTTTCTTCGGAATTGCTCCACTTATGAAAGGTTTCATGCGTTTTCATACAAAAACCATGACGTGACTCATGGTTTCGCCGAGGAAATAAGGAAATTTGAAAAGCGAGCTGAGAAGGACACAAAGTAGTTGCCAGATGTCTACCATACTGCAGCAGTTATGATTGCCAATTCTGTACTGCTAAGTTGACAACAATAGTTTTAGACAGGTACTTTAACCGGAAACGAGAACCGAACATTACCGAAACCGAAGGAGAAACTTCTTCACATAAACTCACCACGGTCAATGCTGTCTCTGCTAAAACAAAAACTGTAGTAATAAAAAAAAAACTACATGCGTTACTAGAAACTGGTAGATCAGTGTCTAAAAATCGGCCATGTTAACTCGAGATCCATGATCTCGATATAAACTACGAAATCGGCGATCGATCCATCGTTCATAAATTATTAAAACACACAAAAATAAAAACTTACCTCCTCAACAGTTAACCCCTTCTCCTGTTTTACTTCCCAAAGAAAGAAGTTTTTACCCGATGTCTCTGCTTGAATTGATGGTGTGCTTGACCAAATAGGCAATATGGCGCACGAAACGACTATCCCATTGGTAGATAAGTTATAATATTTGACTGGTACTTCTACACGGTTGAGATCACATTGCTGGTACTTCCCAGCTCCAAGCATTAAATGGAGGATTGTTTGTATTAGTGACGCAAATTCAAAAGATTGATAAATTTGATTTTAATTTCTGACCATCTGTAAAATTCCAAATACGTTTGACTGAGATAGACTGCCCAACAATGCAAATGTCTCCGTTAATTAATAACAGGCCGAACCCATGATTTTTTTTATAGCTTCTGTTCCAACTATCGCGCCCGGTTTTCAATAAGTTTAACAAGAAAATAGCTTTTAACAGAAAGAAATCACGAAAACGCTAGCCAGCAGGCTACTTAAAAAAGAAAAGAAAGAAAAAGCAAAAAAAGAGCGATAAAAGCATTCTGAGTTCTCCATTTGAAAAAGACCAATTCTGGAATTTATATTTGTAACACACAAAAAAATTAGACCAGAGCAGAATATTCCATGGTATTAGTTTTGTATATTTATGGTTTTATGTTAGATGTCTGAGAGATTTGTAGGTCCTATGGACCCAAAACAGAACGGGTGTGTTTTTACAAAAATTATGGGTACCGTACCACTTTTCAACGGGTCCGTACCATTTTGTACCTGTCGTGTAAACGGCTCTACAGTACAAATAACTTCAATGCGTTTATGATAGAATTGGAAGATCTCCAATTCTCATGATCATGTTTTCTCCTATGACTGGGCATGCTCCCTAGGAAGCTGTTCACAACTGTTTCCCCGATACCCTAAATGTTACAACAAAACTAACTCTCTTGAATTTATCAACAAGTTTCATATTTTCTTTAGTCAGGAAAATTTGACCATATGGGGGGTTTGGTGTTGCAGTGAACCACGTTGATTTGAAAAACAGTAAACACCCGCATATAAGAACAAATGAATTAAGAGCACCAGGCTGAAATTTGGCCAATAACGACCCATTTTTATAAGAACAAGACCAGCCTGAAAAATTCAGCATGTTCTTATAAAATGGAAAAGGTGTCATAAGACATAAAAAACAAGTGATTTTTGTTGGCAGTCATGACTTTATCAGCTGTCAAGTGGTCGTATTTTTGTATTGAGTGCTGTACTGATGTTTCTACTGTAATTAATTTTTCTACTGTAAATACGTAAAAAAAATTGAGTACAGTATAGAATTTCATTACTGCGTCAAGTTTTGTACAGTTTGGATTTGTATATACTTAATGTTTCAGGGTCGTGCAGTCTCCTCAGGGTTACAGCAATCAATAAAGAAAATCCAGGAGGAGAAATCATAAACAAAAATTAATGTCATACTAAATCCTAACATGTACCATACTGAGGGAGTTTATTCTTGACACTTCTGTACGTTGCTCAGTTTCCAGTTGAAATTCGACTCGGTTTTTTTTCTTCTGTAATTCTCTAAGAAGATTCGTGAGATATCTAGCATTGCCAATAAGTTGATAGTCCACAGGAAGTTCTAGACCATCTCCTTGCCCTTTGTTGAATCTAATTCCAATACACTCTGCTTCAATTGCTCCATCCTCTGATAGAAACTAGTTGAAGATTTTAGAAAGTTCTGCAGGGACATGACCAGCAATCTTGTCATCCTCATTTTTGACAGCAACTGCAAATCGGCTGTGTGGATTATCTGGCTCCATTTCACAGAAAAGGATCTCCCCAATGTAAACCGTATATTCCTTGAAATAAGCATGATAACCCCTTGTACTTGCTTCTAAATACAGTTCAACAAAAACACTTTATAAAAGTTCACCTTTGACTCTCGCAAGCAAAGCATAACACTTCGGCAACTCGAAGTGCCTTTTGGGCAATTTTGCAAAATAAACCACTGGTTGCGTTTGGAATTTTTATAAGCTGAAATATTTTATACTTGAAAAAAGATGAATCGAACTTTATTTGATAGTGGCGTGCGGAAATCAGCTGAGCTAAAGAATGGTGGTCTGCTGGATATTACACCGACGATGGATGAGACGACTGAGCTGTCGAAAAGCCATGATGTCAAATGCAATTATTGTAGTAAAACGTTCAAAGGTGAACACTGAGTACCTCGAGGGCCACATGAAATTCAAGCATTCAGCGGTCCAGAATGATGCGCAACAGGGCTCAAAATGCGAAAGCACGCTAGCTAATCCAAACAATACCGATGCTCCGAGCTCAATGCTCGAGAATTGTACACAAGGCTACCGTCCACTAGACGCTGTGCAAGAAGCCGAGGCCCCAAGAGTTAACAATGAAAATCTTGCAAACAAGCAAAGGGGAAGGACGAAGCGTACATCCTGCACAGTCGAATTCAAAAGGAAAACCCTCGACCTTCTGGATTCTTTAAGATCATCCAGAAATAAGTACAACATAGTTGCAAAGGAAAAAGGAGTTCATCGACCTTTGGTTCAAAAGTGAAACAAAAACAGAAGACAAATCTTAAAGGAACTGGAACTAAATAAAGTGGCGAAAAACTCCGGGCATATAAGATCAGCTAGACAAAGAAGAAAAATGGTGAATCAAAGATCAAAGCACAGCGAGAGGTATCCACTGGCAGCAATTCTCTTAATTGCTGAATTTAAACTCAGAGGAGCAGCTGAATGCAAAATGACAAAGCTATGGTTCAGAAAAAAAATGAAAGCGAAAATAGAAATGTGTTATGGAAAAGATACTGCTGACAGCTTTAAAGGGAGCAGTTTAAAAAGAGGCATGGTATAGTACTCAGAAGAAGAACTAATAAGAAGAAAAACAGTGCTGACGATGGCAGACTAACAATTCAGAAGTTCCACAAGAATTTTAGGAAAGCCCTCAAAACACAGAGGAGGATAACTGATAAATCAACCTGTATTGACCCAAAATATGGAAGATGGATCCTTGAAAATAGGTATAATGTGTATCAGGTCCCTCTTCCATTTGTAGTTTACCCGAAGCGTCAACTTATGACACCATCGGCACTAAGCAAGTATGGATTTCACAACCCTCATTGGGCTTGGACAAAAGGCAAGCCACTTTGTATAAGGGCTGAAAAAGACCAGAACGTAAAGCCAGCTCTTGTGTTTAGAGGGAAAGGACCTATAACCTCACTGGAGAAACAAAGCTATAATGAAAGGGTGAATGTATATTTCCAACAGAATGCATGGATGGATACAGAACTTAACATGCAATGGTGCAACAATACACTTTTTCCTGGAGTTGGAAAAAATGACCAGGAAAAGGTCATTTTCCAGACAATGTAGGTTTTCAGCAAACTAGAGAGTTCCATGAGGCATACAGGAACGGAATCAATGCAACTGTATATTTACTACCAGACTACCAAACTGATAAAATCCAACCCATAGATGCAGGGTGTGGATGCATGATCAAAGTCAAAATTGCAGCTGCAATGGACAAATGGTTGGAGAAGGAGGAAAATATAGATAAATGGCATGAAAAACTTTCTGCGAAGGAGAGACGAATTTTATTGACTGAATGGACTGGAGAAGCCTGGAGTGAGCTCACATAAAATGGAGATCTGTTCAAGAGGCTTTTTGAGAAGACTGGGTGTCTCATGACAGTTGACGGATCCGGTGATGAGAGAATCTCTCCTCAGGGTCTGGAAGATTATAGCTTCTAAGGGAAGCTGTAATCTAGAGCATTTGAATTTCTGTCACTAAAGAAGTTTTGCGGTGCTTTCACATTCCCTTGTTTATGTTCAAGCTTAATTACTGTAGTGTATTTATTCATCATTACCTATAATGAAGGACAGCCAGTGATCTCATCTATAGGCTCAATGATACAGTACAGATCATTAAAATCAAAGAATATTTATTAATTTATGCTAATTTTACATCTAGGGGCATTTTTGGGTAGTACCCGTCGTATTACTAATATAGAAATTTAAGAACATTTTAAGAACACTTTGAGGCTAATTTGTCACCAAGCACCCGTTAAATAAGAAACCGATCAGCCTGACCTCCGAAATCATGTGTTCTTATATCCGGGTGTTTATTGTAGTGTTTTCAAAATAATCCAATCTTTTTATTCTATTCAGTAACTAATTGGAATTAACAGCGGCAATTAGACACAGTTGGACAACTAAATGACCCAGAAAGCGGCGTAATTTGAGGTTGTAGTCAAGAATTAAGGTATTCTGAGAAAATTTACTTTCCACATCGCACAGTCAACTAATACACAATATAATATGAAGCCAATCATATTCGTGTATGTTGAGAAGGGCATAAGGAATATCTATGTGCTCCTTCGTAACTCTTGATCTACTAATGTGATTTCACCTTAACTAGTAAAAATTCAAGCCGTCCACGTTGCCGCCAGAAAATTTGCCTAAGGAGCACCTGAACGGTTAGTTTCGGTGGAACGTTTGTTCACGAAGGCATTACCCGCTGAAAGTTTGACTGAAAACTAAGAAAATCGATTTGCATTGTTACTATTTTACCGAGTTCACTTGTTCATGCAATTCTTGCGAGCTCACTGCTACACATTTTACTTCGTAGTTCACTTCTGTATAATTCCCAAAAAGACTGAAATACCATTGACACTTTCTAGCTTACGAATGCTTCATATCCCGGCCGTGATTTTTGGATTCCACTTTCCAGTGGCTCCCCATTGTTAAATTATCGTCCTCTGGTCACATGCATTGGTAAAGTAACCGCCCTTTCCGTACGTCCGGAGCACTAAGTTTTTCTCTTTGTCCAATTGGTACATTTTTTATGTTTGGTTGCAGAGTCCTCAGTCCCCTCTCTCGAGCGAAAAAGAAAGCCCCATAGTGCATCACAGAATTGTAGTCGTATTGTCCATCAACATCAAAGGTAGTAAAGTTTTCCCTCCTGAAATGCACTCTGCACCCTGTGGAAGTGAAAATGTCAAACAAAATTAATCAGAGTGTACTTGTTCTCAAACATTTTTTACCATCGTCAAGGTATGGACCATGCATTTTATTCTTGGGCATAACGAGCTTGGCATATACCAAAAACTAGTTCCTGCCTGAAAGCTTTCCTTAATGAATCTTACACAGAGTAAAATCTAGTAACTTAGCTATTGAGAACAAAATGATAAAAGCTTTTTATCACAGAAACATTTCGTCTCAAAAATAACGTCCCTCAAAAATAAAATGGTCGCAATCTTCAGAGCCCTCCTCGGTCTGGTGCGATATTATACTAGTTCTTGGGTTGTCTGTCTCGTCACTCACGCATCTTAATTCCTTCATCCATTCCCCCAATGAGCGTACCTTTAAAGTAAAACCACAACCGAAGGGGACATTCGGTGATATATAGTACCAGCCTATAATTTCTGCTGACAAAAAGGCACCTTATGTATTTTTGATTTATATGAACTTAACAGTCCACTGCAAACTGTAACACGTACTTTACAATAAAGATTAAAGGTCAAAGAGAAATGCCTATATTACAGAATTTTGTATAAGCGTCTCGACAGGACAAAACTGGCATGACGGTCACCCTTAACGTGTCGACGGACCTAAACATACCCTAAAACATCGATATTGCATGTGTATTTACCAGGCATCACGTTTTCCCAAACCACCGTAAGATATTGATCGCGATCAGGTCGGCTGTGTTCGTGAAACAAGCCTAGCGCGTGCCCAATTTCGTGCAAGATGTTTCCTTTTGTGCAAGTGACGGTCACGTTACTTCCATATGGAGTGGAAGACCTGCACGATATATCTGTATACGTAGTTCCACTGGAGCCCACAGAAATGAGTTGCCGACCGCCAATTCGTCCTAAGTTTGCTGAACAACTACGGAAAGAAATAACAATTTGCTAAAAACAACCCACCAACGTCGAAAAGCAAAGAAGTTGAATTCACAATTACATTCAATTTAGTCTCTCAACACTACAGTGACGGTGACTCGATGACTCAGTTCGATTTGGAGTCTATATTATATATAAAACAAAACAAACAAACGAACAGTGGATGTGACCATTTCAGGCTCTCTTTTCTCGACTGCTCAGTTTACGTACATAACTGGGATGGCCTTCCACAAATGTTTAAAATCTCTCAGTCCACATTTCATACTTCAAGTCTCATACGGCACTGATCCCTTTTTATTTCAGCTTTTACTGTCCCGAGGGAGGGGAGTACTCCTCGGAAATTCTGATGGGTTACCAAAATACCGATATGTAGCTTTCCAATACCTGTTGTCAGACCTGCCATCTAAAATCGATACTCATTTTCAGACCTGCATGGTTTGTTAAATCCATTCTCGTTTTCAGAACTGGCCTCTAAAATGTAACCCCTTTTAGGCTTACAGACTAAAATGGCTAAAACCAATACCTATTTTTAGACCGAAAAAGTTCAGAAAACCATGCCCTTTGAGGGAGCAAACATCCACACACGGCTTACACATTCAAGTCATGCGCTCCCCTACGGTACACATACCCTCCGTCGTACGTAAACTCGATGTAATCCTCCTCAAACTGCCTCTCTTTAAAAGTGACGCAAATCTTACTCTGCCACTCTTGGATAGCTGAATGGATGTTTAATAGGCTAATATCACCTGTAATTAAAAAAAAAATAGAGGCATAAATTTGGAATTTCACGATGATGGACGAATTTTACCCCGATGTGTTAAAAGCAATACCTTCACGAGTAAAGGAGAAACAAGACACTTTGATCGCACCCTACCAAGACACATTTATTTTGGCGGAATTGCTTCATGTTTGCCCTTATCCCCCTATTGTTAGGAACAAGTTAACCAAAATCCTCGCACAATTTCTTGGCTTTACTTATTGTTTGTCGAGAGAGCATTTACCGCCGGATAAAACCTCCTACGAGCCACAGTTAGCCACAAGGCCGTAGCTTAATCAGTTAATCAGTTTACTCTAACATAAAGGAACTAAGAGTATTGCTACCTCCACCCCTCGACTCAGATGGAATCCATTGGCATTTGTCACTGGTACACATTTAAAATGCACTTTAGTAAAGAGAGTGACTCAGTAGAGAAAAGTTTCTGTCTACTGCAGATCAACATCTTGTCTCCCGCCGATGAACTGTTGTAATTGTTTGTTTTCCCTCGAGTTTTGCGTTTTTTCTCACCTAAGAAACAACTATTTCTAGACAAAGGTAGACACCTTGTACTTACGCAATCCTTTGGCTGTCGTGTATGGTACCGTATTATTGGGCCAAAGTTCTCGAAAGCCTTTCATCAAATCTCTATTCTGTACCTTTTCATTTTGCCATAGAGCTTGTACCACGTGCCTCTGGTTTTCCGTTAAAATTATGTCACCTTCAAAGTATTGTTCGCCAAGGTTTAACTCTCCAAACGTTTCTGTCCCACCAGGAGCAGCCCGTGCAAATAATGTGAGGAAAAAAAATAGGACAGAGATCAGATAAGAGTCACAATACGGCCAATTAATTAGTGGCGGCATAATCTGTTACATTCTTCCAAATGACTATCTCTATGTCGATCGGTTTGTGCAAGTAAGGTCACCGGATAAGTGGAATAATTAAAATTCAACTGCAGTAATAAATGAACGAGGCTCAGGAAGGTGCGAAGGTTCACTGTTGGTACCATGCAAAAGGAATGAAGAGAAAACAAATGAAATCACTTCCGTGTTTGGAGATGTTATCTTAATTACCATAACATTTGGTGAACTTTTTCTTTGATTTTCTCCATAATGTTTTCAGGTAATATTTTAAACACTCAGAAGAATGTTTCATCTGATTTCCAAATACTTCCAAGTTGGTTAAGAAAACAAAAAAACAAATAGGAGCCTCTGCTGTACCTCGTCTTTTTAAACCCAGTTCTCGGATGAAACTGCACTCAGTTTCTGGTGTTTGATATGTTTTTTGACACTCGTACTGCCGGGATTCTTTTGGCGTGATAAAGAAATAATTATCATTATTTTATTATTCGCACCTTTCAGTTGCTGGTCATACAACTCTAGCGTCATAAAAGGGTCAGACTCACTAAGATCTTCTTCTACATAGAGAGAGGCGATGATTAGCATGAAATATCAACAAATGTCTCAAGCAAGCCGGTTACTGAAAGTTTTTTCTGTCCCATTTGCACCAGATTTGTCACGCAATTCAAGTTTTATTTTATTCAAACTCTGTTTCCTTAAAACCCCGCAATTACTTGTCCTTAGCCAGGTGCTGCTTTGGTTGGTTTGAAGGGAACAGCGGGGCTGTTATGCAAGGGATTATTATGTATGTAAATTTTAAATGCAAGGGTAGCTTAGTAACTCGTATACCCCTGTCCTTACATTACAATAAATATCCCCCTCCCCACCTGCATGTTGAAAACGCCGCAAAACAGAAAGGTAGAATATTTTTTTCTAAATTACATCAGCTGTAAATCTGCATTTGTTTTTCTAAATAAATTTCACTAGACCCAACAGCAACTTATCACTTAGTATGTTTGAATACGTTTCGCCACTATCATTAATTGACTCCCGTTTACAAAGAGAATGGATTACTTAACGCTCCACATCTTATATGTACCAGTGATAACCGGGTTACTTCGAACTGTAATTAAGTTTAATGCTCCCTACCACCCCCCCCCCCCCCCTCCCAGAAAAAAAGAAAAAAAAAAAAACGCACACAAGAAGTAGACACGTGAAAGACCAAAATTACCATGGGTCCCTCCAAATCAACAGGAGACACTGCACCCGTGCTTTACGCGAAACGAGAGAAATCCTAAACGGAGCAGTAAACAGGTAAAAGGCATTTATCTTTGGTTGAAAAAACAACAACTGTATTTCTCATCCTCTGAGGAATCTTTGCCAATGTAAAAATAAGCCGTTTATCAGCCCACTGCTTACAGTTATGCGATTTATCCACCCTGTGCACTGCCCAACAAATCACATAACCTCTCACTTATTTATAGGCCGAAACTGATCCCTCACAACTTTTTAATTGTCAGCGACGATGATCAGTATTGTCAGTTCAAACCCAAACTGCAACAGTCGTTGCCAACTCACCAGTAATGTGTGACGCAACAAAAGAACAAATTGCCATTACGATTAGGGAAAGTACCCTTGGCGTTATGACACGTAGGATCATCTATTCTATGGAAGGGTCTGTATCCACTGTAAGGTTTTGTTTCACCGAGATGAAGCAATTATTCTCGCCATTAATTTTGCTAGCACACTGCACGTGGTCATGAAAGTGAGGAACTCAATTTCAGGTACCTGACTGAAGCTGACAGATTAATTGCTTGTTATGGTCGCATCTATTGAAATGTCCACTGACTCTGGCGGTCTTGATATCAAGATTCACAATCACGTATATATAGATATAGATATTCCCTCTGGAGGTAAATTGCTTCACAGATACTTCCCAGAAGTCGGTGCTAGCTGCTCCATATTTTTTCCTTCTCTGGTACGTTTTGTCCTAACTGGTGGCGTTAACTCGTTTTTAATTTAAATCAGCACCGAGAAGCCAGTTTGTTAATCGGACCATGTGACTGACAGTTCATTCTTTGCTAAATTTACAAATCTGTACCTCATTTGATGGCACTATCCCCGGCACATGCACTATATGTACAGTGTAGCAGCTGTAACGGGTTTGTCCTTTTGCGAATTACAAGTTGAGATTTAAATTTAGATCGGTAGCAGCGGTTGACCTCGGATCGTCAAATTATCGAAGTGCTCAAAGGGATATTCACTGATGCTGTATAAGGTCTCTCTATTCAGTTTCTATCGGTCAAATTTACCAGATTCTATAGCCACCCCGAATATCTGGGTTTTTACAAAGTCTGTGGGATCAACTTAATTCCCGTATTCTCGAACCAAGAGCTTTTCAATGGACATAGTTTACGACGTTTTTACTTGCTATATGATTGTGCTTTCTTATATCCTGAATTTTTTTCCACTCTTGCTTACAAGGTAACAGTAGGTAAGAAAAGAAAGGCAGTACTTTCAAAATAAAACCACCTCATAAAGCTGAGAATCCCTTTTTTTCAGATGTTTAATCACCTTGGGACGTATTAAGGGCTACTTTGTCTGTTCGCTAGACCCATGGAAAATGGCTTCCATTGCTCTAATATCTAAGTGCATGTAGAGAATTCAAATTTGTCAAAGAAAAGGTAATTAATTAAATTTTCTAAAAGATAAGTACTCTTCTTTTTGAAAACGTAAACTAATTTTATTTCTTTTCACCTGTCACGTGCATTACCCTTTTTGAAAGCTCTATTCTCCCTTAACAAATCGCTCGGATCGTTATATATTTTTTTTTCTCGGTGTCTGACCCTATGATTTTCTTAATCTTCATTGTTTTCCTCCTTTGTATTAAAATCTGGTTTTCACCATTTCAAAGGACCAGTGATGTGCATTGTAAATCAAAAATATCTGTTTTAGCCCCCAAATTGGGGCTGATTCGGTGAGTAAATTAAATACAGAACAGTTGGTTAAAAGGCGGGTTCTACCCGGCGGCTATTCAAAACCTGGTATTTCAACAACTAGAGTTCAAATATAATAGTAATTGGGTCATAAATGTACTGAAGCAATCGGCACCGAACACGATAAAACACGCTTGGAAAACGTAATAAAAAAATAAAATAAAATCATTAACTCCAAGGAAATTAAAGACAGGGTAGGAAAAATGTAATATAATGTAAAATTGTCCGCGAAAGTTGCTTTTTACGCACGTTGCATCGTAAGACTCATAGATTACCGCAAAATTATATCAATATCACAAGAGCCGCATATACGTCACTTGCAATTGAAAAGGAAAAAACGTTTGCAATCATGTAAAAGGAATAGGGGAATGTGTAAAAAGGGAGTCACCCTTTGCAAACAATTGTCCTGGCCTTTACACATAACTCAACTAAACTTTTTTGGACACCCTAATATATATTTTTAAATTAAAGTGCCTCAGTTCTTATTACTCATTCACGCCATCATAGACATCCCTTTACACACAAAACTGATCCACTGGCCTGTTATAGGCACCTTTTACTGTATCCTAAATCCCTTTATTACAATACAAGCATCATGAGGCATCTTTGAGGCTATCAGATATTGGCGCACTATAGCTAGTCAAAGCCGTGAGTTCTTTAGCTTAAATTTTTGTTGGTTTCCATTGCGGCTTTCGAGATATGGAGAACACCGCTACTCTTGGCTTAACTGACATTTTGTGAATCCGATGCCTAGCCGACCGCCGATATTTCATCAGTTTGGCTTTGCCTAAAATGCTTTTCATTGTTTTAAGCATAAAATTAAAGAAAAAAATGCATTTATACTCATTTTAAGTGAAGGCGTAAACATTCTTTAAAAAAATCTACCATTCAGTGATTCCATTTAAGAAGACTTCGATTAACTAAAGTCCAATTCTTTGTGTTAGAGACTTTTGTTGACTGAATGTTTGGTATTGCGTGTCGGTGATGTCCAAACTCACTCTTTTGGTCAACGCATTCGCACGACGCAGATACGTGGGCTTGTGTTCTTCAGATTGTTTTAACCAATCCCAGATTCTCTTCTTCGTTTCTTTATGCGTTGGTTCCCTGTAGTCTTCAGGCAGCTTACACTTGATTTCCATTCGTATGTTTTGCTTGGCGCACGTTACAGGTCCTTTGTTGTGCATCTCGCTTCTGTTATGTGTTGCTAAACCACCAGTCGCGCCATTTATTCTTGAGTTATTTGCATACATAGGTGGAAGTTTTGTAAGCGGCCGGACATGAGATACCTGTTGGTCAGGCTTCATTGCTGTCCGGTTGCTTGAAAACAACGCAAATTCACAAATCGATGGAAGAGCCGGCAAAGTAATTAGGTCTTTGTTGGTGGCGGCGTTGTCAACTTGTCCCAAATTCTCTTCGGGGACAACGAATGTAACCTCTAATCGTTGATTTTTTCCTTCTTTATCCTCACACGAGCCACAACAATCCGATACCAAATTCTTTGGTCCCAGCTGTTTTGTTTTCTTTGGAAGGTTATTTTCGCGCATCATTCAATAATTGTATTCTGGTTGATGATGGTTCAAGGACACCATGATTGTTTGCTCAACGCAAAATTAAATTGTATTTTCTACCTGGTGACAGTCCAGACGCAAACAAAAGACACGTTTCTAAGAAAACAGGATTAGCGCTGCTATAGTTATTTGGACAGTTGACAATAGGTACGTCCCATAGGAGTAAATTCTTCATTAAAACGCGAGAAAATTAATCGACACAACTCATTTACGACCCATAGAAAACAATGCATGACCTAAAACAATCGAAAATGGACTGATGTCGTCTGGTTGGGGGCATTGTTTGTTTTTTTCTTTGATCCAAATAATCCCTTAGATTTTGTGTCAATAAAGAAACTAAATAAGAGAAGTAAACGAAAAAGAAAGAACAAAAGAAATGTAAAGAAATGAAGAATTTTCACTTTTCTAAACCAATTAGAGTTTCTTAGAGTGCTTTTCCATGGATTTCAGACAGGCGCCTTAAGACGGAAGTAGGCTCGCAGCAAGCTTCGAGACGTGGTGCAGAGAAAGGTCGTCTGTTTTCTTATTGGCTACACCATGAACCAATCAGAACTTCAAAGCCAATATCACAAGTGACGTCAAATGCAAACACGGGTAAAGGAAGTCACGATATCGATTGGCCGGGTTTTGGCGAAAATCGCGTTAATTAAGCGTATACTACGGTCCAAAATACTGAAATAAACAAAACCTCAGTATATAATTTGAATTAGTCAAAAACGTTTCCAGTTTAGCGGGACATTCAGAGAATAGCTTGGCTTTTGTATCTTCGCGATTACTCTGCACATTTTATTACTGGCAGTGTCCTTTAGTCTTTTAGTGAAGACAGTAGGCCAATAAAATGCACCTTTTGCAGGTTGTATACTTGTATGTCGACTTTCTTGATGCATGCTACTCTGCACTGCCGTAATGGGGTACTTACGTACAGTGGAACCTCTCCTTACGGACACCTCTCTATTACGGACAGTTCACTTGGTCCCTGAGAGACCGAGCCTTCCCCTCTAAAACGGACACCTCTATAATACGGACACTTATTCCTGTCCCCTTGGCGTCCGTAATAAAGAGGTTTGACTGTACAAGGTTTTAGTTTCTGCCAGTCGATTTAAGGGAAGTCCCAGGGGACCGCGGAGTTACTCGGCGCCTACAGCAATTCCCATGCTAAGCCTACATATTTCACAGATCCATCGGGCTAGATAGGTCAGTTAGATTACTACTTCCTGCGAAAGTTGAAGTCCCAATTGCGCAAAGCTTGTGATTGGGCAAAGATCCTGCCGAAGTGTGAATTCGCGAGAACTTCAATCTAAAGTAAATAAGTCTGCGGAAACGCTGTTACACGGAAATACAGCAGTTACACCCTCCGATTTGGGTACTGGGTTTCTCTAAATAACGACTAGGGGTGGGTACGGCTACACGTAGGCTACGCGGGGGTCGGGTCGGGTACAACCAATTACAACCCACCCATTAAATTTCACATTTGCCCTAGAAGCTTTGCTTCTCGGCCAAATATTCATTTCTCGGACAATCTCTCAGCCGCGGGCAATATCAGCCGACATACCAGGCGCCTGAAGGGGTTTATTTATAATCCCGTACCCAGATCTCAGTCGGTTCGGGAATTTCGAAATGTTCATAGGACACTGTGCTACTCATAAATGGCGCACCATACAGACCGCTTATATAAATGAGTGCGGGAACACTTCACATCTTTCAAAATGGAGCCTGTAAACTCGCCTGTTGCTGCGTTGAGTTTTATGCCAACTTTTACTTCTAACCAGGAGTCACTGGCCGATAAAAGTAGTTTTGAAACACCGTCATCTACGGTGAATTGTTTTGCAGAGGTTGTTGTGACTCAAAATTACTCGGACATTTCAAGGTAGGTGTTTGAATTAAGCTTAACTTTTTAAGCTGATGGCCGGTTGTTGAAGTCTTGATATGTTTCTACAATCTGCGCATTTAAGGCTTTTGCGTTTATTATACTAACTTCAATTCCTCGTATAAGCTCAAGCATAAGTTTTAAGAGGCTACTGTTCATTTTATTTTATTTTATTTTATGCAATATATAATAATTATGAACGAGACTTGTAAACACTGTACCGCACACTGTAGCTTACTACATTTATAAATTCCTGACAAAGGCTTTATACAAGTAAAAAATTACTATTACGTGAGAAAATAAAAGTTCTCAAACTCTTGTATCAATAAATTCGAACCTTCAACATCCCCTCCCCCAAGTATTCCCTGGACATTTGAGTGTCAGTACCGTGTGTGGGGAGTGAGCAATTTAATCGGGGTGGGAAATTTGAGCTGGATTTGTCTTTTGGTATAGTAGATTTGTGCGTGTGTTTTCCTAGTTTTTGGGAGTTTAGACACGATTTTGCCTTCGTGAGTAAATTACTCGCTCAAAACGTTCATCAAAACAGTTTCGAAGGTGTGATATTATTAATGTAATTATTGCTGTTTGCAAAGTATGAACATGCAGTGATTAAGGGGATTAGTTTCTAAAGAAACTGTGGTGCTGCATTTGTGGGGAGTGGAAATGAATGTTTGATCTATCAACAGAGTTGATACATGCAACTAAAGGTAAATTGGCCACCATAAAGAGATTCAAGTGCTGTCAGAACAGTGATTGATTGACAAAATTGTGACATTTGCAACAATCATTCTGAAAACAAAATACATGTAATCAATGCCCTACAAGAGAATAGTCAGTCTGGAACTCAGAATGAGCTGTTAAGGACGGTGCCTACTATTGTTACTGTGCATACGTTCTGCGTATCTCGAGATACTCGGGTTTCCTATGGGTGGTGCCTACTAATACAGTAATATTTTTGCGCGGTTTAAAACTATACGGAGAAAGCAGAACTTAGCAAATGCTTTTGGTATCTGATAAGAAAATTGAGGGTAACCATGCATTTTTCAGAGATAATTAAGCTTTAATTTAGGAAAAAAAATCCCATACATTGCTTTATATTTTGGCACTTTTTAGAGATTATGATTGCTTAGTTATCTCTGAAAAAATGCATGGTTACCCCCAATTTTCTTTTTGGATTCCAATAGCCCTTGCTAAGATCTGCTTTTCCCGCATAGTCATAAACCGGACAAAAATACTTTGGTATTAGTAGGCACCGTCCTTAAGACTAGGTAAACTTACTTGGGATCTGAGTCACAGTTGAATAGTCATGCTTTTGAACTCTTTAACATTATTTATTATCTGGAGACACATCTGAGGTTACATGTAATTGTATGAAAGTCAATACAGTGTATATATAGAGTGTGAGCCATGTGTTATTTTAATTTCAGTGTAAATGCTGCAATATACAGCTGTATATGTTTGTGTTATCTTCTCCTTCAGGAGTGTTCCACTACCAGGCAATGGAGTTGCAACATTTGCTGTTAGTTCAAGTGGTACTCTTACCTGTCCAGGTAAAAATCATCTTTTTGGATACAGTCATACTTTCATTACATGAACTTACATGTACTTTCAGTCAAAAACTGCATCAAGGAATAATTAATGTTGTGGTTTGAAAATCTTTTTTTGGTTTAAAATTTTTCAAACAAGTTTGATTTTTATTTCCCTTTGTCTCAGATTATGGTAATGAATACTGCACAAAGGAAAATAAATAAAAAATAAACTGGTTTGATCAACCACAATTTATACATGTACATATGTCATCCGCTGAAAAACAAGAATGAGGGAGACTAAGAACGACCCAAAAGAACCTTCATTTCTGAGCTCGAAGAGATACTGTAGGGCTCCTTTGGGGCAAAGCCCAGGCTGCATCAAAAGACAGGGCCTCACTTCACTTATTTATTTGATGTACCCTCGTTCATTAAATGCATGATATTATTTACATCTTGGGTCAGCGAATTTCTAGAGAATCATAAATAACAATAATTTGCGGAACTTAGCATTGTCCGCAATTTCTATGACATTATGTGGTAGATTATTCCAATCTCTAATTGGCGTGGTACAAAGACTGAAGATTACTTAATCTGAGTTAACATTCTTACAATACAGGCAACAAGCAAAGCCACCAAGTTCATTGGTGATGGCCATTGTTAACTGTACATAATGTTCTTACATGACTTGGACTGTTGTCCACATATACAACCTGTACAAAAGAGATTGGTTCAAATGCACAATTACAGCTGTACTTATAATATTAGTGTATGTAATATTAAGACTTAGTGATAGTTGTATCAGATACATTTGATAGATTTGGCACAGGATTAATATCCAATTTGAAATTGCATACCATAATATTATTTTTATATACAATATATATTATTTTATAATATTGCCATTATATTATTTCTTTAAAGAAGCTCTCCAGGGGCATATTTCAAAAATAATTTCATATTTTTTCGTTAAAAAGGAAGTTAGTATGCACATCAGTAGACTGGATTGCGCTAGATTGCACTTTTCACAGTTTATCATCCTTTGCAATTAATTCGGAGTAAATTAATTCAGCCTTAATAATATCTTATGCACAGTTATTTTTTCTCAAATTTTTCTTTTCACTGGTGAGGTTTGCTAAAGATGGTTACATGTACAAGTACAGTGTACATAATTTCAGTTTTTTAAGAGACTGTATTAAGAGACGTTAAAGAAACGGCTGCATCAGATAAATCTGGTTGACAGATCTAGCATTGGCCTGTAGCATGCCAACCTGATTGGCCCTCACCAGCCATAATAATTTATTACTTCTTTAAACAATCTCCCATGGCACTTCTTTCAAAATTGATATTTTCCCTTTATCAACATCTGTTCAATGAAATTAATGTTCTTTGTAGTACATTTTAAATGTGGAGCTGTTCCTTGTGCACTGTTATTTCCTTTAACAGTACTTACAGTGTATTCTCACTCATGAGAGTCGATGATTTGGTAATTATTTCCATGTTTCTTGACACCATTGTGCATCCATTGTCCTAGTACATGTAAATACAGATTATATTTTATAACTATATTGCAATTGGTACTTTCAGGTGCAGTGCTAAACAATCCAGTAGCCGTTGTGACAGTTCCTGAAAGCCAGCTGTTTGCCGTCCAGCAGCAGCAACAGGTTGATGCCATTCAACATGAAGCAGACATAGCAAATGACGAGGATGTGACAGGCCAGACACCAAATGTCAATGATGCACACGAGTTGACAATAAATGTGGATCATATTTCTCCTTCCTCTGCTGGTTTAACTGACGGTGGGGTATTGACAGAAGGAACATCAAACAATGCCTCTACTGCTGATCCCAAGGTATGTGGAACATATTATTAATAATTATATGTAGACATGAGTGTTTTACTGGAAAACACACCAGTTGTTAAATTCATAGACATGCAACTATATCCGGGACCCTAGTGGCATATTTTCCATATCCTCACTAGTGAGGTTATTGATGACGTCATTTCCTGTGGTTGTTTGTGCAAAAAGTCAGTGAAAAATGGCGAGGGACAGATTTGTCTTTATATGTACAGCTGTATAGTAACAAGAAAATTACACGGTGGCTTGAAGAACATGAATTTTATTTTCTTGTGTTAAAACAATTTTTGCTCACTCGCTGCGTTCATTTGTGCCACTTGAAAATAATATTCATAACTTTGCACTGCCGTGTAATATCCTCTATATGTACATTGCACATGTATGTGTATAAAACTGTACCATGTGGTATGATTTGGCAAAGCATACGTGTTCATTGTACATGTTTTTGTGCCAAAATGTAGCAAACAAGTGGCAGTTGACAGGGCTCGAAATAATTTCTGGAGAGTCTCCGGACACGATGACCGGCCCAATTCATTTTAGCTCGGTCACGTATCGTTTCTGGCCGGTCAAATTATATAAAATAAATAACTCTTAAAACAGGGGCCCATGAACCAAAACTGGCGTTATATATTTCCAAAAACGTTAGAGCACTTTAAAGCACTCATTGTCAACAACAAAAGTAAATTACAGCAGCAAAATGAAAATAAGCTTATGTGTATTCGAGGGCATTACATGTACATGACCGGCAAGACGAAAGGTTGACCGGTCAACTCCCAAATCAGTCCGGACATTGTCCGTTGACCGGCCGTTATTTCGAGCCCTGGCAACTTTCTCTGTGGGTAGGGTTAGTAATGTGTAATCAAATGCTGATGTGTGAAATTAGGAAATAATTTCTCGCACATTTTGTTAAAATTCTAATAAAAAAATTATAACTTTGATGAAATGCAAATGAGATTATGTCCTAATTTTACAAGTTTATCATTTGATTATCTTTTAATATCATGATGGGTGACAAATTATGCTCTCAATCGTGAGATTTTTACTTAATTATTGTATCAAGAAACTTTGCCATAGCAATTTTGTAATTTCACACGTCAAATTATATATTTCCCTCCAAGATCAAGAAGTAATTTGTCACCCATGATATTAATTCAGTTAGTTGTTTTAAATAATTTGAATAGAAAAGTGCTAATAAAGCTTCACATAAATGTGCCACATGCTTCTGCTGAATATCCACTTGTTAGATCATCAACTTAAATAATAATAATAATAATAATAATAATTAAATAATAACACACTTACATGTACATCCTCAAACAAGTTCACTGATCTTTATTATTAATTAATTTAATAATAAATGAAATTTAATTTGTGTCTTGCCTTAAATTATGTATTTACATGTATAGGTAACATGTAGGACGTGCATTAATTGCCTTTATACATATACATTGTACATGTACACCACAGATACTGAAGATAAGAATGGAGTTTGTGACTGATAATTATTATTAATATTAAAATTAAAAGAGAGCACATCATGCACATCCAATAACATATGAAAATGCATGTAATAGTCGAAATGTCAAGAACTATACCCTATAGACTATACATGACATAATTATCAATTACACTATACTTTTTCTTGCCACTTTGTCGTGCACTTATTTACAATAATTAGTTGGTGTATTGGCAGCTTCTGAGTATGTCAAACTTTCATGCATAGCACTGCCAAATTCGTAATAATGAAGTATTAACTGTTTTTTGGCCAAAATTGCTCAACTATTTGACAAAGAACCTGCTTTTAATATGAAATTTCTCTTACACTACCAGCAAGGAAATATTTAGGTTTTTTTCCTCAGAACAATAAACTATAATTAGTTTTTAGTGACTTTTCTAAAGTACACAAGAAGAACTTGAAAAAGTTCTGTTTATAATTACACTCTGTATTGTGTACATTCTAGCTCACTGTACATGTGTATGTGAATGAATTTACACTGTATACACTTGAATGTATGTTTATTAGAAAGTTACATGTACAATTGTACTGTATGTAGAACAGAGTGTGGACTGTTAATTGTTCAAGTTGATGCTCGATTCTTCTGACTGGCACAAGCAGTGAAGCATCTTTTTAAGTTTAAAGGCGTTTGTTTTTTCCGGACTTTTTTTGACAGAAGCGAAAAGGCGGTTGGCCAAAGGGCAAAAAGCGGAAGAAAGACTTTGGAGATTTGAATAAACCAAAAGCCCCAATAACTGGGTAAGTCTTTCTAGATAGTGTCAACTTGCCATACACATAAAGAAGCTGCACGTTATAGCTTTTTGTACCACTACTGTTCTCGTTTGTGGCCCAATACATGTGTATAATTTAGTTGTTTATGCAGTAAGTGTTATGTTCTTTCACAATCAAGTACAATAACGTTTGAAAGATAATAATGCGATGTTATGTTTTAAGCCTTGTGAATAAAATGATAGATGCATTTTTTCAGTCAGTAACACAGGCATACTCAGGAAAAGAAAATCTGAGTTCTCCCAACAGGAGTCGAACCTAAGACCTTCCGATTACTAGTTCGGATATTCTACTGCTGTGCTACAGAAGTCATGACTAGGCCATCCCATATATCATTAGAGCGATATTCTATGACTGTTTTTCAGGCAGAGGCAGTGTATTAATGATAATAGTACATGTAATAATAATAATAATAATAATAATAATAATAATAATAATAATAATAATAATAATAAAAGTAATAATAAGTAAAATCTTTATTACAAAACCTCAATTAAAATCCTATTTACAGTCAACCTGCTGTTACAAAAAATCCAATTAATTCATCAAAACACTAAATAAAAAGAGAAGTAACTTAACCTTAATAAAAGAAGAGGAAATAGATATAATTAATAATAGAAGTTCAAAATTCTATAAAATAAAGATAATAATTAAAATAAAAGTAATAATAATTATAACAATAATAAAAGTAATGATAATAATAATAATAATAATAATATTTTTTTAAATAATAAAATAATATTTTTATTAACATATTCCAAGCAAATTGCTATTTACAAGTTAAAAGTAGAAAAAAGAACTATTAAAATCTATTTACAATTCATTTTGATTAAAAAAGGGACTTTCAAGCACAATTTTTTTTAAAGAAAAAACAAAATAATATTCTTATTTGTATTTCTTATTCTTATTTGTAATAAAGAAAAATCATATGATCATATTCTAATTAAGTAATTAATAATAATAATAATAATAATAACAATAATAATAATGATAATGATGATGATGTTGACGACAATGGCGGCGACGACGATGATGATGATGATGATGACGATGATATAGCATTGTATCTTGCTTTGTAGAAGTTTCTTCATAGTTTTTCTCTTTAATTAATGCAGATATGTGAGATTCATTAACAGTCGCCGCGCTGAATTAAAGCAGCAGCATCCTCAGTTGACGTTTCCAGAAATAACCAAGTTGCTAGGATTGGAATGGAGTAACCTTCTACAAGAAGAAAAACAGGTGTGTGAAATATACAGGCTACTTACACAAGTGCTTTAATTTGTGCATTCATGTGCCTCCTGGTTCAATGGAACTACGAACAGTGCCGCACAAAAGTGAGCGTACAGGAAGCGCATAGCACACGGAGCCCTAAAAACTGTGAGAATCGTGGCTGTTTGGGTTAGGGAGGGCTCAGAAGGGTTTTTAGTCGTGCACGCGTTGCCCACCCACTCCATAGCTAAGGTGCACACGTCAACTTCAGGAATGAATCCAAATTTCTATCAAACATGTGTTTTTATCTAGAAGTTTTGTGTGGTGACCTATCTTTTTTTTTGTTGCATGCATGCAACATTCAGTATACTTCTTCAAATAGAAACGTTTAGGGGAGAGTTATCTGGTAGAATTTTCTGCAGGTGAAAAAAATGCCACTTTTAATGCTTGCAGTAGTGTTGTTTTAAAATAGTAAAAATACATGCATTTTAGGAATATGACTATAATTATTCTCATTTTAACATACATGTATTTGTAATTATAAATGTGAGCGCATGCTTCAAATGATGATTTTCAGTAAAGACTTTGGCAAATAACTCGTGATTAATACTTTATCGTGGCGTTGTACTCACCTGACTGATGACTTTTTTGGTTTGAGGTGTAGTACATGTTATGTACATAGACATGACCGAGCCTTTTTGGCTGCGGCACCAAAACTTTGGAATAGTTTAGTTTATCATTAATATTCGTACTGACGTAAAGTTTAAGCACGCATTTTTGTTTTTTTAATGAGCTTTTGTTAGATTCATATATATGTGATTTTTTTATTATGTAGTTTTATAGTATATTAAATTGTTATTAACTTATTATTTAATTCCCAAATATTCGTAGTTACATGTACATGTATTTCGTTAGACAGCATAGTACATTTCATGGTTAATTCATCAAATAATGTCGATATTTCATGTCTTGCATTTTGTTATGCAGAATTGGGCTTTAACTTAAGTATTCCAACTGCGTGCACCTACCTGACCAGAATGGCTGTTTTTGTGCTAGAGACGTTAAAATCGTCTGAGACTAATATGAAAACGGTAAATAAGACAGACTCATTTAACGTCTGACGACTTTAACGTCTTCTGATAAGTACGTCGTAGAGACGCACTTAACAAACGACTTCAATACCTCAGACGTAAAATGCGTCTAGTATAGAAACGGGACGCCCTAAGGGGGCCGCAATTAGCCCTGACTACTTTGCTCATCTGCACTTCGTTTCGTCCTTGCTCTCTTAGTCACCACAGCACACAAGTCAAGTGCATTGGCCATACATGTATCTACAATCCTGGGCCGGGTTGTTCGAAAGCCGATTAACGCTAATCTTTGATTGAAAGTTAATCGAGTTTTTCATCTCGCTCTTTAAAAGTGGTTAAAAAAAAAGGTAAAGAAACGTCTAAGCCAAAACTGAGGGGCAAAAATCTTTTGTAAGAATCTTTACCGATTAGTAATTAAACTCGAATCAAAGTTCACGTTAATCCAGGATTAGCTTAATTGGACTTTGAACAACTGGGCCCTTGCCATTATTTTCTGGGACAGATACGAAAATGGCGTTTGCATTGTGCATTTGTGTCCTAGATATATATAACCAGTCACCATAAGCTTGGTTGTGCTGTCAGTAAGAATTTAACTTGCATTTAACTGCCTACACACACATACAGTAATTGCATCGTTTTATCTTTTGTCTTTTTGTCCTTTGGGGAAATTAAGAAATACTTGGATGAAGCCGAAGAAGACAAAAAGCGCTACATCGAAGAACTTAAAATCTACCAACGGTCAGCGCAATATCAGGCATTTGTGAAGCGACAGAGCGCTAAGAAAATGAAGAACATTGTCGGTAAGGAGTACCTCTGCAGTAAATGTCCACATCAAAGTACGTCGTAATTTCAAGGTCTGAATGGAATAGATAGAATAGATACTTTATTCAGACATTGCAGCCATAGGCTGAATTACGTCTTGACTAACAATCATAAAAGTGAATAAAATAGAATTAAAAATATATCTCAAGGTTAAAAATTAACTAAATGTTCATAAACTGTATGCTAAGCTCCTAACAAAACTCTTCTTACAACGAACGGTCTTACAAAGGGGGCGAACAAACTTCCTCGAGTTCCTGAGTTCCTGACTGAAAGTGCTGCTCACTAGCTTTTGTGCTTCCATGTGAATGGCTGACACTTTCAGTAAATTTAATTTTTTTCACAAAGTAATAACAAAATAGAAACGTGTAATATGATTGAAGTGGAGAGTTTTCGCAGCGGTAAAAATTTAAAGTGAACCGATCTGCGACCGAAGCTCACTGCCAGTGATCAACAACGTGATAAGCCTCTGAAAGTTATACTTAAAGTTAATAATGCAATCGTTCCGCGCGCATTTCGCTGAGAATTATTGTTATTGTTTTTAATATACAATGGTCTCCTTCACAAATGAACTGATTTACGAACTACACCGAAGATTACGAATATTTGGTTTTAACAAGGCAATCCTCAACGTTTCGAGCGTTAGCCCTTCGTCAGAGCGAATTTGATAAAGTAATTTGCAAAACACGAAGTGATTCGAATTGCTGACGTTTCGAACGTTAGCCCTTCGTCAGAGCGAATTTGATAAGGTAATTTGGAAAACACGAAGTGATTCGAATTGCTGACGTTTCGAACGTTAGCCCTTCATCAGAGCGATGCATCACCACGTTTTCTTTAGAAACTAACCCCTTATCTACAGTACACCGAACATTAGTTTTTTTATGCATTGTTTCTTATGTAATTTGTTACAGGAGTGGACACTACTGAAGAAGTACCCTCAAGCTTGCTACTGAGTGATCAAGTGGTAAGAAATTTCCTTTTGGCTCAAGGCATTTTTTGAAAAAATTTATTTTATTCCCATTCGTACATCAGTGAAGAAACTCGGCTGCTATCCAAAGAGTTCTTTTCTTCATCAAAGTGATCAGTTGAGACGAATGCTTGGTTTATCAATAGAGTTGATAACTAAAGGTAAATTGGCCACCGTAAAGAGATTCGAGTGCTGACGTTTCGAGCATTAGCCCTTCGTCAGAGCTTTCCAAACGTGAGCAATCGAATCTCTTTACGGTGGCCAATTTTCATTTAGTTATCAACTCTGTTGATAAACCAATCATTCGTTTCTACTCCCCATTGTCGCAGCAAAACAGTTTATTTAGAAACTAACCTCCTTATTCATTTGATCAATTGAGAGAACGATGTTATGAAAGGGCTAATTAACTTGTTTTGTGGCTCACTAGGAAGACGATACTAACGAGCTTTACTGCAGAGTGTGCAACCAGTTCTTTAGCTCTCTGCACAACAAGAAGGAACACCTTTTCGGAAAGCAGCATCTCCTGATGTTGACTGGTGAATTTGAACGCGAAGCGGAACAAAATGCTAGCGGCACTGACAAAATTATCAATGACACTCCCGACCTGCCTGTTGCTGACACAGTGCATGTTGATCAAAGTGGTGCTCTGTTGCCATCAGAAACGGAAGCAATGATTTCCGTCGCACAATTCACGGAGAAGTTCTTGGAGCAGAACTTGAGTAAGTAAACGCTAATCTGAACATGGGCATCTGCAGGCCTTTAAGCTGCGGGAGACTTTACCTTGAAATCACCCTGAAGACATTGTATTAGTTAGAGCGGTTTTCGATTAAGTGTCGAAAGTCATTCGCGTTTGCTTTGGTGTTACCCTACTACGCTCTGTGATTGGTTAGCAAAACTCGCGCCACTTTTTCAAGCAATGAGAAACAAAGGCCAAACCAGTAGTGTTTTTCTCTCACGCACTTTCCAGCGCTTGGTGCAGGTTACAGGAATTTGCTTTGAGTTCTGATTGGTTTCCTGCGCTTCTAACGACTATACTGATTGGTTATAGTGATTACTTTGGGTTTGGTTTGAAGGAACTCATTGAAAACCACTTGTTTTATTGATAATGCTGTAATATAATTTGATTGTGTGTCCACGTTGCACATTATTTACATGCATTTGACAATTTCCCTTCGATATCGCCTGATACTTAGGCGAGGAGGCCGTGGGCAGAGTTGACTAAAGTCAGGGGGATATTCCGCAAGATTGTGCAAGGATGGATAATTGTTTATTATTCAACACATAGATAGCAAAGCAAAGCTTTATTGCAGAAAAGCTGGAGACGATCTTATTTTGTCATTTTTATCCCGGACACAAGAAATTATGTTTATCGCAGGGGTATCTGTTGTGTACAGACGACGAATATCGAGTACACCATGACCATATTTGGGAAGTGTTGCAATGTGTTGAATAATAACAGACCAATTTCGATATATTAAAATTCGTACTTGGCTACGAGGCTTAGGGGAATGGAACAACAGAAATTTCATTGAGGTTCAAACAGTTTCTTCGTTCATACATTTCTCAACAGATCGCGAGCTAGAACTTAGAGAACTGAGAAAAGTGGTTCTCTCGTCACAGCAGGAGAACATTTCACTTAATAAAGAAATGGAAGAACTGAAGGTACTATAGTTTATGTCCCTTGTTTCTTTTGCTTCTTCAGGTTTGTATATATTTGCCTCTAGCTCCATCTTCGATTCAATTCCCAAAAACAGAAGTCAAAGTACAATACATATAACCCTTTCACTCCAGCTCGATTAACAGTGGCATTTCATATTTTTAGTAGCACTCTGACAGGATTATGTTTTAAAATAATTGTTGATACATGGTGCAATGTATGCGACATATTTCATTTGGTATCTTGAAGCCTCCGTTTTTTTACAACGTAGTAACCAAATGGCGATTGAGGAAAAAAAAACAATCAAACAACGGGTCAGATGACACTATACTAAGAAAATACACAATCTAAAAAGTATTACAAAAATTGGAATTTACATGTAAGCCACAGTGTTTTAATACGATCCCTCACACCAATCTTGGAAACGTTTTCAAAATGTATTTTAGGTGTTGACACAATAAATTTATTATACACTTAAAAAAAATATTCGGTGTTGACTAAACCTCAAAAGGTTGTGAGTTTCACATGCGTGTATATATTGATTTAAATTCTGTCGTTGTAGTGAAGTTGCAACATTTTTACATCTAAAATAGTAACTATTACAGTAAACCCCGGAGTTTTGTATTCAGATACGGGGTTTAGATCAAGCGTAAGCACCTTTTGTCTGTTGTACACTGAAGTCAATCCTCACATCACAGTAACGATAATGAATGAAGCACTCACGAAACTGCACGACAGCTAAGTACTTCTGAATATTATTTGGTTGCCTGTTTGCTTTATGTACTTTTGTTTGCCATTAATACTGAACCTTGCTGAAGACATATATCTGACAATTTCTCTTGACATTTCTCACTTCGCAGAATTTGCTACAAAAAGTAGAAGATGACTTGGGATCTGTTAAAGCTTATGGAGCATCACTCACCGCTCAGCTGAATAGCTTGCGAATGGTTCCAACCCTGTTTGGTGTGATCAACTTCTAAAACGACTTCAGTGCCGTTTCAGATGTCTGATATACATGCCTCTTGGAACTTGTCAAACTTTAGCCTGTATTTAATATTAGCCTGTTGCTCAAACGTCCATCAAGTCTTGACAGTCTTAAACGACAGAGAGGGAACACAGGGAAGTCAATATGTTGTACATTGATAGGAGTCGATCAGATCTGTCGCCATTTTAAGCAAATGAGTGCTTTTATTGGATGTCGTGGAAAGGGCGTTACAAAGGTAGCTATGTATATGTATTGCAAACGTCCATTTCAAAATACATTCTCGGTCAAGAAAGGGCACTTGGAGAGTCAATATGTTGTACATTGACAGAAGTAATTTGTTGATCTGTCGCCTTTTTAACCAACGTTCTGAAATGAGTGCTTTCATTGGATGTTGTGGAACGGGTGTTACAGAGGAAGCTATTGCAAACGCTCTTGAAGTCTTGATATTCTCGATCAAGAAAGGGTACCTGGAGAGTCAATATGTTGTCGATTAACAGGACTCCATCTGACGTCGTTTTAACCAAGGTTCCGAACTGTTTGCTTTCAAAATTACATGTTGTGAAGCAGACACACAGCCGGTGATTATTGCTGCTAGGCTGTTCAGAGTTCCAAAGACAAGTGAACTCTGATCGGACGCTAAGGACAAAGAAGAGAAAACAAATCGATGGTTGTACCTTAGAATGCTGATTTATCAGTACAGTACTGAACAGTTGGTTTGTTTGCATGTTAATGTTGTTCTTCTATACCACCATAACCATCACCGTCAAATGTAAATAACTGTAAATAAAGTAATACTGAATTGAAAATCTTGTACAGCTGCATGTGGTTTTGCTCTAGCTGCTATCAGCCTATATAAGATTGCATTGGGCCTTCAGAATCTTTATTCGTAATACCGCTCTGAAAACTTGCCTAAGTTAGAAAACATTGTGCTGTACAACTCCGAAAAACGTATTCCACATGCATACATGCATTGACTAGAAAAAAAAAAGAAACAAATAACTGACTTGATTCTCAAAAGGAACAGACTTCATCACGTCGTGAACGTGATGTACATAGCCTGCGTTCAGCTGAAAATTGCCGTTAGCTTGAAAACTTCAAAACACCATGACGTGTTTATTTAGTTTTAACAAAAATACCGTCAATTAAAACAACACCACGGTTTTACTAGACAAAAAAATTATTGAAAGAAATGTGATGATATATTTCCAGCCTGGTGAATGAATGAGAATGATGTATTATTCTAGAAAGTGACGCAGGCATACTCGGAAAAAAGAAATCCGAGTGCTCCTATCAGGAGTCGAACCTAAGACCTTCTGATTACTAGTTCGGATTCTCTACCACTGAGCTACAGGAGACTCGTGGGAGCTAAGGCCATTAAACTAGGCTCCCACGTGTCTCCTGTAGCTCAGTGGTAGAGCATCCGAACTAGTAATTGGAAGGTCTTGGGTCCGACTCCTGATAGGAGCACTCGGATTTCTTTTTTCCGAGTATGCCTGCGTCACTTTCTAGAATAATACATCATTCTCAAAAAAAATTATTGTTGTCGTGTCCACTAGAGAAAAGGTATTCACGAGTAGCAGACCTATTAAGGAAAGACAAGCTCTTCTGGTGGCCAAATCTGCCAAGACTGGAGTAGCCAATCACGATATTGTTAATCGACCAGATAAAGCACTTGAAAACGTAACCCTTGAGTGGCGTTAAATTGCTGACAAAACACCTTTTTCTATTAAATCGGTATTGAACCTGTCTGATATAAGTATGTATGGAAGGTACGGAATGTTTAATGGTTTGTTGTGAGTAATATGTGAAAACTGGAATATGTCCATGTATCTTAAGATGCGAGAGAATAACTTACACAGCTTAAGTATACTGGGGCGGAGACCATTGGCTAGCTTTCTGAGGTTCTCCGAGTTTGCAGTAACTGAATTTGTTGGGATGTATTGTGTTGTTTCCCACAAATTGTTTACTTTGCTACTGGAGCATAACTTTGTAAAAGTCATAAAATAAATGTCCCTTAACCAACCTTACAATATATACTTCGCCAAATGGCCATCATTCTTATCCTAGCTTAAGCAATTCTTGATGTGGGCGCTATTTTATGCCATTGCATCAAGGAGCGTCGAACATTCTGGAAGGATTTTTCACTAGCGAGACTTACTCGAAAACGTTTTAAGAGTTGTCATCTGCTATTTTATTTAAGTAACGATATGGTAACATATCAGTCGACTGCTTGAGGGGCAGTATTCCGCGGTGGAAAGGCACAAATATCTAACACTGGACTCGCTCTCGACCGTGCCTCTGGCCAAGGTCAAACTGGACTAAAAAAAAATTGGAAATTTCATTTTGCAAAGTGCTAAAGATAGTTCTGTTCCGGTCAGAAGCGCTCAGTTGAATGTTCACACTTCACTTAGAGGTATAGGGTGTGCATCACATAGCCAAATGTCAAACTGTTGGACTATCGTGTTAACTGTAATACAGATAATTAACGTAATGTTCGTGTCTTATATCTCAGTTCACTTTTCCGCGTGCGTTGCGTTGTGTTTATAATGGTTCCTGGTCGTGGAAAGCGTAAGCGATTGATTACATTTTGACTTAAAATGTAGTTTTACTTTTAAAGCGTTTATCGATTGAGCTACTCAAATGCGCTTTGTTGCGTGTTTTGTGCCTATTATGATGACCGCACACCGCGCTTGCACACCGTATGAATGTTAACAATACTCCCTTAATTGGCTTAGCCTCTTGAGGGATGTGCTTCTGTTCCCACACGAATACGTGCTGTGAATACCTCATTTACTTTACATAAATTACAGAATCGAGTTTTGAAACGTACATAATACGGAGATGATTTTCCGCAACAGTGAGGTCGTATTGTTACGTTCAACCCTATGGCAATTTAGCATCCATGCTCTGACTTAACAAAATAACTCAGAAAGGCCCCGTTGAATTGTTGTCTGCGCTTTGAACTGCCCAGGAGTTCAGTATCTTGTGGTCAGCTGCATGTCACCCAAAGTTTCGCGACGCAGAAGTTTATAGAAATCAATCCTTTGCAATTTGTGATTGATTGGAATCGCTGATTTATTAGTGGAAGTCGTAAATAGCGCTGACATTACTCATATCGGATGCGGCAGAAGCCCACTGCCCACTAAAGGACTGAAACAGTAACCACAATCCTCGAGGCATAAGTCTGCTGCATTAAAAGACAGCAACTCAATTGAAAAAGAATTAAAGGTAAGAACCACTTATTTTAACATCGTTGTTTTCACTAGCAAGCAGTTTCATTATGTTATAGTCAATCAAAAGAATTGGATGCACTTATAGCTTTTGTTGGCCTATGGAAACACTAACTCGAAGTTATTAGGCTTTGTGCAACGATAACGCATCTTGGACGTGGGCTGTGGTCGCTGTTTATTTGCTTTTACGTCCAGTTTACTGGCGAGGTCATGGCTCTCATCATCGACAGTTTTTAAGAATACAAAACCAAAAGGTACTTTGCCTTCAATCGACAAGTGTGATTCAGAACTGATGAGACTATCTGCAATATCCGTGCAGCATTCGGATAGATCAATCGACACAATTTACGTGAACAACCCGACTGTCAACTCGTGTAAGTAAGGAGTAGTTGATCTTAAGTTTTCTCCACTGTCTCCAGAAAATTGCACGTCGATTTGTTTTGTTTTTCGCTTACTCATTGATCTACCTGTTATTTTTAAGCTTATATTACGTGCGAAAATTTAGTTCAAAACAACTCCTCTTGCAGGGTTATTTTTAACTCCAAACAGGGTTTGAAAAGAACCTCAATTCCCGAATGCCTGAGATGGAGGTACTACTACTTTTTATGGAGTTTACCGAACTTTAATACGATCATTTCGGGAGTAAATAACCTCTGTTTGTAGTCATAATAACCCCAAATAGGGCAACTATTGTCAGAAGTGAACGTTTCGTCGGGAGATATTTTTAACTAACAATTTTAAAATTACTGATGTGTAGTTGACGTCTTTCCTGAGTTGTTGATGTTTGCTTTTATGTGGTAGATAAGTCGTTCTTGCTTTTTATCAATAGTTGAATTACCGAACAAATCTCGTCCGCTGATTCTGCCGGGACATCCCGTGGAGCAAGGCATCGAAAAACAAAGAGTCACCCTTTGGGAAAGGTAAATGATATTTTCTAGGAACAATGCTATATTTCAGTGCGTGCTACTCCTCCAAAACCAGTTTACGAAGTAAACTTTGGGCAAGATGAAGAGAGGGAAGATGTACTAAGGTGCAATGGGAGGCTTGCTGTGACTGGTCTTAATAACTGAGAAGTCATTATTCAATCTTTCGTATTGATAGCATTTCGTGTAGTGCTTGGGGAAGATTTGATGAAGACCAAAAGAAACTTATCATTTTCAGAATACTGCTTTGGCAAATGGAATTGGCCTTGAGGCCGGGTCTCTGGACCACCTTCCAAGGTGCAATTTTGTTGGCAATGGCTAATGGCCCAGCCCCCCAATAAAATGTCACCTTCACTTCGCTACCAGCTCCGGTGAAGCTGTCGAAAGAATCGGAGATCTGCCCACACAGGGAAAAGATGTCTCTAATTTTAACCAAAAACAATGGGGCACTTTTTGATAATACACAAACTTAATCTTACGATTGTTCGTTTTTTTTTTTCCTCTCGATAAATTGTTTTTTAATTAAAATAAAATACATTAATCTTTTGGGGAAAAAACTGAGATGTCAATTCATTACTGGATCCAGTACATTAGTACTGTAGGTTAGAAATGGAATCTCAGCTCCACTCGGTATGAGAGTAATTTCTTTCTTTCTGTCTTGAACTACTGAACGGCCTTCTAAACACTTTCAGGAACTTTTCGAAGTTCATAGACTGTGGCTTCTACATACAAATTATAGTAATAATGATTGTCTGACTAGCTTTTAGACAAAGCTTTTAGAGCTGTTACATATTTTAGTATGGACGATTATTAAATCTACTAGAGCCGCCGGTATTATGTTTGTGTAGCCATGCAGTTATACCAACAACAGACTTAGCTAATGAGACAGTGGATTCCCACCAAATCGAACACTCAAACCGAGGGAAAAACTTGACTCGAGAATGGGGGAGTTTAATAGGGCCAGTGGTAAAATACTCAGTGTAAACAAAGTCCTAGGGAGAAGTGTTCTTCCAAACTCCTTGTTTGATACACATGCAGCCTGTGTTTGAAATTGGTGGTCTACTCCGTTGTTATTGTGTAAAGACCTACAAACGGCTAATTCCTAGTTCAAGATAGCCGTGTGTGCAAGGTGACCTCAAATAATCGCGTGTTTGTTCACGTGCTAGATGAAGCTAAAAATTGATGTCACGAGACGGCGGGTTCTTGAGTAGTTTTCATGGACACCTTTACCACATATATTTAGCATAAGAAAGAGTCGGTGAATCCCGTAGGACGACAAATGAGTCGGCTTCCTTTCAGCAGAGTCAGTGGAAGAACTGCCTATCAACAAGATCTCTCTCTTCGTTCCAAAGGCATCACAACTGTACACAGTACACATTGTGGGTTTCAAGTTAAACAGTTCTGTTGGTCCGTATCTCCAACACATTTCAAAAACATTTGTGATTCAGTCACGATAAAAGATAAAAAGGGAACCAAAAACGTCTGAAAAGGAGGTTTGTCTGACCTCTTGTCAGCTTTCAGAACCATTTACCCGTGCTTCTGCTGATTGTGTCTCTAGAGTATTCGTGGAGGAAATAATTATGACACTACCCTTGGAAGACATATTGTTATATTGGCCAGCTTCGCAAAGACAGGTGATTTTTTAAAAATTCCTTTTTATCAAGGCGCTTTCTGAGGTTATTTTAGTCATCTTTGAACTATTTTTAGCACCTCTTCAGCACTTTTTTACAGGAATTTACTTCTCTCCCTTAATTGATCCCATAAAGGGCCTTCATAGGACATTAATACAGATCGTTGTTAAAATGTTTTGCACAGTATTTAAGTGTTTATCAAGGGAAATAGAATACCGCTGTTATCGTGAATTCTGTACAAGAGTGATACAGTACGGGAAAGTGACTGTATATCAATATAGGCGAAAGAGGGTATCAGAGGCCGTTATGTTTGTATAGTTATATATAGTAGACTTGGCAAAATTGTTTTAGATGCTGGCAAAAGACTACGCTTAGTTTTTTACGTTTGCAATACGAGATCATGAGAATGTATACACTTGCTTATATTCACGTGCCCATCAAGGCTCGTGAAACTTCATTTCGACCTTAAGGCCCCACAGACAGCATGATTGCACATAATCAGTTTATTTTACAAGTATGATTGATTTTGCTCACCCGGGGTCGTAAACATTTGATAGTTCCTGATCAAAGACGCAGACCACCCAATAAAATATATTTACAGCCAAAAATTCTTGTTTACTTTCCAGAAATCATTAAATATATTATCACAGAACACACGTCTTTGACCCCATCCTCCTTGTTCACATTTTCAGCGTCTTGATATCCAATGTAAAGGTCAAAAACTAATTTCTCATTGCAATATCAGGATGTTGGCAAGGCGTCCAGTGATGAGAATATGAAAACCACCATGTGTAACAATATACTGCACTGATGTACAAAAAATTGACAAAGTTAGTATTGGTATAGAAATCGCAAAATCAAGTGCATATTTCGTTTACGGTGTTGTAAAATTTTCTGCTGCCATTGTACCAGAATACTGACGGCATAGTGGTGTAGCCTGCTCTCTCTCCTCCGCAGAGGCTCCATCAGTGGAGAAACGTAGAAAAAAGGAGGGGAAAGGAAGGAAAACGGGGGAAATAAAAACTCGGGCTCTACTCGTTTAATTTCCCTCTCCCCAGGCTTTGTTAGATTCCTAGTCAATCAAAGAAGCCTCTGCGGAGGAGAGAGTAGCCTGCTAGTGTAGAACTAGCTTGTCTCTGTGTAGGATTTTGTCGCCCGCGTAAAAGCCATTGTTTTTGGTAATCTTTGTTTATATTTGTTATATAATACTGGTATTTTGTTGACGTGTATAGCGTGAAACAAAAAAGCGGAATATAAGTTAAGGACGGTTACACACGCATGATGAACAATGGGTAATTATTGGTCCATTAGCTTCGTCAGCCACCCAACAGCTCTTTGTCATGTGTTATCAGTACAAAGGAAAGCGGTCTCAGTTTGTTCACTGTGCATAGAGTCAGCCACGTATTGTTCGCTTGAGCCTACCCATAAAAAGGTACTTCAAAGCTTGACATTTGCAATATATTTGTTGGGCCATTAGTTTTAACAGTTCATTATACCTTGGTCGGAGATGCAATTTTAATTTGCCATCTTACGACTCGTGAAATTCATTTTAATTAATAGATAGTGGGCAAACCCTTGTGAATGCTCACCCAATGACATTCAGTGTCATTTTGCCTAAATTGTGGCGCCACCATGTCGTTATATTGACGTTTCAGGCCCAATTCCTTTTAGACCGCAGTCTCTGTGACGAAATTGTCAAGGTAATAAGACTAATAACAAGCTGCCACGAAGTCTTCAACAGCCTTACTGACAAAGCAAGTGCAAATGTTATACCAGACGTATTGTCCTATAGAACAGTGTATAACTGGCGGATAAAACATGAAATATTCATTGTTTTCTTAGCAGATAATGCCGAGTTGCAATCGTGTGGCAGCGATTTGGCTGTTTATCCTCGCTTGTCAACTGTTCCAGGCGTCGATTACGTCCACCAACATGTGCCGCTATATAAAGCATAGGGAGGTGATCTCGGTGAGAGATGGCTACAAATGCAAGCAGACGAAAGTGAAGTTAGGCATGTGTGTTGGTACTTGCGAGTCGCACGCTATCCCAATTCCCCTCGAAGGCGACGATAACGTGCCAAAATTTCAGACAATGTGTCAATGCTGTGCTCCAAAGGATCGCAGGAGAAAAACCGTTCGGTTTGGCGCTGAGTGTGAAAAGTCCATTGTGGTTCATCAGATTCGTTCTTGTGAATGTCAAAACTGCTCTCGACGTGGTCTTTGAAAACAACGAGACGCTTCCTCTCACTTTCGCAAGCTTGAATGGAGACGATGTATGCGTTTTAAATGGTCCGATGCTGACTTTGGCTTCTCTTGTCAACATCTAGACTAACGAAAGATAATCCAACTCGTGGGTTACTTAAAGAAAAAAAGAGTAAAAGCGGAAGTCGACAGCACGCCATGACTACCCTTAAAGTTGGTTTTATATTGGATCATTGAAATACGCGAAACTTTCATCCGTTTCTACAATGCTGCCTTTGTATTCATTTACCAGCGTAAAATCGAATTCAGTCCCCAACTTCATTCGCGTTATTCAATTAGCCGCCCAAGTACATGGAAATGATTGGAAGGAATATTTATTTGAAATTGTGTTCAGAAAATATCGTAGAATATCACTAGGCAGCTGAATGCTCTTAAAAAAATACAAAAATAAAAAAATAATCATTGCCTGGGGGACCTTTTAAACAACGAACTATTGTTTGGGCATTTCACAGTTGGGTGATAATTGTATGACGAATTCTAGAACACTGTTATTAGAAGTTTCGTAAGCTTTACAATAAATTATCGTTTATATTTTGAGGTTTACAAGGTCCAGGTACGGAATACTGTAACTTTGTGCGGTGATAACGTATTATTTTTCTGTGTACATGTGTTTATTGTAGAATCCAACGTTTAAGGTGTTGATTGTATATGAGGTTTATAAGGACGACATATTTATACATAAGAATGTAAATTTTTCAGATTGATTCCCCATGAATAATCAACGGCTTGTTTTTAAATTTATTATTTTCTCTATATTGGATACGAAGAAACTGAAGCTTATGATGACCATTGTCACTGTCTTGTTCGTTTACATTTCACTCTCAATGCAATGTCGGTTTGTATTTGAGTCCGTTAATAATAGCATGTTTTATCATGTGTATTCTGACTTCACTAACACGAGACCTTCAATGTGAATAGTTTATTGAGGATGAGTCAGCCAGCCATCTGAACAATGTAACCTAATGTAACAACATTAACTGAATCAAAATCAAATACACGTGTATTGATTGAAAAGCTAAGAATTGTGCCACGCCAGATACGAAAACTCGCTTAAAAGACGAAGAAGAAGAATAAAGATCCCTTTACAAGTGGCCAAAAAAAAAAAAAAAAATATGTGGAAACGTATGGACGCCGAGGCCCTCGGAATGGGACCGACTTTCCTTCGAAAATCGTTCGGTTATTCTTGGTTCGGGTTCATTACGTCTTCGGAAAAATCCGAACATTACAACTTGGTTCCATTCCCCGGGATAGACGACCGCGCCTAAAGTATTCAAAATGGCCGCCGCTTGAATAACAAGAAAGGTTATCAATCTGAATTTGTTTTTTGCTCACTTGTTTTACCATAATACATGTCATGGTCCCCTCAGTGTGCTAGCGAGAGGTATTAAAGGCTTTTACCGGATGTTCAAACGTAAGCCAAAACCAGACGGCGTCTAAACGAATGAGGCATTCGAACATAAAAATGAACAGACATTAGTAACAAATGTTTGAGTGAAAACGTCGTAAGAGTTATATACAAGTCTGTCTTCGAATTTCCCATGCAACCTTTCCCTGTCCTCAGGGAAGCAAAAGTCTTACCTTACAAGAGAGCAATTTTTTTAATTACCAATCTTGTGTACAATCAGTCTCCACATATTAACCAAACATTTTAGGTAAGTAAATAAGCTTACTTCTCACATTTTCGCCACGCTAGCGGTCATATATGCATTTTCTTTACGTCGACTAAACAGTTGTATAAATTTTGAAGGTAGGCTTACAAGAAACAAATTAAATGTTTAGACTTTAGCCAAAACACTCGAACCATCGAGCATCGAGCAACCATTGTGAGCTGTGAATCATGGGATAGGTATCCTTGTTTAGCTTCCAGTACTTCTCCGACCTGTCACGCAAAAACGTGACTTTGGACTCTGTCACCGCAGCGACTACTTTTGTCTAGTTTATAACTCTCTTAGTTCGGTGACCCCCACTTTTTTTTCAATGGATCACTTTCTTTACTGCTTGTCTACGTTTTACGGAAAAATGACAAAAATCTATGGGGCAGAAGTTTGGTTGTTTTCTACTTTTCAGTCCACGCGCCATCGAATTGCACTCTTTTTTTGCGGGCTGTGTGACGATCGCGAATGTCTTCTTTAAGGGCTACATTTAATTAAAAGAATGACACCAGTTGAAATAATTTACGGTACATACCCCCTTAGATAAAATTTGCTAAAATAGTTTGTCTCCTGTTATTCATCTTTAATCAGTACTTTAAACTTAAAACCATGGAGACCATTTTGAGTTACAAAGGCACAACTTTTCAAAACCAGGGTATTTTTCTCGCACTACATCTCTGAAACGAAGTTGGTGACCTTCATTTTTTTTTTTTTTTTTTTTTTCATTTCTGACATCATTAACTTATTAGCTATAGCTGACCGTAGCGAAAGTTTGAAAAAAATCTGTGGGGTAGAATAATTTCGCGCTAACTTCCTTAATCAGTAACCACGAATAAAGAAGGTAACAAGCTCCTTTTTTCTCTAATTACCGTGGCATCTCTCTCCTTCCAATCCTCCTCAAGCTCTGCAACAAACTGATTAAAGTTATACAATGATTATACTTTCCTTGCTCAACAAGAACAAGTACTGCTTTTGTTGTTGTGGTTGTTTTTGTTTTCTTTTTCTTTTTTTCTTTTTTTTTTTTTTTAATGTACTGGTTTTTACCTCATTTTACCTGATCTTAAAATAGAACATTATTCCACCCAAAACCTATCATGCTACTAAAAATTTAGCAAACCAAAAAACTGGACGATGGCGTTATACAACGTGTGATTACATCGCAATTACGTCATTAGTTCTGCACAGCTAACGTTTTGGATCGGTTATCTTGGATGAAACCACTGGTAATAGCTTAATTGGTTTCGACGCTTATTCATTCAAGTTGCACATCCATTGACTTGATTAAGATGGCTAGCTTTGTACTAATCTGTGATGCCATTTCATTCATGACAGTTAGTTTTTCTTGTTTTGTGATTCTCCTCAGCACATAATGCATACCAACAAGAAATAGTCCAATCAACTTGTTTCAGACTGTCGGCTTGGTCGTTAATACTGTCTGCCTTTATTAATGGTAATGGTATTTTGTTTATTTACCGCACATAACACATAGTCTTATGGCGATTTACATTTCTTTTGTGGGGTGAGATCGGACTTTAGCATGTAAAGGCGCCACTGGCAACTGCTGTCAGTCCATCTTTTTATCTCACCCACCCACCCGATCCACGCATGAAAGTGAAAGACAGATGAAATCAGAGGGAGATAGACCATCACATCGGGGACTACCTTACCTACTCTTTTCGAACAGCGTGTAGGGTTTTTAACATATATTTTACCACTTACGCCTGGACGCGCACGGGCAACGCTCACGTATGAGAAACTGCATCGAGAATTGAGCTGATTTAGTTTCGCTTTCTCAGGGCAGATACTTCAGCTATACGAGGTTTGTTCAATTAAACCCAACCGTGTGAAAAACAACAGCGACAAGAGATAGAGACGATTAAAAATATTCAGCCTCTCACCGTTTACACTTATTAACACTGGAGAAAATATCAATGAGTCAACCTCTACAATAGACGAAAGAAAGTCGAGCAACGCAAAGGAAACAAATTCATAAGTAAGGCACTAAGAACGAAAACTTTTAAGTTTAAAAACTTAGTCATTATACTTTGTACTACCCTTAACATTTTGTGATATTTTCAACACTGAGTTACTTATAAATGGCGTCACGTACATATTGCCGGATACTCTGACCTTACTACAAAAACTCTGCACAAATTAAATTCAAAATACACTTGTTGTTGACAGTAATTGAATTATCTTACATTACATTGAGTTTATCGCACGCAATGCCTTTCACCGGTACGTAACCTTTTTGGCTAAAAGCCGATAATTCTGTGTAATCGGCTCTGTGTCAAGGGGGTTCAGCTCAAATTCAGTTGTCTTAAATATTAATTGAATTAACTTTTAAAAATAAACTCTTAAGTCGAATGAACTCAATGCATCTCCTTGACCGTGTCTCCGATAATTCTGTTATCGGTTTTCTCTCCATGAATTTCCACTTAAATCAGTTAAGCTGCAGAGTGTTCAGCGACTGTGTTTTTCAACCTCTCCACACTTTTAATAGCAAAGTACTGATGGAGTGAGGGTGTCAAATTTTGCATCAATATAGTGTTTCAGCGTCTAAGTAGCTATTTTATCATAATCATGCATTAGCACTATGGGTTCACAACTTGTTTTTCTGCAGTCCATATTCTTTAAGTGGTAATACGCCCGACTCCTAAGTTAATGTCTCTTTTAATAATGACCTTTTTTTTCTTCTTAATACTTTCTTAAGGTTTCACACCATCCATCAATGCAAGCACAGGTTCCCGTTGCACGTGTACAGTCCCAGCGTAATCATTTCAGATTTTGGGCCCCGGGGTGAGAAGGTGGGGTGTAAAGAAGTAGTAATTTTAGGAAAATTGAGAAAAATGAAGGCCTGATTTTAAGGTGATTGAGAATTAAATTCAAATGGGGTTTATTGAATTAAACAGACGAGCACTAAACTCGCAACCTGAAGTGCCCTCTCGTTGTCAGCGGACTTTTCTCACCGGGTAATTTAAATTTATTAATGTCGGTCAAGTGACCGAGAACAGTTGACACTGCTGGCAAGAGCATCTTACAGTTAGTGAAGAAGGTCATGCCAAGTTTAAAATTCCTACCTTGAGCGAAAACATAATTTCGTAAAGTCTGGAGATTTTCTACTGTCAGTGGCCAGCTCTCGTTACCCGGCCTACTTCACAGTTTAAAAATTAACATAATAAAGAATGATGCACATTTGGCTCTGTTTAACTTCTTAGTAAAATCACTCTCAATCGCCCCCTAATAATCTTTCAAATATGTTTCTTGTCTGTGGTCAAAATTTTTCACAAGACGCAGTATAAACTTTACTTGATTTTTATGCCTCGCTCTCGCAAAATTGTTCACTTCTGGCTCATAACGGTAGAACAGCTCATGTTTCCTTAATATTTTCGCGCCAGATAAAGGTGATTGTTTAATATATATATAATGTACTTCTATTAATACTTAGCCGAAAATCCAAATGAGCTACAAATCTTCATCCAAGGCTATTCTGGCGAATAGTGTAATCGCCGTAAAGGTATTTCCCCTACGTATCAACGACATTACATCCTTCTTTTTGCCAAAAATTAATGTGTCGAGCTATTAGGACATTGTATGCTCAAACACATCTGAAAATGATGTCTTGAGATTCCAGTGACCTCTCTTTGAGTACTCATGTTCTTTGATCCAAGAGCCGACTGAATTTGAGCCGGACTACATCCCCTCTTTTTCATCCACTGCAAAGCTCACTCGTTTCTTCGTCACTTTCCTCGAAGCTTCCTTTTCGGAGTTAGAAGTATCCTCCAAAAGGTGTAGCTGTAGCAATTCAGGATTAAACGGTTCTTCTTGGCTTCTCTTTTCTTCATGCTGTGCATTATCGCGAATCCTCTTTAGGTTGTGGTAAATTACTGCGAAGGACTTGTTAATGTCCTTCTGATACTTGTGGTTGTTTTTGACTTGCACTGTTTTCATGATCCGTTGAGCCAAGTATATTTGGTATCTAGAAGACTTGCTCGGGTCTGTATAAAGGGAAACTATATGAGGAACACTATATAATGGTGCCTTCGGCCTGTGATTGGTTTAGTTGTTTGGCTTCCAACGCATAGGATAAGCTATCAACCTTCTTTCCTTAACCGGATTGGAATAAATGAACTGTCTTGTATTTGAACTGCAGGTTAAAGATTTATAAACGAAAAACCATAATAGCTACGTACGAAACTTGAGAGGCTGCCAAAATAAAGTCTGGAAAAAAAAAGCCTAAAAAAAGATCGTTGAACAAGATACTAACCCATGACCTCTGCAATTTCCGGTCTAAAGCTCTACCAAATTGATTGAAAAATGACCAAGTCTTATAATTTCGATTGATAGATCAGTTGATAGCGCACTGCACTGGTGGCACCAGGCCACCTTAGGGTTGAAGACCAGCTAAGAACGTTCAAGTCTGAATATATTTTATTTGAGGCCTTATGTGCCACATGGCACGAAGTGGATAGGTAACAGGTAACAGGTAAGACCGTTCAAGTCTGAATATATTTTTTTTTAATAAGGGTTTTTTTTTTCTTTTTATAATTGGCTTGCATAACAGCGTTGGATTTGCCTTTGTTATTCCTCTTTTCCCAAGGGCCAAAATTAAAGTCTTGTAGTCTGAAAATTTCTTTTCTTTTTCTTCAAATTCATTGAAATTTCGGAGAAAAACGTGTCCTTCATATGATGTAGCTCAAACATTTCAGTCGTAGTTTACACCCTTACACCCTAGTCTTAATGAGTACTGCCACTTGCTCTGAATACTGAACCTGTTTATGATTTGTGATTTTAACCCGACTGTTCTACTGTAAGGCAAAAGCTGTGAAACAGTTTTCGTTGAAAGTTATAATAAAAAGAATCAAGCCAATTCGGGCCTCTAAACGGACAATGCCGTTAGAAGACTACGATAGCAAGAGTATTGAGTTTCAAGCCATACGAAACCATTACTAAAAATAATTATACATTTTAATATTTAATTCTACTTCCTAGGCCAATAATTCATATAATTGTGTTTCATTGTTCGTCCTTTTAACTTTAATGGCCATGTCTGTCACGATTATCCGATCGTATATTGTCGCCTGAAGCGGCTTTGCTTCTCGAGTTCTTGCTGATAATAAGAGCTGAATGGCGAATTCTTGTAGCCTTACGGTTCAGTTTTGCAGTCATGGGACTAAATTATAATATTCCTACATAATTCTGCTTCGAATCTCTACAAAATCGTTAAACCGGTGGGTTTAGTTTTTGTCTTTAACGAGGACGTGAGCTGTCACCGATAAGGCTTAGACAACTTCATCAAGGGGTTTGTGCACAAATTCACTTGCCTTAGACTTTAATTGAATTAACTTTTACAAATGAGCACTTAAGTCTACTGCACGCAATACATCTCCTACATCTGCTTAATTAACTTCGTCTTCAATATAATTCTGTTATGGGTTTTCTCTTCAAGAATTCCCACTTAAATTCAGAGATAGTTCGACGACTCTGTTTGTCAACCTCTTCACACTTTAGCAAACTACTGATTGAGAGAGCATATCAAATTTGACATTAATATAATGTTTCAACATGTAAGGAGCTATTTTATCGTAATCACACATTAGCCTCATGGGTTCACAGTTAGTACCCCAGTTCAACAACTGTGTTTGTGAACCCCCCTCGTGATTGTATCTTTTCATCTTGGTTTAACGACTATTTTAGCTTTTTGCTCAAAGACTCCGAGATCCTAGTCTCGAACAATACATCAATCTTTTCCTGCATTACCGCCCCCACCCCCCCCCCCCCTTCCCCCAAAAAAGGAGCAGTTCCAGTGCGCAACGGTACAGTTTTTGAGCTTATCCACATACTCCTAAAAGCTGTCTCGAATGACATTTCCTAATGTGGATTTGCCACTTTATTACTGTTCCCCTTCTCGCCTTTGTTGAATAAATTTGTCACTTTAGCACTGAAACGCTTATCCCAAAATTCTGTGAGGTCTAATTTCCGGCGCCTTCAAATGCCCCGAATTAGACTAAGGCCAGACTCCCAAATGCAACCAATTATGGTGCAAGGGGAGGGGGGAGATGACCACTGGTCGTATTGGGTGATGCGTAGAACACACAACTATTTATAAGACTTTTGTTTTTCGATTAAAAGTCATGGAATGCTACCTCAAGAGCTCGATCTCCTGAGCCCCGTGTTCTATTATAATTTAATTTGTGCTGACCTACATCCGTCAGTCCTCACTGGGCGATAGGGTTTGTTCGAATCCAGCGATTGGTCTTGTGGCAGGAGACCACAAGACGCAACGAAATATTTCCCGAATATTTCGTGGCACCATCTTTATGGATCACCTCATTAACGAAAAGGGATGTTTGAACTAGATGTCACTAAAAGTGTTGTGAGAAATACAATTCTACCTACACGGCTAGTATAACACGTGGAGAACAGAACACATTTTGACGTCGAGTCTTTGTAATCGATATCTGAACAGATCGAATCTCTGTTTTATACAATAACACACACTGAATACAGACATTTCTCATGCGAGCGTCATGTTAACCGCTAAGGGTGCGTTTGATTTACTCTGTTCCGGGATAAGAATAAATACAGCCATGGCAAGAAATCCCTCGTCTTAAGGCGGGGCTCTACCTGAATTTGAGTAAAATTTGAAGAGGTTTTAAGAATGGATAGAAGAAAGAAAATGATTTTTGGAACACTAATAGGCAGTTGATACCCATGCAAGAGCACCCCAGGTTGCTAGTGTACTAACTTGGTATCCGTCTATTAATTATTAACTAAAAATTCTTATTTTAAAACTTCACTAAATCTTCAACATTTCTTATTTCTCTTAATTTTACCAATCCTTCAAGAAAAATTATCTCCTCCCAAATATACCCAAAAATCACCCAAAAATTCACAAAATACCCCAAACATTGATTTGTGTAATGAATGGAGGGTTTTTGTATTGCTTGAAATGCAAACAAGATATTTCCATTTGACCGATTTTATGCGGCGTGAAAACGGCTTTCAGGTGTACCCCGACCTTAAGAGGCTGGCAAACAACAGCAAATTTCTTACATTCTACCCAACACAAAATTGTAGCTTTTATAATCCGGTTAAAGTTACTTGTTACGGTTATTGTCACGTTTTTGATCGGACGGTTCTGGTTTTGTCGTAAAAGTTTGCCAGCGACAGACCAAAAGACAAAATAGTTTGCAAACTTCTTGATCAGAATTTGGACTCTGGAATCTGATCACACACGCTAGTCACGCCACGCAATGACGTCATGGGCCAAGGGTGTATACGTAATAATATATGACGGTCATTGCATCAATAAGCTAACGGTAAAGATATAGTAGAATGGAAAGAATTGCAAATGAAGCATTTTACGAACACTAAAGCTGAACTGAGTATAAATGAAAGGTAAAAAAAAGGAAATTTTAAGAAATAGCATGGCTTTGTTCAAGTATTGACCCTTGATCTACAATTAATTGTATCTATCCACAGAGCTTTGGACCAAAAACATTTTTGGAATTTTAGTGAAGCCAGTAAATGCTCGGTCTAAAATCCATGCATGACTGGGAGACAAATATTCCTATCAAAACACTTGAACTATTGTCGGCTTTGTGGTTTACAATTATGTTCTAATTGACATTCCAATCCTAGTAGTATGCGGGATATTTGTCCCACGGAACCTAGTTTAATGGCCTTAGCTCCCACGAGTCTCCTGCAGCTCAGTGGTAGAGCATGCGAACTAGTAATCCGAAGGTCTTAGGTTCGACTCCTGATAGGAGCACTCGGATTTTTTTTCTCCGAGTATACCTGTGTCATTTACTGATTAATACATCATTCTCATGTTCTAGTTTGTTTGTCAAACGCCCTACGTTAAATGTGCATTAAGAGTTACAAATAAGAAAACTAAATTTTATTGGGTTCTGGTATGTAAAGATCACTCCAAAAGGCCACTAGACATTTTACAAACACTAAAACTGTACAGTATAAATGGCCATGCATGATTGCGAAGAACAATACTCCTACCAAAACACTTGTAAGATTGTCGGTTTTGTGGTTTATAATTACTTTCTAGTTGTTTTTCAAACGCCCTACGTGAAATGTACATTTACAAACAAAGTAGAGAACTTAAGTTTGGTGGGTTCTGTTTTGTAATGATCACTCCTAAAGGCAACCAGACATGATTACGAAGGATTATATTCGTCAACGGACGGGTGCCGGCATCAGTTAAACATACATCAGTTACATGACAGGAAAACATTATCCGACCTCTTTGGTCTTCAGTAAATTCTCAGTTCAAACCATGTTTCCTGACTCAGCACCCTACTCCCCTTTCCTTCTGTAATTGTTATGGGTTTTACTCGCGGCTGTCTGCTACGGCCATTATCCATAGCGTAAAGTTTCTGATACATTGCTTCTTTTGAAGCTATGGAAGGGAAGCAATAATATGCATGCGTCTCTAAATTCAAACGTAAGTTCTACGAACTCGCACTATATAATGACAACGAAGCATCCTTCTCTTGAGTTCTTTTCTCACTTGATCTGCAACTCTGATTTAAGACCAACTTTTCTGGTTTCTCTGATTGACTTAGGCAATGTCAGCGGAAAAGCTCACCCTTCTCTTATTTTTTCGTGGGTTATGACTTGTGTCGTTTGTAGAGTGCGATCCCTCAATAGAAAAACTTTTCCTGTGTTTTCGCAGGAATGCAGGGTCGGCTACAGGTATTTGTGGCGCACTCTTACTTCTCTGTCTCGTTAAGTGATTTTGACCACTTGCGCTGTCTTCTTGGATTCGCTTGAGATTGTGGTAAATAACTAAAAAGCACTTTTCGATATCTCTCTCGTATCTCGAGCTGTTTGTCACTAGTACTTGTCGCCCATTCGGAGTTGTTTTCTTGTCCATGGTCTTCAACACACAGCAATTGTCACTTGGTTTACAACATTCAATTGTCTTCAAAGAAGCGTTCATCTGCTTGGGGCACTGAGACAGATCACAAGAGTCTCTACGCGCCTTACATAACGTATTTGGCAATTAAGACGGAGGTTTCTAACCTATCAGATTCGATAGGAAGCGATAATGAAAGTAAAATGGGAACACTACTAAGGAAAATTATACGCCTGATTAGAGACAGACAATTTTCGGAACGTCATCAGCTTCTTAGTTCGAAATGGTTCCAAATCCAAATTACAACACGCTAACTATAAGCGGACAATTAAAGTAAGACTAGCAGTTAATCCTTTAGAATCTATGATTTTGGAATATCCCTGGCCAAAGTTAATAGGCCTTTTCCGAATTGCTTGAACCTCGACCATTACGAGGGCGAGGCTAAGTGCAAAGCTCTTCATGTGAAAATTAGTCTTGTTTGCACATGAATGAAAACTAATTTTCATAATAGAAACCAATGCTAGAAGCCTCTCTTTAATGAGGTTCAGAGCAACTCGGAATTGTTCTCTTGACTGGTTATGAAACCATGCCATCTTCAAAGTTGATGATAATGGAACTGCAATTCATCTTTAGTGTTGGAAAGGCCACGACCATACACAAACCATTGTTTTAACAGTCACACTTCAGCTGAATATCTTAATAGAACGTTTACATTGGTCAGTTGTTCCAACACAATTCAAAATCGATTGTGGTTTGTGCACGGTCGAGGCAAAAAAATGAGCAGCTAACGAAAATCTCGTAACCATTCATAACCATTGCCTTTTATTAACTATACCCCGCTTATTTCGAACTGTCCAGAGCCCTAGTATAATAGCTCTTGGTTCTGTTCATTAAATTCAACGACGCCATCTCCATCAAGATGGACCACTTCACGTCGTTTCGTTGCCCGTCGTCATTCCGATAAACTACTCGAATTCATTGTTCAGTGCCTTTCATTTGATTTCACCCTTACGAAATTAATTTGTCACTTGAAAGATCTGCTCTGGCCATAGGAATGAAGAGTATTTGTGTGTGAATGAGTTTTTTTAAAGTGGAATTATGTATTAAACTTTCTGCACCGTACCTATTTTACTGCGGTAACTCTTTAATTTGTTTTCTAATAACCTTTTTTCTCTATTTTTATAAGCATTATTCCTGGTGTTTCGTTTTCTGGGTTAAGTAAAATCACTGTGATTGTGTTGAGACACCCTTAACTGTCTCTTACCTTAATGATAATAATTAGCAGCTTGTCTATACGTTAAAAAACGAATTCAATAGCAGGTAACAAAAACGTCTGAGCAGCTCACTTATGCTGACCTTCGTCCCCTTTTCATTGTAAGTAAACCTCATATTAAATCCAGAAATCGGACAACATTGATTATGAGGAGAAGAAAAGGGAAGGGGAGGTGGTGCGAAGGGAGGATGAAGTCTTTTCGCCCTTGCATGTAGATCTATCCATAAATCTTGAGCTTGTTATTATATTCTTTGCATCTACGCTCTCTGATTTTTTCCCGTTTATTGCGTAGGTCGTAAAAAGGTTACTTAAAACACTACTGACACGTTTAACAAATCATCACTTAGCTGCCGAGAGGGTGGCATTGTCTTCTTCGCCCACTTACGAGTCATTACCAAGACATCTGTATGATCCTGTCTGTTTGGCCGTTTTGAATATTGCTAAAACTGCCTCCTGGAAGTTCAGAGACGGTACTTATAAGGTCTCTCCAGGATAATGAAGAGACAAATATGTTGCGGCAGAAAGCATAGTGTTATTATTCTTAAAATGCCACTAAACAGAACTAACATTATGAATCTCAAAAGTATGTCGGTTCTTATCCTGGTGGCGAAAGAGTATGGGTGTAATTTTCAAAATGAACGTTGCCTGACTCTTATCTATGAATTATAGAATGATTATAGCGACCTTTCCGTCAGTATTGTCGTCGTCATCATCATTATGCATTGTGAGAAAGTTTATGTTCTAAGTAAGGCAAAGGACACTCCCTTCAAAAGGAGTTTCTGCCATTTACCCGGACGAATTCTCTACTGCTAGAATGCATGTATGACTTAGGTGACGGCGTATGCAACAATATCGGCAATCCGCGTGAATAAAAAAAACTATCCGATACAATATCTTTTAAAAATTCGATCATTAGTTAAATAATTCCAGGCCTTTGATTGGCTTAGCGGTCACGGGAGATCAACCATTTAACTATGCCCAAGGACTAGCAGCCATTGAATCGTCTTCTGATCTTTCTTGAATGATGAAATCCATCAGCACGATGTCTCTCGGTTGCTTACAATAAAATAGTCATTCCACTCGCGCATGTTGGATATGTGTTGATTAAAACCAACTCGACGGGCTCTCTACAAAGTTACCATCTCATATCCAACGCGCGCTCGCAGAGTAATTGTTAACAAGACAACATAATCCATGCTATTGTAAATCGTATCGTTTACATAGCAAGCTTAGGAAGAATTTGTATTGACTGAACAGGTTGATATAATGGAAGGCTTGGGTGTAATTTTTGCCAACGGCTAAAAGATAGTAGACATAAACACTTATTTCCGTTCAGTTGTTTATTTGCCACGAATTTTAAAAACAAGTATATATTCATACTATTGTCTTGAATATATTTGTTCCCAATGTTGCGTTGCGGTCTGAGGATCAATGGATATAGATCATGATTTACAAATAAACAATAAACTTTATTTGGGCACCCAAAAATATTCACGGAAATTTCTTCGAGGGCATTTTTCTGTTCCGAGAAGGAAACAGTTTTCCTTTGGCTTCATTCATCACTGAAGAAAGCTGTTTGGGAACGGAAAATGTGCATGAATAAATATCCGTGCACAGTCTTACAAACCATTAGAGCTATTGTCATTAGGGATGCTGGCTTTTTAATTATTTCCTGCACCACTTTCGATAAATGTTTTGAAGTCTTCGTCTATTCCAACTGAGATTTTCAAATGCTGACTCTCACTGCAATGAAGTGACTTAGGTCGGTTTGAAAACTGGGGATATCATCAGATATTTCCAGTTGAGTTGGGGCATATTTCGTCAAGTGATTCATTTTTCCAATCTTCGGAAGACAAAACAAAAATGATTGATTATATTTCCGCAAAATTTCTATCAAGCAAAACGCTCTGCCGCTTTCGGGAGCATTTTATTATAGTTTCGTTTCTCAAAGCTCAACGCGCAAAACGAGAACTAAAAGACAAGTTGTTACATGTGTTGTGGTGAAAGAGAGTACCGTAGTGAATTGGTTTATGATATTAAACAACAGGATAAAAGTTTCAATAACATTCTTGCGGAAACAGAAAAATGAGGTCGACTATTACCACTTAAATTCCCTGCAGACAAAACCGGAAAACACTTCAATATCTAGGATATTGGACCCAGCCATACTAAGAGTGTTTTTTTAAAAGCTGTTTGTTGTCAGTCCAGGCTGCTCCTTTAAAAACAAAAATATTGACTTCCCTTGTTAGGGGCTCGTAACGTTCAGCTTGGTTCACCATCTATATGTGCCAGTAGGTTTTAGTGGTAAAAATGTGGCCACGGTGCATTGGTGAGAAAAAAGGAATATAATCAACAGAATTTACTAACCAACAAAGTTAATGTTGTCATGTTCGTAAGCTGTTATCATTTGAGGGCAAGGACAATTTTAAGATCCAATGCCGTGTCCTCCGTAATCGATATGACTCTGCCGTAAAGAACTTTCGACAACATGTAAATGGTCAGAAAATTCATATCATTGGTCCCCTGAGTTATCTTCAAACACGCTTAGTTTTAACAGAGAGAATCCATGATTCCTACTAGCTTTGTTGCTTAGGATATTCTAGTTAGTTAATTTTATTCATGACTGTGTGCTGACAAACTTCCCCATGACTTTGCAGTTACGACTGAATGAGCCAAAGTCGGGTTTCTTGTTTTTGAGTTGTTTGCTTTCAAAATTTGATGATGAGAAGAGTAACCCACTGGAGCGACACATGTTATTCGGGAGCACCAAGGTACACACTGAAAATACTTGCATCGCATGAAATTCAGCTCGAACGATCATAAGATAAACTTGCTTGATTTAAACATTACTGTTCGAACAATATTCCATATATTTATTTCAGGTAAATAAGCAGAGTACTCCTAGGGATTTGTTTGAACTTACAAATTCATTTGAAGCTTTATAGGCAGGTATATCACAGTCTTTCATCCATGAATGATCAGCAGATAACGGAACCGTTCGCATGATCACACCTCCACCTAAACTAATAACAGGATTTAAAGTATTTTGGCTAAGTCTTTTCTGCATTAGGAGCCGCAGTCATAACCCCGATGTAGATGGGGACAACATTTCTACGGAGTATTCAGTTGCGTCTTGTCTCTCTGTCCTTTCCTCTCTCCGTGAGATTATGCTGGTTCTCAAATAAAGGCTCTCTGCTGTCAATGCTTCTGACTTTGACTCGCCACATCCTCAGCGAAGCTCACTTTTCTCTCATTCTTCCTTAGAACATGATATCTGTTGGTTACGGAATGCGATCTTTCTCTGGAAACAGTGTTCTCGTACGTTTGCTGTCGTACAGAATTGGTCGCATGTCCTGTCGGATCGCTGTGCCTTCTTAGCTGCGAGTTATTTTGATTTAGTTTTTCATCTTGTATTCGTTTCAAATTGTGATAGATAACTGTCAATGACCTGTCGATGTCCTTCTGATATCTTGAGTTGCTTCTCACTTTTTTTCCATCAAGAGTTGTTGACTTGTCCATGACTTTGTATGAAGGGAGTCAGTTATCACGCAAATGTCAACTAAATTATGACAAGTAATTCACAAAATGGTAATTTTCACGCAGCATATTCCTTTATATTAATTGACTCTGCCGTAACACAATTGTCTTTAAATGCCAGTGAGGCAAATCCAACTTTTATTCCTCGCCTGATTATAGTGAAGTCTGTTGAAAAATGGCCCTAAACTTCAGTACGGTGTCTCATATTGCTACGGCGCATACGTTATGCGCATTTCGAGATCTGCAGGCTAAACAGAGTTATTTTTCGTAGTTTATAACTACGCGGGGAAAGAAGATCTGGGCAAGTGGTTTTGGAATCCGAAAAGAAAATCAGTACTTACCGCGCAGTTTTCAGAGATAATAAATTTTTAATTTGCGGGAAATGTCATTTGGGTTCCAATAGTCTTTACTATAAGATCTGCTTTTCCCACATAGTCATAAACGGCGCAAAAATACTGCTGTATTTAGAGGCACCTCCTTAACCGCAGCGTCTCTAATTATGAACACAGACACTGAAGCCCTTACGGATTTCAAGTGTTTGTTCTGAAAAGCATACAAAAGACTTCCTTTCTTTGTTTCCATGCACTGAGTAATGAAAACTCGGTTTTATGAAAGTTGACAAAATTCCGAACGCGCTAGCTCGTATTTTCCACACCTTTTTTCCACACGTTTTAGCTTACTCACTTAAGCTTCAACTCATAGGTCCATTATGTAAGCTACTGGGTTTTGCTACAGGGCATACGTTCTGTGCATCCCGGAATGGTCCGAGGGACTCTGGTTTCTTTATAGGATGATGCCTTCTAATGTAAAGTTATTTTTGCGCGGTTTATGACTTGCGTGAAAAAGAGGAACTCAGCAAAGGCTATTGGAATACAAAATGAACCTTTTACATTTTTTTGAGAAAATTAACGCATAGTGCATAGCCTTTAAGGACGGTGCCTACTAATATCGAAGTATTTTTGTGCAGTTTATGACTATGCGGGAAAAGCAGATCTTAGGGAGGCCTATTGGAATCCAAAACGAAAATTGGGGGTAGCCACGCATTTTTCAGAGATAATTAAGCAATGATATCTCTAAAAAGCGCCAAAATATGAAGCAATGTATGGGCTTTTTTCCTAAATTGAAGCTTAATTATCTCTGAAAAATGCATGGTTACCCCCAATTTTCTTTCGAGATACCAAAAGCGTTTGCTAAGTTTTGCTTTCTCCGCATAGTTTTAAGCCGCGCAAAAATATTCCTGTATTAGCAGGCACCACCCATAGGAAACCCGAGTATCTCGAGATGCGCAGAACGTATGCGCAGTAACAATAGTAGGCACCGTCCTTAAACTGTTCAAAAATACCTTTCTATTAAGACTTCATGGCATCATCCTCAAATAACGCCTTTCTCTCGGGGGGACCATACCTCAATGTTAGCACCGAAATATTAGAAACCAGCCGCGGATATAGGGGAGGGACCAAGGGTTGTCATTATTAATTCCGTTAATTTAAGCAACCTAAGCCGGCTTTAAAATCCATAACAAGGAGAAATGATAAAAGTGTAAGACTACCTATACGTATATCGTTGTGTTGTTCTTCTTTTACCCTAAATATTCGCACGCTGCATCTGAGGGCATTATAATAAAATTTTTGTTTACGAGAGTTCTATCAACATGCGAATTGCTGAGAAGTTTTGAATTTCATAGTTCAAGATTATAATGTATTTTATTTGTTTCAAATGAAGTGTGCTTTTGTCAAACCCACGTTTATCATAGCCTAATTAGACTATGTGGCGTAAGTAACTGCATTTGAGGGCATTATAATAAAATTTTTGTTTACGAGAGTTCTATTAACATGCGAATTGCTGAGAAGTTTTGAATTTCATAGTTCAAAGATTATAATGTATTTTATTTGTTTCAAATGAAGTGTGCTTTTGTCAAACCCACGTTTATCATAGCCTAATTAGACTATGTGGCGTAAGTAGCCATTTTCAAAGTACTTCGCACAATGTAATGTAACAAAAGATTGTTCACAAGCCTTCTTAGATTGAATCAATGTATCCAAGGGAGGATGAACGACCTCATCCTCTCTTGGTATATCTCATGATCACTGAGTATCGTAGGCTCTCAAGAATACATAATTGAACCTTTACTGCTCGGTTGGCAACGACTTCAAAATATCGGGAAGTGGGACCAATATCAGATATTTCCGTTCCGCTAACCATGCAATCACTAACCACTTGAAATCTTTGAGCTGAATTGTGACCGTCGCCTCATTATTTCTACCTAACTCTGAGATTTACAAAGAAAACGACTTCTAAATATCTTTGACCTTAGTCGTGAGTGAATTGTGATCCTGTACGTCCATCCCTGCGATAGCGTGATCTTGAATTTGTATCTCAAGTGGCTATATGCTTCTTGCGCTTTTAAAAACCATTATTATAAATGTAAAGTCGACAGCCACTTATAATAACCTCAAGCGGGCCTATATCGGACTAATCCCGTTGCTTAAATATGTATTAAGAAACGGCTTAAATTGTAATAACAATAAGTGGTTTTATTACATAGTAGATGAATTACAGCGTGCTAAAATGAATAAGTATCTGTATAGTTTACAATCAAACTTATTGATAGAAAACTAATTAAATACAAATATATTAATATTTAATGTGAAAACCCAATTAAAAAGAAATACTAAATAAGAACGCTAATATTTACACTACTTATGCCTCATTTAGAGAAATTCATATATCAATTACGTGAAAAAAACTTCTGCTTCAAAACCTCTTTGTCCTTCATAGACAGGAGGTGCGGTTTTTAGTTTTACAAAGAGCTCGATCGGCCGTGTGTGCATTTCCACCCCGGAAATTATCACGCTTTCTTGCGGTTTTCCTGTACAGCTGACGTCGCCTTTAGCGAAAATTGCTTCTGTTACTGATTACTGATCTGACTTCTAAAACAAATAGTTATAAAATGGTCTAGCTTCACAATTTATTGACAGGCATTTCATTTTGTTACTAATGATGTTTGTTAACTGAAACAAAAAGAAAATGTCGGTGTGTGTTTGTTAATCAAAGTAATCAGAAGTGAATTTCCCAGGGCTATCCAACATAATCATTGTTCAGCTGGTAAACGGAGCTAAAGCGCTTTGCTTCTCTCGATCACTAACCAGTTTCTTGGAAGGCTTGCCCTCTAACGAATACGTACTCTACAAATCTCCTACTATTTATTGGTAAAATTCCTTCCCGGTCGCGTTACACATGACGGTTTATTTCCTTACGTATACCGACACGTCAAACTCCTAAATCTATTGCAAGACTGGCGAAATAAGGCCGTCTTTCGTCTGAGATTTTTGCCGTGTTAATTAGTTTACCGCCACAGCCCAGCGACTGTGTTCCATGTCAGTATAGAGAATATTACTTGGTGAGGCACTTGCCACATTCAAGGCATCATACTATAAGTCACTTGGAACTGTACGCCTCTAAAATTATTGCCTTTTGTGTCCGTAATATCCTTACCATCCATTGTGGTCTTCCATTGTACTGTCTCCGCATATAAGACAAGTTAAGAGTTTTAATTCAGTCGAAATGAACGCGGACTTGATCCAGTTACTGTATCAAAAGAAAAGGTTACTCTTCTGCTCATATTCTTTGACGGAGCTTTCTTCAAGGAATGCGATTTTTCTCTGTCGAGGGGGTGAAGTTGCAGTGGTTCGTGACTAGGAGGTTCTGTTTGGCTGTGTTTTCCATTCCCTTCTTGTAGCCTGTTGTCATCGTGAATCCGCTTTAGATTGTGATAAATCACCGCGAAGGATCGCTCAATATGCTTCTGATATTTAGAGTCGTTGCTTTTGACTCTTGTGGTTTCCATTCTGAGTGGCACAAAGTTAAATCCTGCATTCAGAAAGTTTCAGCTCTCTTCACTTAGCCGATCAAGGACGAATTCGTCAAAAGGAATAGGTCATTTCCGAGTTGCACTGAACCTCATTGTGTAAGCGAGGCTAAGTGCAAAACTTTTCATATGAAAATTAGGTTTGTTTGCATATGAATGAAAACTTATTTTCATAATAAAAACTTTGCACTTAGCCTCGCTTTTACAATAACGCTCAAAGCAACTCGGTAATGGCCTATTAACTTATGGAGTCGATTCTGAACTGTGATTGGTCGGTTTGGTAGCGAATTAGTAAATAGAGATGACAAGTGTATCTATGGTGTTATTACGGGCGAATAAACTTGCGAAGAAGAACACGTTTTGTCGGCACGAGAAACAACGAGGGCCGAAGCATCATTGGTAGTAACGCAGGGGTATGAAAGGAAGGTTATTAATGCACGCGGTGGTCATCGAGGCTTGAATAGAACCGACCCCGGTCCATTCACTCATTCCTACGTAGTCTCCCTTATTTATGTATTTATTTATTTATTTATTTATTTATTTATTTATTTATTTATTTATTTATTTATTTTTTCTTCATTTATTTTTTCAGGTTTCGTCTATCGCATGATCGGCCCCTTTTTCCCTCGTAAAGCCTTTGAAAGATTAAACCATTTGAAGCATTAGCTGTGGTTCCTAAACCCAGATTTCCAACGATGTTTCTTTTCGTGGGTTTTTTGGTTGGTCGCTTTTATCTGGCCACCGTTCTTACCGCATTTGATTTATGGGAGGTTGCTCGACTCAGCTAGGTCTATATTCAAGTTATTTTCAGTTGTCTACTTGTATTGCGAAAAAAAAGTTTCTGTACTCTTCATATGTTTTCTCATACATATAGCCATTTGTGAAATCCCGTTCGGTGCATAAATATTGTATGTTGTTTAGTTTGGGGGTACAAGCTCGTAATTTACTGGGCGGGGCTTTGTCGATTGTATATACGTTTATACCGTTGGAATGCTATGCGTGCAAAATCGAAGACTATTTCCTGTTCCAATCAGAATTTCTGGGAATTTTGTTCCTTGAGAACTAGTTTCTTTCTGATGGTACACATGAAATAGCCGTGAGGGAGTCACATTAGACTGTTCACAGCCCCCCTATTTTTCCGTGGGATTCTCGAGACCGGTTGGGTTCGATGGAACCGCCGCCATCTTTGTTTATATAAGCGAGCGCAATCTGGGGAGAGTGTCTAAACTACCGAGGGGAGCGGGAGTGGGTGTTAGTATAGTGGGGGAAGGGAAGCGAAAAAATAACTCCGCTCCCCTCCCCTCGGTAGTTTAAACACTCTCCCCAGATCGCGGTCGCTTATACCGAAGCGTACCGGTCTCGAGAATCCCACGGAAAAATAGGGGGGCTGTGAACAGTCTAGAGTCACATCGGCTCTGCGCCCTCTTCCACACTTCCTCAGCTGCATGGAATAATTCGACCCCACCATCCTTACATGTAATTTATAAAGCTAATCACCAGTTGGGCTCTCACTTACATTATCTCAGTCTGTGAGATATATGTGAGTTCCTTTCTTGTATCTTGCAATCGCGTGCCTTCCTGATCAGCCTTTCATATATCATCACATGGCTCGCAGTTTGTTCATACCCATTCATTAGGGCGGTCAGGGGACATGTTCCCCTGGATTAATTATATTTTTACAGTCAGTTAAAATATTTGTTTTCTAGCCGACAAGTGGGACACTAACCTAACTAACCTAGATTTTTTCCGCTGTGGAGTCCTGGGATTAGTGAGGACATCACGTGACTTAGGACTGCATATAGAGCAGTTGCTGAAGTTGAGTTTAGTAGTCGTTAAGCATGTGCTCGCCGTAACCATTAAAATTCGAACGTAAAATACACCTAATCTTACTCTAGTTGAACAAATCGTTTCACCTCTCTCTTTAAAATATACTTTGACTTCATGTCCTTTAATTTGGTGGCAAGCTGTCCCACGTTTCTTCTCCTCTATACTGTACTTAATTGAAAATTTACCATAATTTGTTCTTTTGTAGCTTATGTGTAATTTTGGTGAAGATCTGGTATATGAATAGCGTCATTTCTTGAAAAGTAATCTGTGAAAGGTAAAATTTCCACGACAGTTAGAATACATAAACAAGGCAGCTATCTGATAAGAATTTAACTCATCTATATTCAGTAGCCCTAATAATAGAAATAGCAGCCTTGATCCCCATCTATATTTAGAAAATGTCAAAATTCTAACAATCGTCTTTTAAATTTTGTAAATACCTTGGAGTCTTGTTTAATAAGTACTTGCCCAAAGAATTGAAGCATTATAAATGGTATATAATGTTCTTAATGATACATAATGCCTTGCTTGATCATTATACCTGACATGTTTAAAATTTTGGTTTCTACTTGTTTAATATGTTGTTTCCAAGATAGTTCTTTGTCTATTAAAATTTAATTCCAAGAACTTTGTACTGTTGACTTGTTCAATAATTTGCTTATCAATTTGAATTTCAGAGTTACGGGATTTCCTTTTATTTATGGCTTTGCAAATAATAAATTGGGTTTTACTCACTCCAAGCCAATTAGCAACTTTACACGACTGATTTGCAGTTTGATTTAATATTTCAAGAGCTCTTGACAATAAAATAAATTGCTTCATCTGTAAACAGGAGAAATGGCAAAACGTTTCAGTGGAGCTTTCTGAAATGTCATTTATATAGAACTGAAACAACAAAGGAGCATGAACCGATCGCTTCGGTACCCCACAGCTAAGAAGTGAAACATCTTATAGTTTATTATGTTTCTTATTCGTGAGATTAAACCATTCCATTGCAGTTCTTCGTACCTCACAATGTTCAAGTTTATGTAGTAGTATCTCATAATTAACGTACCAAATGCCTTGGAAAGCTCCAGAACTATCCCAACAGTATATTCATTTCTTCCAATTTCCCGTGATATTTCCTTAATAAATTTTATTATTGCTTGTTGGGTAGAATGCCTTGCTCGAAATACATATTGGCTTTTAAATAAGATGTCGTGTTTGTCAAGAAAGCTAATCATTCTTTTGCCCATAACCTTAGATACATGATAACATGATAACATAAAAAATTGGCCTATGATCTGAAAGTTTTTTTTAGTAATCATTTCCCTTATATATACTGGTGTAACTAATGCTGTCGAGAATGCATCGGGAATTTATTTATCCTTTGTTATTTAATATTTAGGTGTGTATTAATTGATCATTTTAGATAGCGCAGGTCCACATCAGGACTTAATGTCTTGCTAATTCCCCAACCTGCTTTACCAAATAAACTATGTATGTATGTATGTATGTATGTATGTATGTATGTATGTATGTATGTATGTATGTATGTATGTATGTATGTATGTATGTATGTATGTATGTATGTATGTATGTATGTGAATAATTTCCGTAATTAAAGAGACAAATGAGCATTAATTGTTTTTCAATGAAAGTGGCTATGTTTTTTAACTTTCTTTGGATCAATATCATCATAACTGCTTGACTTATTTGCATGTAATTTTGTGATTTGTTTGCCTATCTCAATTTTCGTAACTGGTTCTAAAAAGACTAAGTTAATATTTCTTCGCTTCAAACAAGATTTGTTGTACGTTTGTTGATTTACCGGTATTTTCGCAGCTAAATTTGGCTCTACATTAACGGCAAAATACTCATTAGATTTAGTTGCTATTTCATTTCGTACTGTAATTAATATTTCTTCATTTTCTTTCAATTTAGAAGACGTGCACTCTTTGGATCTATTTCTGTTAATATCTAAGTGTACGTCCAAGATTACTCTTAGATTCATTAAATTTCATATGATTATACGCTTCCTATGCAGTACTTTTTTTTGTTAAATTTATTTCCGTGACGTTTGTCAGTTATCTCATTTATTTCTTTCGAATACATTTAAGAATTTTCTATAAAGCTTCTTTTTAGTTTTCCTTGACTTAAGAATCTCCTTCGTTATTTAAGTTTTTTTTTTCTTCTTAAATTTATATAATTGCCTTTTGCTTTCACAAGGGGCAAGTATCTCTCGTAGGCTTTAATGTAGTATTAAACAGAATTTATTTCAAAGATTTGGACAAAGGCAGGTGAAAATGCAATAGAACACTTGGTCCCTACTAGGTATTTCAAAATCGCCCAATTGTCCCATCCCAGCTCCAGTATAAGAATTCTTAACCCAACCTGAAAATTTCCCGGCAAATTTGCGCTAGCAATAAAGAGGAAAAAGATCCTGACCATTTTCAGGATTAGTGCAAGTATTGTATGCATCATGACTGAAGTCTACATTCCATGCTCAATCATTCCGTTGCCAGTTACTAGTTTTTGAAAACAGTAAAAGGTAGCATTCTATCGCAACACTCGACTTTTCCCACGTTTCTGTCTGTTTGTTTCAAAACAAAAATCAACAAAGAAAAAAAAACGCGTCAAAGCAGGAATGGTAGAAGTGAAAAATGAGATAACAATTCAGTTCAGCCTGCGGGCAAACAACTTGTTTTGGTAAAAGAGTGCGATTGAATAGTGTAAGAACGTTTAGAAAATTGAGATTTCGAATTAACTTGGAGACTTTATAAAAAGAATGTGCCTGCAATTTGTTGCTTTACTTTGTAAGCGAAAGAGGCTAAAGTCAGGATCACGAAATGCTTTAATTAAGAAAAATTAATTAAATGATTTAAAAGCTGTGTTGTTTTTATTTCTCTTTGCTCACCCTATATTTAGCCACGTTGTAATTATCTAGTCTCGGGAAGTCTATTCATATAAGCTTATATAGTCTCATTAAGGCTTCCTTGTCACATTTAGTGATATGTTATTAACAATGATTTCCTTTCAACCTGTTTTATATGCTCTGTTGTGTGTGACTCAAATAAGCTAATAAAAAAATTAATTAGCAACAACAGAGGAATGGCCACTTTACCATCGAGTATCGGCAAAAATACTTGCTATCAATTTTCAGTCTTTGGTTTTCTAAGAGCACTCAAGTTGATCTTGACTTGTGTGTACTGCGACTATACTGGGCTTAATGCATCTATTTTCTGGCGATACCTCACATACTTTCAGAGAGATAAATTGGACAGGGCCCGTCTACAGTAAACCATTATTTGAACATAAATGGGCTACATCTACAAAGCAGGAGGCAGACATCATTCAGGAGATAACTGGCAAGTGGCCAGCTACGGTTCGATCGGAATGAAAACAGTATGTACCGATCCTTTTCTAACTGTTTCTTGCCTATACTGATATGTTAAGTTCGATCGCGAGATGTTTTGTGGGGTAGTTGTCATTTTACATTCTAAAAGGCTGTGGCCCTTCAAGAAACAATTTTTATTCGGGAGCTTCGCCCTTCATTTGCTGTTGAGAGCGAAAAAACAGAGCGAATCATTTAATTGGTGTTCTAAATAATGCCTATGTTTTCAATGAGAAAACCTATGAAGTATCCCGGCCTAATTGAAAGAGGTTTTTAACCTGCAACTTGCTGCGAATTTGGGGAGGGTGTGGGAGTATTCGGTGGTAGTTGGGCAAGATGTCACCTCAACTATTTTGCGAAATGCGTTTTTCCAAAGAGTGTGTTAGGTATATATTGTCTGAATCATTTTGACTAAAAGAAAGGCTGGCGTGCTTTTGTCTGTTGAATACATATTGACTGCGTCAGACATTCGGCGACTGTCTTATAGTGTACGTTCGAAATTAAATGAAACAAATAGCAATGAGTCTAGATACAGGAAAGTTTAGTAACTAAAGATACAGGATAGATCTAAGAAATATTTGACGTTATGTATCACAATTGGCAGTTACACGGTGCTCTCCCACGTTCATGATAATAATTGGAATTATGGAATGTTAATTTTGTCTACGAATGAGGGAATAATGACTTTCCCTTTGGAATAGACCTGTGTTCTTGAAATATTCACCTGATTACTATTAACAGTTACTGATAAGGGATTGACTTTAATTCAGCAAGGATACTAAACTTAAAACTGATCGTGCTGGATCACTTTTTTTTTAGTCAATTAGAGTTTGTTCAAAGAATTTGAAAATTAAGGTGGCGTTAAACCGTACATTTATCAGTGCAGTGATCTGGATTCTTCCAAAAGCTCCAGGTGGGCCCTTGTTTTCAAGAAAGGTCTAATTATTTAAGGCAATGCTACGAAAGAAAACGTTTCGTTGCCTTCAAGTTTCGAGTTAGAATTACGCCGGTTTTTTTGTTACTAAATGGATTCCGAGATGTAACTGTTACGTGCCAATAGCAAACAGTTCTTAGTAAACGATTAGGCTTCTTTCTCTCACCATAAATTTGCATACCTAGTACTGTTATTTATACGCTTGATAGAACTAGCGTGCATTTTAATTCTTCATTGGACAACTCAATACTCTATTTTCTGGTCATGGTAAATAGCAACAGTTCGAAAACGTTGTCGGTTGTAAATCGACCCAGAGTGTTCTCCCCAACGACGGAAGACGTTTGATTGGAATTCTACATAGTACAGAGTGATACATGATACGGTATAGTTTTCCCTTGATACTTGCATTGATAGCTTGCGGACAAACTTGATCTGCTAAAGCGTCCTTGGAAAAACGGCAAACACTGTCAATGCTTTTGTGAATTCATCTGTTGTGCTAGCATCACAAAACTCCGGATCCTACAGTTCTTAGGGAGCCATACGTTTTCAAAGGACTAGGCTACACTCTTCACTTAAACTACTTGAACTTAATTTCCGACCTTCATGGATAGCCATAAGTATCAGGCCATGTGTGTGTCACATCTCTGCAGCCGATTCCCTTTCAAGGAAATTAGACACTTCATCACCAGTTCTTAACCCATTGAATTGTTGTATCAATGTCTGATCCATGAAACCAGAAAAATTCACTTTTGTCTTGTATATCTCGGATCGGGTGCTCTCGTGGTGCGATCTCTCTTTGTCTCTGGATACAGTGCCGTCATACTTATGCAACCCTGCAGCAATGGATGAGAGCGCATTCGGTTCGCTATGACTCCTAAACCTAGTTTGATTTGTCTCCAGGGTCTTGTCTTTCTCTGAGAAATTACTAACTTGATCAACAGTCCTTGACTCATTGCTTTCTGGTATCAACGTGTGATTCACGATGCTAGAAAAACTTACTCTCCTCTTTTTCCTAGTGTCAGCAGCTTGGGCGGTTGTAGAATGCGACCTCTCGCTGGAAGCAGTGTTTTTGTATTTTTGTAGTAAACCAGTATTGGATGCACGAATTTGCGGTTCGCTGTGCCTTCTTCTCGTTGAATGATCTTGACTTGGTCTCTCGTCTTGTATACGTTTCAGATTATGATAAATAACTGCAAAGGACCTTTGTATATCTCGTTCATATCTTGAATTATTTTTCACTTTTTCTCCATTCAACTTATCCATGCCTCTGTACTGATTTAAGGAATAAAAAAGGCGAATTGTAATAATCACTCCCTGGTTCACTTGTACAACCTTACCGCACCTTACTGCTTTCGAATGCCAATGTTGAACGCCGATCAATTAAGAGTCTTGCAATCCCTCCCTGCTGCTTTAGGCAATTCTAAAGTGGTAAGTGCTTTTGGTCTTTGTTAAATGCTCAATTATAGCACTGAGGCGGATACAATAAACAGATTGTTTTGCTGATAAAAGGCTATTAATGGAAAAGTAATAACCTCGACGTTGAGTTGTTTACGGCGGTTATGAAATCGGCCCGTTATTTGTCAGACACTGGCATCCTTATGAGCTTTATTGCTTTTATGCAAAGCCTAAAAGAGACATGCTAAAGAGACTCACCCAGGCTTGTGTTTTTGGCAATTAAGAACCTAACATGCCTTCGGTTGGAGTCTTGCTGAGATGTCACATTAAGCCACCGAACTGTGTACGCATTTATACAAGCTGTTAAGAACGATCGAACTTTGAGGCTCCATTCGGAGTCGACCGGTAAAATGGTTTATCTGAAAAATATTTAACATGAATTTTAAGGGAATGGTTACAAGGACACGATATCTCATTGAGAATCTCGAGTTTTTTTATCGAGCATCTGACTTAAGAAAACTGAAATATCCCCCTATCTAGCTTTTAATAAGAGGAAACGGGTTCTGCAGACCCCCTCCTTCTTTCCCCCTCTTCCCTCAAAGCGTTTGCTATGTTTAGGACTGTGCAGGTGGAGAAAAAAGCTATAAAAGTGTGACCATACCGTTCAGAGGAGCACTTTCCAATGGGAACGATGTGCATTCTATTTTTTGGAGTCTTTCCTAAATTTTTCCTAAGGATTTGCGTCTGTTATGAATGCCTGCTGATCATCTGAACTGTTCACCTATAATTGGAAAGAAAATGAAAAGGCCGCCTTTTGTGCGGCAATGCACAATGTTCAGTCTGCCCATAAGTCAGTAATATCCGTTATAGCACTGCTATTTTTTAATTGTTTAGCCTTAAGAATGAAGGGTTGTCAGATGTCTTTGATCGTTTAATGAAAGTTCCAGACAAAATGAGATTACCACTGACCGGAACGACTTTGTATTGTCGCTTTTTTTTCTTTTCGTTTTGGTGTTCAATTCGTTACCAACTTGAGGCCTAAGTTTGTTTTACATTCCTTCGTTCGTTGATTGATTGATTCATTTGTCCAGTGTAATTTGTTTGTTTTCCTTCGAGTCATTTTTGATTCGATTATTTATATTTCAAAGAAGTGGCAACTGTGTAACTTAATAACCTTTGAGGCCCATGTCATATTTCTCATTTTACTTCAGGATCAAGAAGTTCCACTATGAAGTTTAACTCTTCCTTCACTTCACATCTGCGGTGGTGTGAAATGCAAATTTAGGTGTCTTTGATTCGTGGCATATTGTTGAATCCAGCTTCTTTTGAAGTAAACGTGATACAAATGATCTCATAAACAACACCAATTCCGGGAGGGGGTACTCCCTTATATGGGCTATATAGGTATGTGCGGCCCCAAATGGTATGGTCTTTTAGCCGTTTTGGTCATAAATAGGGTATCGATTTTAGCCATTTTGCCGCCGTTTTGGTAATAAATAGGGTACCGATTTTTGCGCTCTGGTCTTGAATTGTTTTTTTTTTTTTTTTTTTTTTTTGTTTTTTTTAGAAGAAGCTACTTCTTCATCATGATGTTTACGGCAACTGTGTAAGTGCCGCAACGGCTTGTCACGCGCCAGGCTTCAGGAGTTTTTGAACTGAAGTTGACCAGACACTATAAACTTAAGAATTTTTGGTCAGGTCATAAATAGGGTAGGGAAAATCGTTGCACTAAACCGATCTAAATCGTAAACGGTTATACACTGCTTTAATCTTAGTTTTGTCAACTTAATTTGATAGGTTAACTCAACCAAGACCTTGCGGTCTAAATGTTTTAGTTTCCATCATAGTTTTTATTTGGGCGAGACAACTGTGCTCAAGATTTCACCGATAATTTTAGTAAATGTTTAAATATCGATACTCAAGCTACTTTGACAAGGTGGTAACCCTGAAGACCGCAATAACGAGTGAGTCGTATATACAAAGCTACGTCATACTTTTCATTTGACTGCTGCTGCTAAACCATAAAGAACAGAAAAAGCTGGAAACATAGTGGTTCAGTTAAAACTTGTATTGAAACGACTTACAGTATTGTGGAATGTGGTCACAGCTGCGGACAGATAATCACTTTCTATATATATATATTAAATGATAAGATTTTAATTAGTACAAAGTTGTTAATTGCCTTTTCATTGCCTCTTGGTCTCATGCATGAAGCATAGCGTGACAGCCTGCCTCAAGACAGATCTCTAAAAGTTCGTATCACTCGACTGTTCTCAAAATCCTTTCACTGGTTCGATGAACCACAATACCGATTTTTTTATTGTTCGTTAACAACTTGCCTGATACCAGTGATTCCGCATTCGGGGTAGTATGCTTTGCCGACGATACGAAAATCTTTAGGACAATTATTTCTGTGAAGGATACTAAGACCCGAAGGCTAATTTAAACAACCTTGTTGCTTGGTCAGAATAATAATAATAATAATAATAATAATAATAATAATAAGGAGCCCTGGCAGCTTAAGACATCTCAGGCTGTTAGGGCTCTCCTCAAGAAAAGAAACTGGAGCGCCCCAGGGCCCAACAAGCTCGTAAACTATTGGTGGAAGCGTGCGCGTGCACTTCATGACGGAGTCACACGGGCGTTCTTGGCGATCTCTGAGAGTGAAGAGAAGTTTCCTGGATGGTTCTCCGAGGGAAAAACAAGTCTCCTACCGAAACCAGGAGATTTCTGATGTGAAAATCAGAAAGCCTATAACGTGCTTGAATAACATATACAAGTGGTTCACATCCTGCCTTCAAAGCCCTATGGATAGTCACCTGAAAGAATTCGATCTAATGGAGGGACAACAGAGAGGCGCCAGAGCTGGCTGTAGCGGCACGACAGACAATCTATGGATAGAGAGAATGGTGACTCTTGACTGTCACAGGGGTAAGAGAAACCTTAGCATGGCCTGGGTAGACGTTAGGAAAGCCTATGATTCGGTCGACCATACCTGGTTGGCCAAAGTTATGAGGATCCATCGCTTTCGTAAGTGGTTATGTGGAACCATTAGTCATCTTGCAGTTAGCTGGAATACCAAGATTGTTGCTGTCACGAAGCAGGGACCTGAGATCTCCCGTTCGATCTGGTTTCTCAAGGGGTTACCTCAAGGCGACGCTCTCTGTCCGCGCCTCTTTACCTTGTGCCTAAGCCCAGTAGCCTGGTTACTAGGTGCCACCGAGGGATATAGGCCTTCAAAGCCTATAGGAACAAAGGTAACCCACCTGTTATATATAGACGATTTTAAGGCGTTTGCATCGACTGGGGCCAAGCTGAACAGAGTTTTCAGGTCTGCTAGCAACGCCATGCAGGATATGGGCTTACATTGGAACCCTAAGAAATGCAATGTCCTTCACGTCAAAAGGGGCAACCAAGTGCAAGATGCGGTGGGGACGAAGCTGGACCAGTCATCAGTGGTTGAGAGTCTCAAGCCAGGGACCAGTTATAAGTTCTTAGGAGTTCAAGAAACAGTGACACAAGATGAAAAGCTGGCCCTTGAGTGCGCAGCCAAGGTGTATCTGAAAAGGCTATCGGTGAAATGGTCTAGTCCTCTGTCAGATATAAACCGAGTAAGAGCCAGCAACCAGTACACAATGCCAGTCCTAACCTATCTGATGTGGACTCAACACTGGCCAATCACAGAACTGCGAGTTATCGACAGAGAGGCTAGAAAGATCATCTGTGAAAACGGTGGAAAACATCCCTTAAGCTCGACGGCGATAATGTATTTGGCAAGAGAAAAAGGAGGGCGTGGCTTGCGCTCGGTTGAGCGCGAATACAAGTTAACCAAGATCAAGGCAGCAATAAAGCTCTGTCAGAACATGGATCCCTCTATGAGGGCAGTGCAACAGTACGAAGAGAGGGCGGTAGAGAAGGGACACACTTCACTGATGAAGGAAGCGCATAAGTTTGCCGAGGAACTGGGCATGAGCCTGTCTTTGGAGTACCCTCAACCGTCGTGCTGGTCCGTGAGCGATCCTGAGACGGAGATTCAGGGGCCAAAGGTCAAAGAACATCTCAAGAAGGCAGATATGGAGAAGCTGAAAGAGATGATCAAAGAGGAGAAGTGGCATGGACGGTTTTTGCAGGCTAGGTGGCAGGATAGCGAGCTAAATCAGAGTGGATGTTTTGCTTGGCTGCGTGATTGGACCTGTGCTCCTACCCATACCATCGCTGGGGTAATGGAGTTGTACGAGCAGCTTACGCCTACTAAGATGTACACAGTCCACAAAACAGGTGTAGAACAGGGCGACGTCACGTGTAGACTGTGTGGGAAATCTCCTGAGACGCTTGCGCATGTGCTAGCGGGTTGCTCTGCTCTGGCCCAGTCTAAGTACCTAGTAAGACACAACGCAGCACTGAAAGTCCTCTTTTTCGAGATGACGGGGGATCTGAGGCTAATTGATTCAGTCCCTCCCTGGTACTCGTGTGCAGTGCCCAAACCAGGCTATGAGTCATCTGAGGCATTAGCGTTTTAGGATGTTCCAGTTTATGCTGAACATACCATCGTCAAGGCTAACAGAGTGGAAACCAAGAATAAGAAGGTTTGGGCTGTGGAGATGTCCTGTCCGTGGATGGAGCATCGGGAAAAGAAGTCTGAGGAGAAGACGGTCAAGTACGGGCCACGGAGATTCGAGCTGAAGAAGCGGTTCCCTGGCTATGACGTTGAACAATGTAACATCATCATTGACGTGCTTGGGGGATGGTCAAGGGATGTAGACCTGACAATGAGGAAGCTTTTTGGCAGCAGGGGTTATGACTTATTGAGAAGGATGCAGAAGGCTACCATCTCGAGTTCTCTCAACAAAGTGAGAACTTTCAAAGCTACCGTCAATTGACTTTCCTTTAGGGAATAGCGTAGAAGCTCCATATAGTTTTTGTGTCGGAGAACTTTTATATTTTATGAGATTTTTATATTTTAACGCTATTTTATTTTAACTCAGCAGTTTTCTTTTTATAGTTCCTTAACATCGCATAGGTTACGCTGCGCGCCCTGTGTGGTTCTATTTTAGCATACATACGTTTTGTAACTGCACATAATAATAATAATAATAATAATAATAATAATAATAATAATAATAATAATAATAATAATAATAATAACTTTTATCTACCCTCGGCAGTGTTTATAGCACAAGTGCTAGTGGGGCCGAGCATTAAACTTCACAAAGAAATAATTTAAATTGAACATAACATGGTCAAAAATTCCAACTGGCAGGAGGAAGACCATCTGGCTATTTACAAGCGCGGCCGAGGAGTTGAACTCAGGGCTACTGAGAAACAACTCCGGCTAGCGATCAGAGCGGGACTTGAACCCGGGACCACCGGATTCAAGTCCGGCGCCCTAACCACTCGCCCACGCTGCCTCCCACTTAGAATCATAACTTAGAATCATAAGCTCTAAAGTGCAACCAAAAACAGTGCAAGTTCCAGCGAATTACCAGGAAGAGGAATCCTATAAAGGGTACAGCTCTAGACGATAATACCGAAGAGAAATATCCGAGTGTCTGGATTTCAAGTAAACGCGCATGGTCAAAACAAGTCCACCAACAATTCTCTTGAAGGCCAACAAGCTACTGGGGCTCGTTCATAGAACCTCGGAGTATATCAACAACACTGATACACGTCGCACTCCGGTAGCTGGCCTTTGTTCGTTCCCGCTTGGGCTACGCAACGCAGGTGTGGGATCTACATGCAGTCGATCGAACTGATAAACTGATGCATGGAACGATTATAGAGAAGGGCTACTAAATGTATCTTAATGCTACACTTGCAAACAGAAATGTCATGCAAAGGCTCATACAATGCATCCTTTTACCAGTTAACTAATGGCTCGAGTTTATGGACTTGGTATTTTTTCATAAGGAACGCCCCTCAACGGTTTAAGCGACTTCGACAAGGGAATCCTACCACTCCCTAGTGGTCAGTTAGAGTAACAATATCATCTCATAATCAAGACATCACTACCCTTGTCCTAAAGAAATGCAAGACTCTAACATTTCAACGTTCAATCTTCACTCGCTCGTGCAGGGTTTGGAACTTAGTGCCATCTTCCATCAGGGACAGTTCCTTCCACTGAAAGTCTTGAGAGACAAATCATATGAATACAAAATAAATGCCGGCCTTTACAATCGACTTTGAACCTGAATAGCTTTTTTGATATTTAAGCAAACGCCATGAAACCTCAGGACTTTTTCCGAAAATTATCTACGCAAAATGTTTATGTTATTGGTTAGTGTTAATTGACTTTGACGTTACCATGGCAATGACTTTTGACAGATAATAAAATAAAATAAAAATTTAAATAATATAAATTGCGTACGAACAAATGCCAACAGAAATTAACACTAATGAACAGGAATTACGAAACGAATTATTTTCTACGTTCAGGTACACATAATAATGTAATTTATGGACGGTGCCTCCCTTTGTTACTGCGCATATGTTATGCGCATCTCGGGATTTTCCGAGAAACTTGGGCTACCTATGATACAGGAATACTTTTCCGCGGCTTATAACTATGTGAGAAAACAAATAACTGTGAACTGCAGGGATGCCGTGGCAACTGTAGAAAGGAATCGGAATGGACCCGGCTAAATCTGCAGACGTCATGGACACGATTTTCCAATTAAATGCTCCTTTCTGGTGCACAGGCGGCACTGTCAGTTTAAACTGGTGCCTTTTCCATATGAACTGCTATAAATGTGGCATCTGAGTTTGCCGTTGACTCGTCTTGAATGTCGAACTTGATTATCCTCCATGTTTTCTATTTTAGCTAATATTGAGTGGGAGTTGCTTGGCACGAACATGCCGTTACTTCTCTGTCTAGTAAATATATTCTCATCGCCAAGCCATAGCTCCCTTTAAAGCTTAGTGAGCTCCAATGTACTCTTTAACGGACTGAATTCTACTTAAACTGCTTATATGTTTTTTTCACAATGCAATTCTTCCACGAACCACAACGGAATATGATGTTAACGACGGAATTGACTTGATTTGGCAGCAATTTCAGTTGGCTCTCGAAATTGACACATATTGCTTAATAATATAGTTGAGGAAAACCTTGCCTCGCGTGCCCAAAATGTATTGATTGACTTTATTTCTGTTGAACTTTATAAGTCGTTTACATTTATCAAACAAATCATTTGTTTTTATACAGCGCTTCACATGTATAATAGACTGTATGAAAATGGATATTACAGGTTAGCGGAAAGGGCATACCGAACTTAAAAGTTAGTTGAGCAGAACCACCTCAGTCAACCACAACTATCCACAGTTGGATTTTGAAAGCAGTTTATGAGCAAAATTCGTTTTTATCACTATAATCGGTAAGGCAATTTATTAAGCTTTAATTTGAAATATAGCTTGTTGGGGTTTGAAGAAAAGTTAAGATTTCGCCGCTGGTGAAAGGTGCCACTGTTTCGTACAAGTGTGCTATTGTAAATAAAGTCCGTCTGAGGGCCGGGATTGTAACCGGATCAGCACGATAAGGGCTAAGAACATAAAGAACGTTTGGTTTTATCAACTGAATTGATAACTATAGATACATTGGACACCGCAAAGAAATACAAAAGCTGACGTCTCGAAGACTAGCCCTTGGTCGTATCAAGGACTTGTAGGTTGTGCGTGGTTGAGGTTTTAGTTGTGGTGGTTGTGTGTGTGGTGCTATGCTATTGGTGGAAGCATGGTAACAAGAAAAACAAGAATTCGTCAGTTAAATAAAAAAACATTCGCTGATTCCTTGGTGATTAAGACTGATGATTTGAAAGACGAATTTTTGTTCCAAGTTTTGGCGTCTTTCTGTGTTGCAAATTGGATTTATCCCACTTTTCAAAAACGTCCGACAACAACCACACTTGAGTTAATTTAGAACCTGAACAAATAAGTTACGAGTTGTCAGATTGTAATAAACTTAAAAGTTTCGTTGCTTAGTCTTGCTTTCAGTCTACTTTAATAGACCGCAAAAAAATCAAGAGTTTGTGGTCACGGTCTAAATGTTTTTTTCAATAACATATAGACTACAATCTCTTTCTAGCCGGTGCTGTGAATGGATCATACTCATTGGTTAGCATGGAGATGTAACCGTGAACTGATCTTAGCAGTATACCCGAGGCACTTTGATAAGGAACCAAGGAAAATCACATTTCGTGCAAATGGTAATCCATGACACGTCACCTGCACGTGACCCTTCTTTTTCGCTACTAACTGAAGCCAAAACAACATGACGCTGCAAAACCAGGTGAGTGATTTCAGCATGGCCTATGTTGAAATCACTGGTTTTGCAGCGTCATGTGCACCTACGACAAACAGTTGAGATTAAAAAAAAGATTATTTTTAAATGATTACACACGCGTTCATCACTTTTTAGTTCTATCTCGGTTTAAAATACGACACATAGGCCGATCGTCTGCCTCAAAGCTTTCTCTAACTTCAAATTAATGGTTATTTTTTCTTGATATCGTTTTACCCCACCATTTGACGAAAAACTGTAGGGTGTTCCTCTTATTTTCTTTAAATACTTCACGGAAAGTAATATCTTTTTTAATATTTGTTTTATTGACTAAACCTCGCTAACTGATCTGGTCGTGGCATTTTAGAGTGTCGAAGAGTGAGTTAAAAGCTGCGACAAACAAGTGCCTGGTACCAGAGTTTATTAACAAAAAACGATAAAAAATGATTGCATCATTAAATGACTGTAATCTTGCAATATACACACAAAAAAAATACAAAAATTCTATATATACAAACTCAGCGTTACCGTCTGCCTCAAGGCTCCAGACAGCGTCTTCTTATGAATTCGGTTTTTGACATCATTTTATTGATTGGATGAACCGCTTTACCACTTTGAAAGAGCGCGCGCAGTCGTCGTTTTGAATGAAAGAGTCGACAGTGAGTAATATTGTCCAACATCTGTTTCGTGGATGGTGTAAACACCCTTAGCTGGGAATTGTCAGCCGTTTGCCTAGCCACTATTTTTAGCAGGTTTACATGATGTAATTAATCGTGTAAAATTACTTATTGCGTCAGAGCAATTACAAAGCAGAAATGAACGATAAATAAACAGTTATTGCGACACGAACAAATTGATCACGTACATCATGCAGCTAGGGACACCCAGCGGTTCATTTCGGTGGATTTCTGTTCGGATGGGCTTAATCCCCTCAGAATTACGGATTTTACTGTAAAGAGAAACTAAAATTTTCTTCAATAAATTATCATCTCAAAATTTAGTAAACTAATTCCTCTTGTTTTCGGAGGGGTAAATATGCCGTTAAAAATGCGAAATATGGTCAGCTATCATTTTTCCTAAAGCTCTTAAATTCGGCTCTTAAATTCGGGGAATATGATTCTGTTTCCTAAAACTTTCTGCAACTACAGTTTTCAACTAAAGCAACCCAACCTATCAAACTGTATTAGCTGACGTACACAAATGTGTCTTTAAACGACCAGAAAACGATCTGGGGACACAAGAGACAGCTGATAAATAATTTTTAAGCGTAATTGTCTGAGCAAAGACTTCTTAACATGCCTGACAAAAAATTGCACAGTAAATAATTTAATTACTGTAAACGGGATGCTACTGAAAATCCAATGCATTGATAAGATTAGTCGATAGAGAGCCACGGCTGTGCGGGTTAATTTGAAATGGTAATGAAGTACGTTTTCATGAAAAGTTAATAGCGCGTTTCAGTGAACGAAACTGTTGGATTTTTTAAAAACTCGGCATGCTTTAAAACTGTCACTGAAGAGAACATTGTCGAACTCAACATAACAGAGTGTCCTCGCTAACTTTTCAAATCGATCAGTTCGTTCACATGTTTCAGTTAGACACTGGATTAGAAAAAGTCACCTTTGTTTTAAACAACTGTGAACCGCAGGAATGCTGTGGCAAATCAAAATGGGTCCGATCAAGTTTGCAGACATCACGGTTATCCAACAAAATCCTTCTTTCTGGCGTAGTACCGCGCAGTTCGCTTCCACTCCTCTCTATTCCTTTCTTGTCGTCTTGAAGCCTCTTTATGTTGTGATAGATAATAGTCAAAAACTTGTTCATGTCTTTCTCATAAGAAGTAGAAGTACGGCATCTTTGTTTACCCTTGGTTCGTCTTGAATGATGAACTTGCTTGTCCTCGATGTTTCCCATTTTGTTGACTGTTTAATAAGGCACGAGCTAACGCCTGTCTTGTCCCTCGCCAAATTTCCCAGTAAATTAAACTCTGTTTGTACAACGATATCGCAGTGCACATGAAAGTGCTGCATCCATCCGTATTAGTTCCCTTTTGTTTTTTTCCTCGTGCGTTTCACAATTAAACTACAAAAGAGAATCTGATATAAACACCGTAACTAGATAGTGCGGCAGTTTTGTTCGCTGGATCTCTATGAGCGCAGTGTTGGATCAAAACGTTTGTGAACCTTTGAACGTTGACACTAATTAAAATAAAAACTTGCCTCTAGCATTCGGAGAAATATTGTATTGATGTTAATTCTGTTTTAACTGAAGTAGTTTCTTAATGAAGCAAATCATTTCCTTTTATACCAAGTACTCCACATGCATTGCATACTGTACAAAAAAAATCTTATTTTTTCTAATCGTTTACGGCAACGAGTATATGCATTTCCCCTATGTCAACAATTCAAAACCTAATATTTAGGGGAGTTGTAGACAATCAAATTGTAGATCTGAGGTAAGATCATGTCTGAGATCACGCGACCCAGAGCTTGGCAAAGCGTTTTGAGTTTGCCCTAACCGCGGTTACGCAAAAAAATAAATAAATACATAAAAATAACGTAGTTCCAGTGTCCATGCATATTAGACTCTTTCTATGTGCTCGTTTCGCTCTTGGCAAGATTCTAATGTATCTTGAAGTGAAACCACAAAAGCATGCATGGTGTAACGGGTGGAATCAGGAAAACCAAGTCAAGGTTAAATTTCAACCACAAAGTTGATTAAGATTGATTCTATACAGTCTGCCTTTCACTCATGAGTAAACAGAATAAATAGCAGCTTTCGTTATCCATGAATGAGCAATTTCTGGGACGTGACACATGAAATGGGAATTACGTCAGGATTTCTAAATTTTAATTTCTTTCCAAACGGCGGCCTCTTTGAGTGTACGGGCTACAAAGTTCCTTCTTAATCTGCCCGTTAAGAAACTTGTAAGGATAGGCTTATCAAACCGGATACCTTCTCGCCATTTTCAACTAGCTTGCACAACTATAGATATCGTGTCTTTCCGTTCATAGCTGTATCTGCTCCTTTCTTCCATAAATTACCACCTTACAGCTACGCACGCCCACTGGCTCAGCAAACCAGATATACAAGCTTCAGAATAACCCCCTTTTATAAGATAGCTTCCTTTCAAAGGCGTTTCTGGGGCAGAGCTACTCGAATATGGAATTCCTTAGCCCGGCTCTCCATTCACTATTTACTTAATTGATCACTCGAAGGCAATCTGAATCATTATACGCAGTCGAGCTGTCCAAGTCTCTTACGACCCTGAAGACCCTCGATCTTTATCTAGTTTATCCTACATAATTTAATCCTTTTTATGTGTTCTAGGCCCGCAGCAACTGGCTTGAGCTGTTGTTGCGGCGTCCCCTCCTCTAACGTTTTTGCATCGCCTTGCATTCACAGTATTGTTCCTGGCGAAGCTAATAATATAAAATTAAATGACCAATTATTTAAATGATTACAAAATCGTTATTCGCCTTCTAATTACGTCTTAGTATAATGTACGAAACACAACCGCTTGATCGTCTGCCTTAAGGTTCTTTCCAACTTCACATTGATAAGTATTCTTCACATCGTTTTACGGATTGGATAAAAAGCTTTAAATACGGCTTCACCGAAGGGCGTACCCCTTTTATTGCTCTAAATATCTGATGGCGAGTTACATTTTTTAATATCAGTTTCAATGACTAAACCTTGCAACTTGATTCGCGATCAGTCATGACATTGTAGAGTGAGTTAAGAGATGCGACTAGCAGTTACGCGGTATCCCGAATAAAGAATGCCTATATCTAAATTATTGTAATATTTTAAACGAATTTTAATTACTTATCAATTTAGTCTACGAAATGCAGGGTGACCAGGTCCCTCAAGGTTCTTTATAGCTTCTTTTTATTAATTGTTTTCGACATCTATTGAGTCGAGTTGGATGAACCGTTTTTACCGCTTTGGTTTTTTTTTTTTCATTTTTTTAGTACAATGAAAAGGAGTACTAAATATAATACAGATTAAAACTTCCGTGGCTCATTGATTGTGATTGAATACAAATTAATATAAATTGCGTAAGAACAAATACCACAGAAGTTAACTACGATGATTAGTAAATTATAAATAGGTATTGCAACACGAATGAATTTGCCACGTGCACAGCAACAAATCTAATTCATATCGTTATGACTGGCATCCTTTGATTTTGCATTTCTTATTATCTGCTAAACTATAGAAAATCCAAAGGATTTATATGAGTAATGCAGAGTGCAACACCTTTTTTAGCTAATCTTAAATGATAATGCGCGAGGAAATTTTCATGAAAAGTTAACAGCTCTTCTCATGAAGAGACACAAAATGTGAGACTGACTTAAAAGATAAATTGCCCAACTCGATAGAACTTTGCCCTCCGACTAGCTTTTCAAATCGATCAGTCAGTTCATTATATTTCAGCTGGAAATGTTTCATTATTTTTCCAGTGGAATGGAAAAAGTTACCTTCCTTTTAGACGATTTCGGACTGAGGGAGTCCTGTTGCAACTGAAGAGAGAAGTCGGAATGGGCCCGGGAATGTTCGCAGACATCAGTAACTTGGTTTTCCGTCTGTAGTGGTATGCTTTCAGGTGCACCGCACAGTTTTAACTGATGTGGAACGCTGTCACTCCTCTTTATACCTTTCTTGTCGTCTTGAAGCCTCTTAATATTGTGATAGATGATAGTCAAAAACTTTTTCATGTTTTTCTCATAGAAAGTAGAGGTGTGACATCTTTGTCTGCCTTGGACTCGTCTTGAATGACGAACTTGCTTGTTCTCGATGGTTTCCATGTTGGTTCGCTAAACAGGCACGAGCTAACTGCTAACTCATAACTCAGCCACGGTACCTAAATTGGAAATGTCTGTTGCCAAGCAACAGTTGCCATCAGAATGACCTCGTTTTGGACGTTTACCACACAAGTACCGTATCATGCGGTGTTCCTTTTCCCGTTTCATAATATAGCGCGTTTCACAACTGAACCACAACTGATGTATGATGCTTAACGCAGTTACTTGAAGTTTGGCGTCATTCTCCGCTCTGTGTCTATCTCTTAGCACCGTGGTAGATAATGTAATTTGAAAGTATCTCAAAGTTATTACTAATTAATTGGAAAATGTCCCTCGAGCGTTCGGGAAAATGTTGCATTAATGCTAATTTAGTTTAATGTAAGTCGTTTATGCATCAAGCAAATAATTCCTTTTCTTGAGTGCCTCACATTATAGACCGTACAAATAAGGGGTTAATGGGATACCAAGCTTAAAATACTTTAGTTTGGCTAACGACCTCAAACTATCTTAACCACCGCGAATGAAAACATAACCTGATCTGTCTTAGTGTGGTAGCGCAATCAGAATCATCTCAATGAAAAAGAATTGAGTTGTTATATAGTTTAGTGATACAAGTAATAATTTTCATTTTGTAACAGCACTGGTTTACTAATATTAAAATTAATTAAACACTAAGTTCCTCTTCACTTTTTCAATGACCGTTCCGCGTCAGGTCCACGACAAGCAAGTGTATAATTTCCCTTACGTCAATGAGTGATTCGTAATACAGTGGAACCTCTGCCAACGGTGTGTAACAAAGGCCTCGTTTTTGTTCCAGCTGACAATCCATACATTTACCCTTATTTTAACCTCTCCACACCAGCCCGAACGTCTCCCCGATCTATGGTGTTTCGGCCACGAAAACGTAATTCAGTCCCTATATTAACCTCTTTGTAACGAAGCAAACCAGCGGACGAATTGCGTATAAAAATACTACATACGTAGATACTGTTAAGTTGAGCAAAAGTCACGAAACAAGATGTCAGTCGTGGTCCGGTGCTTGACCTAACGCACGTGCGTGTTTTAATAAGGAAAAGTTTAGGTTAATCGAGTGTGGCCACATAGATCAAAACGGGTTTACAGTATCCTGATGGAGCAGCGTTTGTTTCAATTCAAGTATTTTTACTCGTCCTCAGTACTGAGGACTATTATATCTAAATATTTACACTATTTCCAAAACAGTGCAATCTTTATGCAACATTTATAAGTTATTTGAACAACATGCTGCTTTTATGCATTTCAGTGGTAATCTGTTGCGCGATTTTGGTACAGTTCGTTATTTCTAGCTTGATCGACACTCAGATAAAAAGGATTGTCATTGCCACGAGCTTTGAAGTTCGGCTTATGCCAGCAGCCACAAGAAATTCATACTTTAATTAGATTCGATGGGTGGTGCCCCAATTGCACCCAAATCTCCCCAGAACGTCCACCTCTCTACAAGGACCAGAAAATTGTAAACGTCACCAGGGTGGCTCTTGCATAGAGATCCGACTCTATTCATTGTAATTACAGCCACCAAGAAGGTAGATGAAGTAAAATCATTTCGAAATCACAATACCTAGAACCACAGGCAGCCCAAGCTCGCGTCACTAGAGAGCGTGTAATAATTAATTACTGGTGGGACGATGACCTTTGAGTGTAAGCGGTATTGGGCTACAAGCAGCCGTTGAAAATTTAAACGCGTCATAATGACTTTGTATGGGACATAAACTACTGTCGATTCCGAAGCTTAAATAACCCTGAATTTAACTTTCATTCAATAAAGTGAAAACTGAAACTGACTCATCTCTGAAAAACCCTTTTAGGGAGTTGCAAATAAAGTATGTATGTAGTATGTAAAGTATGTGTATTCTTGCGCGTTTGGGGATTATTTTACTGTTTCGGGCATTGTTTGAAATCACTGTCATTACCGTCATAAGACGGAGGGGAATGACAGTGATTCTAAACGATGCCTGAAACGGTAAAATAATCCCCAAACGCGCAATGTGAGTGGCGAATTTCAGTGTAGAGTATCCACTATCGTCAAAAGCGCAAACGTAACCTTATGAACATGAAGAGTAAGTTTCGATCTAAAGCAGGGTCTGGTTAAATGCTATGATCTTGTAAGTTTTCAGCGTTTTATCATTATTTTCTCGTTGAGGTTTTACACAATCCAAAAATGCCTCAATGGGTTCACAATGGGCGGCCACATCACTCCTTCAGATTTGTTTAATGTATTGTAGGGTGTTAATAAAGAAGACAAAAGGGGAAAATGATAATTTTGCAAAAATTGATTGAAATCAAGGAATTTATAGATGGACACTAAAACAGCCCGCTAAAAATCCGAAGTACGCTCACCGCCCGGCCCGAATCAGCCGAATGTCTGGTCGCCGTTGTGTACAAAGCATTTATCCCTCTTTCCTAAGTCCCATCCTATTTCCTGAAAATTAAACCAGAACCCCCCTTAATTGTAAGAAAATAAAATAAAGTAAGTTAAAAACTGGCTGATTCTACCAAACCAGCCAATTGGCTTTTAATTTCGCTAGAAATGGACTGATCTCATCTTAGCTGCAGATGTATTAGCAATTTCAATGTAAAGTGTTGCAACACTCATCCTTCGTGTAACCAATGCTAGTGTTCTCCCCATTCCCAAAATCCAGAGAAAGTGTCGGTCATTTAAACAAGTTCAGATCACGTCTACTAAAAAAAAAGCCGGCTTCAATCTGGCTGACCCGAATACTTTTAGATTTTAGATATTGTCTTCTGTGAGCATTATGCAAAAGGTAAAATGACCCAGTTGGAAACAGGTACAAAGGTTAATTGTCTTAAACTGTGGTCTAAGTCATTTCAACAATCGTCTCTTAGTAATTTTCTATCCTGACAAGTCAAGAAATGCGAACTGGATTGCTGCGAGAAAACGAACTTAAAGTCTTTCTTTTCATTTATATTATTGGTTGATAAATAATAATATAATAATAATAATAATAATAATAATAATAATAATAATAATAATAATAATAATAATAATAATAATAATAATAATGTTGTTGTTAATGTTTGTAATCGCATAAAAATTATATCATTTACCGAGGCCGAAACTTGTTTCTCAGTTTGTTTCCGTCCCGAGGACTTGACTTGAAGGGAACATCAACTGAGCAGGGCCGTAGCCAGTATGAGGCAAACCGAGGCACTTGCCTCAGTCATTGTTGACAAATTCACAAACAGTTAAATAAGTAAAAAAAAAATGTTAACGTAACATGATATTATGTTGAATGATAACGCGAATCAGGCAGTGCCCTGAATTACAGGTGAGAAAAATTAAGCAAAAATTCATGCCAACCAGGCAGCGGCTTCCCAAAGAAACCTGTCTTGTTTTCATGTGTTTTCATGTGTCTTCTCTGTTCTGAGTGAGAAAAATCTATCAAAATGCAGCGTTCTATCAACAGCTTTTTTCAAAAAAAGCGGAAAGTAGTTGCTCTCATAACATGCTTTCAGTTCTTCTCAATAATCGAACCAAAATTTAACCTTGTTTTGGCATTACTAGTATTCAGCGAAGCAACTTTGTCTTTCATTCCATCTAGTAGAGATGGTGGTGTCAGTGAAAAAGCCACCGGAGATGGTCGGAAAGACGTTGTAGAGGCAAAAACCGGGCAGGCGGCAGCGCCACTAAGTACAGGAAGCTGTTCGTGCGAGCGCACGTTAAGCGCTCTCCACAGGTTGAGGACCTGGTGCCGTTCATCGATGGGCTCTAACAGGCTGAAATGCCTTGCATTTAGCCTATGTCCACAGCGAAATCCCTGTGGACCCGCTTGAGCCTCTACAGCGGTGGCATGCTAGTGGGCAGAGGCAAATCGCGCTGGCATTTAACAGCTCACTTCGTTGCCATTTAGAAATGAAAATCCTCAAATGAGAACGGCCGAGACCAAGTTTTATGAGCCTGCGAGACTGAGCACCCCCCCCCCCCCCCCCCTGACCATAAACCCTTCTTTTCACGAAACCTCTGATCAAGCAAACCTGGTTTAGGTCGTTGTTATTTAAGGCCTTCCTATAGAAACAAACTGCCAACAAACACATTAAACAGCCGCATACAAGAACACAGAGCCCCTAAAGAGGCATTTAAATAGCCCCCTTCCCCCTCCCCCCCCCCCCCCCCCCCCACAAAAAAATTCATCTCGATCTCTAGATCTAGACGGCCTTAAGGGCTCTTAGCGGAATTTTTGTCAAATAAGGTTTGATCCCAGTGTTTGTTTAAAGCTAATCATCATAAAGACCCTAAATTGCTAGGCCGGGAATTAAACCATGGATATTGCCTCAGTCCTTATTTTTTTCTGGCTACGGCCCTGCTGAGGAACACAGTAAGAAATTGCAGTAAAATATCTTTAACAACCATCGTTGGTTTTGAACTTTTGTCAATTATTCGAACTTCATGTAAGTCGGCCTGAAATTTCCTTTGAAGAATTCCATGTTAGACAACATTTTTCAATCTTTAGAAAATGTTGGAGAATTGTTAGGCAATGATCGACTTCAGTCAACTTTGAAGATGATCGGTAAATTCTGGAAGATGGGTTGTCAAAAACAAGATTGATTTTTTTTATTATTATTCGTATCAGATTTTACTAAAACAATTGAAGGTAGCTTAGGTAATCTAAAAGCTGGATGAGAAACTGCTTTATGTTGCACGCGTTCACGAATAAAGCTGTTCATTATTGTGGCTACTATAATATTATTATAAATGAAATTAGTAAGGGAAATTCGCTCAAATTTCCATGCTCGTGCCTCTACTCAAATCGTCTTCATCAAGAAGCCTCAGTAAAAACCTAGCAGATCGAGTTAATCATTGTTGAGAAATAATTGCCTGACAAAGGTCGCTTCATTTGGAGTAACATGTTATAATTATATCACTGAGTCTGCGTCTGTTGTTGATAGGTTGGAAGAGATTAAACTTTTTTGATAATCCGGATCTTTCAGCTTTTGTTGATTCAGTCATTCTGGATGTTTACTTTTGTTTTACGTAAGAGGTATTTTAAGTATCCATCTGAGGTGAGGTTTCAACTTTGACAAATTAATCAGATACGTTGCTAAAAATAAAAGCTAATAAGCTTTTTGTCAAATATCAAAGATAAAGACGCCGAACATTGAAGAACTGAAAAGGTTAGAAACTACACCTTATAGTGAATGAAAATTTCTAAACGTGCTTCCAAGTGTTCATTATTAGCACTGAGTGAAAACTGCTAAAACTTAAATTTATCACGGTGACTCGAAGAAGCGTTAAACCGGTAAAACAATTGTCAATTGAACAAAAGGATGTTTTGATTTTTGAAGCATAATATCAACAACTCAACAAGATATTCGAAGTTTTATTGATTGTAAATATCACTTTATTACATATGAGTTGTACAATAACACGAATAATGCGTCCAGACGATTACCTCGTTTACTCAGTGTTAACTGTCTCTTGCGCCAATAATGTACGTGTCTGTCCAGCACTCTGCAATACCACATAATCCGTCCTTTGTGACAAACAAATCTAAAGCTTTCGAAATTTTCAAGGACTTAAATGCTATCGCGTGGTGTAAAACCAGTGTCAGTTGCAGGAGGACAATTTAAACTTCAGTGCCATTGAATAATTCTGCTTCGTTTTTTTCGACTGTTGGGTTCTCGGGCTCGCATATTTTTCCTTCATTTGAAATGTTTGATTTCTTTTCTTCGAGTCGATGGCTCTGACTTGCGCTCCTTGGGCGTTCGTAATGTGAATCGTTGTGGTGAAAGAAGCTTTCATTCACGGCTAAGGGCGATATCTGAGGTGATCGTCGAGCGCTTGGTGCATAATCATCAACAAATCTGACTTTTCTTTCCTGAGATGCCGACTTATGAAATTCATACCCAGAGCTGCTACGCTGGATGAGAGAGCGGCCCGAAGCGTCTTCGCGTTTTAATCTTTCAAAAGGGCGTGCTAAAAAGTCTTCTGATCTGCTCCGTTTCCTTACAGGCAGTTTATGTGTCATATCAGACTTTCTCTCCAGCTCGTCATTGCTGTACCTCCTGGCCAAACTGGGGTCGCTGTTGCTCAAAACGCCGTCTTGAAGCCGTTTAATGTTGTGGAAAATAAGAGTAAATGCGTGGTCCATTTCTTTTTCGTATTTGCTTGAATGCCTTCTGGAGGAGCTGTTATTCATGTCTTGTGTTCCCCTGTGGTCTCTCATTACGACTACATGTACAACACTGTTCTTCAAAGTTTGAGTGCGTGTTCGATGCCTTTCACCGATAGAATGTTGCAACTGAGGACGTGTGTTTGTTTGCATAACAAATAAACTCAGGGAACCATATAAATGTCTTCGATTATTTGTGATAGCGATATCAATTTGCCTCTCCGCCAATCAGATTCGAGGTCAAACCGCAAATAAAATAAACTGATCACGGGTCAAATTATGAAACTGTCAAGAGAGAAATAAGCTGGTCTTTTTTCTCTAAAATTTACGTCCACGGTAATGTTTGTAGGCTATGTTGTGTGAAGTAGAGGGAAATAACAGCAAATTGGGAGAAACAGCCTGATTTAGACGAACATTTTGCCCGCCATTGGGCGTCCGCTAAATTGACCCCCGGCTAGCACGTACATACATGCAGGTGCTAGGTACATACATGTACGCTTCACTTGCAGGTGGTTCGCCTTCGATGCATCTAGAACCACGTTCAGTTTTACGCGAAGTGTAATGTTCTATGGTGTATAGCGCAGATCGAACTTTATATCTGAAAGATCGGTGGTTGGAACAAAGACTTTAGCCTTGTTGTTTTGTTAGGTAAGAACCTTTGCTCACCATTATTGTCTCCGGCTCTACGCAGGTGTATGAATGAGTACCAGCGAGCTGTATCGGAGGTCTTTACACTGACTTACCATAGGAGCTTACTGCTCCCACATTGTTTTGGCTGCAAAATAATTGAATCCGGTTAAGGTGCGATGGTGAGCCGTGGGCCGCCTGTATACCGAGGGCGACTCCTGCCTACCTCCTACTAGTTTTTTCCTGAGCACCATCATTTAACTTCCTTATTATTATAGGCACTGATGTGATACTCTCGAAAGTAGATCGATCGCTACTCAGAGCGAGAACGAAATATTCTCGATCCAACTAACTCATTTTATCAGTTTAATTGCTATTTTTCCACTCAATAAGATTATTCAGTCTTTGATAAACTGGGGATTGATCTGAAGGGCCTACTCGACTCTTTGTGAGCTCTTGATGAAATCCCTTTGCTATCTCGGGAGACGAATTTCCCGTAAATCTTTATCTTAAAATTTTGGGCTCGACTGGACTGGCATCAATTCTATCAAGTTAGATTAAAATGGTTCCGAAACCCGCACACTGTATGAAGATATCCTGTACAGGAAATAAAGGCTTGTGTTCTACGTACTGTGTTCTCTTGAAGGCCAGATTAGTACAGAACGATACACCTTATTTTACTAGTTTTTAAAATTTCGAAATGTTGAACTTCATAAGCCTTTACACTGTTGCCAACAGTACTCTGTATATTTGCAGCGTTCTAGAACTGAAACACTCTGGGTTTTTTTTGTTTGTTTGTTTTTTGTTTTTAGTTTTTTTTTTTTTGTTTGTTTTTTTTTTAATAAGAACGTCTAATTTTAGAGATGAGGCTGAACGTTCTAATATTTTTTTGCGATTTGAGGCTAAAAACGTTCTTACTATGTTCTTAAATAACATGGTATACACTATTTCAGTAAATCAATGCGGACGTGACTAGGAAACCTATCAAAGTGCATTTCCTGCTGAGATATGGTATCAAGAGCTGCTGATTATGACAATCCGAGATGTGTGTCACCATTGTTAAATAAATGTTATACGAAACATGCCCTTATGAAGTATTTTGGTTAATTTCCATTTGTTGTCTTGATTTTATATACAGATTAGCAAAATAAAAAACGTTCTTAATCGACTCTCAGCCTGAGGAATGTTCTAAATACGTTCTTAAAATTTTGGTTAATCTGAGCGTTGACGTTCTTATAAAAAAGGTTCTTACAAAAAAAAAAAAACAGAGTGTATGTCTTTCAGTCAAGTAACGATTGCCTTGCGTGTTTTGAGTTGTTTTCTCTAGAATATGTCAAAAGGGCAAAAATTTAAATTTGATAAGTCGTCATGAGACTACAAAGTACGCGACGATCGACGCGGAATTTCATTCTCTGAGTTGATTGACATGCGCAGTAGACCGAAGAGCTCTCGGTCGAGAATGCAACTATGTTATCTGAAGTGAGCAAGCGGCGAGTACAAAGAGACTCTTGACGCAAAATGTGTGTGTGCGTGTATGTGTATGAGACTGTATGTCGCTTGGATGTTCAAAATCGTACGAAGAGACTTGAACAAACGGCATGCCATTCAGAGGATTTTAATTGACATTTAGTCAAGATGTTTGAAATTTTGCAGAACAGTCTCCTCATTACCAGCGTTTAATTTACTTAAGATCTTATGAGGAAAAAGTAAACGAAGCAAAGTCGGCAGAATCGGTTCTAATTCACTGAGAAGAATTTATAAATCTCCGGCGTTGAACGATCAATTAAGAATATGAAAAACGTCAGCGGAAAAGTTGTTTTAATCTTTTCTAAGGGTTAATTCAAAGACAGGCGTGAAGCAAAACAACAATGAAAGGTCCTGAATCTCGTCTACCCAGTTTATACAAGGAATTAAGCCACTTTTTTGAATGGCCTTCTAGAAAGAGGAACGAATTTGTTTTCCTTTTTTGTCTCTGGCTGCAGAGTTATTCAATATTATTAGAAAATTCCTATCTGATGGCGTCACAAGTGGTCAGAGCAAGAAGATAAATCACAGAATAGGCCGATAGTGTTGGAAACTTGGCACCAAAGTTGTACCTTATCAAAGTCACCAGACAATGTATATTGTGATGTTGCTTTGGTAACACTCTTGGTTCCAGTCTCTTACTGATTTGAGCCAAGTATGTTGCTATTTTTAACATTATGAGGACAAAGGCAGTCTTGTTCAAAACACACGCAAAATCCATATTATGCTCAATGTTTGACTGTTTGCAAAGACCAAAGGAAGGGAATGCCACTCGCATATGAAAGAGATCCGAAAGCATGCAACTTGCAATCTGTAATTTTGTCAGAATGTAGAATTCATCATTGCGTATCTTTCTCAAAGCACATTACTAGTGCGAAGTTACTGTTACATCAAACTAATTTTTCTAGAGTTATTGTTGATTCTGTGATTTGTATTTTCGGAGATCCACTTATGACGTCATCAATCAACTAATTCGTTTAAGATAAAAACATGAATCTCTGAAACGAGAAAAGCTATGACAAAAAAGAGAAAAACTATCCTTCATTTTGAAACGTCATAAAAGTTCTTGGCACTTTCAGGCATTAGTTTTGCTTTATGTCTTAGGGAACATTTGACAATTTTAATACTGTAGCAAATGCAGCAAATGCATGATTAGGCAGAAAGGATAAAAGGTTTTGAAATCAGTTGAGCTCCTCGCTTCAGATGCTTGCATTTGATCGGGAAAGAAATCTATTAAGCCACTGTTTGAATAGCTCTCAAACGATTTATTTAATAATAACAATAATAATAATAACATTTATTTAACGCTATTTCCAAATTGCCCAATACCGTTTTACAGCTAATTTAAAAATTAAAACCAGCTAATTACAAATTCATTATGAGATACACTAAACTTAAAATATAAACATTATGTAATGCACCAGTTATCAAAACGTAAACTGAGTTCTCAAACGCTCTTTAACACATGCATGAAAGCCTCTAACTCCTCTAACACTGACTTGAACATAATTGTAGGTTCTGCTAGGGATTTTTCGACTAACTTAGCCCTTAATGGTTCAGTGAAACTTATTGTGTATAAACAACGTGTAATTTTATTCACTTTTGAAAAATGTGCCGCTACGATAAACTCTTAATTATGTCCTTCCAACTGAGATAAACTTGAACATTTTTAAGGCTGAGGATTTCTTGACAAGTGTGGGCAACAGCGTGATTCATTCTGAAGACCTCGAAGGGGGGCGAAATTAGCCGTTCTTGTGCAATTCTCAATTAATTCATTAACTCCTTCAGGGAACACTTCGGATCCAAAACAAAAGAAACAAAAGGCGGCTTAGAGAGGACACCAAAACAGTTTTTTGCGCAATCTCATGAGCAAAGACTACGATACAAAACGTTAAACCTGTATAGATATTTTCATCTACAACTATTTTTCTTAATCAGTTACTTTTTCGGTTTTACGAAACTATCATTTTACGGTAAGCTAATTTAATACCTGTTTATAAGTTTTCTGTGCTAGCTAGAATCAGTATTGTTAATTACGAATTCAAATTGTCAATTGTTTAAGAGGATTTGGCATTTCGTTGAATAATTTCTTCCCTTGAAAACAAGAAAAAAGCAAATGTCAGTCTTCCTTTGTCAAGACAATTCTAGGCCTAGGTAGCAGATCGGAACAACTCCGTCTTGTTAAGGGCGGCCTTCGAAGCTTTTCTTCAGAATAGTCATCAGAAAACCGCACTCTTCTTCTTTGTGTTGCCGTACCAATAATTGTACCGCTGAAAGAACGTGATTTGTAGCGAGTCAAGTCGAAAGCGTCAGTTTCTCCTGTCGTGTCGCCTTGTGAAAGTTTTAAAGACGGATCTGAAAGGCTAAGTTCTCTCTTCAAGGGCACCTGTAATGTCACAGTAGGCCTTATACCCGATGCATTGTCAGCTTGCTCCAGATTAGGTGTGCTGTTAGACAAATGTCCGTCTTGTAGCCTCTTGATGTTGTGAAAGATGAGTGTAAATGCGTGATCCATTTCTTTATCATAGTTTCTTCCTCGTGTGGAAGAGAAGCTATTCCTCTTATCGGATCGATGATGTTGATTTTTCATAGTGACGTTTTATAGTCGTTTAGGTTGAAGCTGGTAAGTGTAGAACAGAGTGGCGTATTTGTCGACACACTTTTCATAACACTCATAACTACAGTCTTTTATTTATTGTTCAATAAACAATACTCTTTGGATTTACGTCAATCACCTCTTTGATCTTCACAAGAATTGCGTGTTAGTGATCCATCGCCATTCCTGCGTGTCAATTCAGATACAACAATATTATACACTTTACTATTTATCCACAGATATTCGCTTTTCCTGCTCAAGCTGAATCGCGTAAAAAGTTTACCTCAGTCAACGGTAAAGGATAAAGTCAAAAATATAATTCGTTTTAGAGCCTAAAGCCTGGATAGGGATGCTTACTGCCTCGAATGAGATGCTACAAGTTTAATTAATAACAATACTCCAAACTGATTGGGCTATTGGCCTCTGATAACATAAACACGAACATATTTGACATTTAATCTGACAGAGCAATCATTCTTTAGCCCTGAGGCTGATTGGTTTCTATATTTACTTAACGGCGTCATTTTATACCAACTGCAAGGCTGAGTTTTTTCCTGTGAATTGTCAAAATTTTATTAAAAATCGGGGTTAAAACGTTCAAACGTTATGGTCGGTGACGTCATGGTGTCCGCGGGCTTCAATTAGATGAACCTGTGAACTGAGAGGCGACGTGTGAAGGAACAAAGCAAGTATGCTGTCATTTTAATAATAAATGGGATACAAATATTCACACAGTTAATTCGCCTTTCCTGTCGTGGAAAATACTTACGTCAGTGTTATTGGAGGAACTCTTTGAAGGTGTATCAGTTATGCACATTTCAATAAACTACGGTTTCGGTCACGTTGAAACTTTCAACTCATCAACAGTACGTCGCTGAAACAGTTCCAGGCACAAATTGTGCAAAAACAGTTTGAGCTTTTGTCATTCAACTAGAGGCTATGGACAATTTAAAAGAAAATTACCGAAAACTATATAGAGTTAATGGTCTTTGACAGTGTATTTCACTGGAAACTTCAGCTATCTCTCTTCATATGTTGGTGTGACTGAGGCCGCACTGAGGCCTTTATCACGTCAACTTGAGTTTAAAGAAGACGTAGTTCCGTGATGAAATTCAATATAGAGTTATCGGTTATTTGAACAACTGGGACAAGATAAGCAGTAAACTCAAATTGTTAATCATATCTGTGGTTTGTGGTTCCTTGGAAAAGTAATAACGTTTTCTCAGCAAGAAATCAGTCTGCTGATTTCAACTTACTGGTTATGAATGATGCTGAAATACACTCAGTGCAACTTCAGTAAAAAAAAATGTCTCGTTAATACATCGCAATGTTGTCTCGCCATAGTTATCTCGCATAATGTTTTTTTGTTAATCACGATCCTTTTGATGTTGGATTGTTCTTATTATTATCATCAAGCTAAAAACAATTTACCACGTGCTATCTAGTACTTTGCCTAGTATTACAAGTTTTCGGTCATGATGACTGAGAACTTTAGCCTCTTCTTAACCCTATCTATAGAACGGGCTTTTTGGTCTTCGAGGGCGGATGTCCACCCAAGCTTAACATAGCGTTAAAAAAGTACGCCCCAATCTTTTTTTTTTTCTTCTTCTTCTTTTTTCTTTTCTTTTTTTTTTTTTTTTGAGACCATGAGGTCTTATGGCGTGGGAACCATGTATGTTTTCTAAATGGGAGCCATGATCTTGGCCGGATCCGCCCTGATTTCTTGGTTAATTTTCAAAAATGTCTGAGAACTAGCAAAATTTAACAAAACGAAAACGAAGCCGACAAAGGCCATTCAGAAAAAACTGAGTGAAGTTACCGCAATAAAGTTTTGTCTTTGAAAAAGAGAAAAAATTGAATTTCAAGAGTTGTCAAGTCACGATTACACTAGTTCTCCCCAGATAAATTTTAGGAAACGCTGCAAAGCTCACAGTCCATGGAGCAGAATCTGGTGCCCGCCCGGTACTGATATAAGGGGTTAAAGTTGCTTGTTAGCTCCAATTTATTATATACTTATGGCAGTTCAAGAGGTCTCTTGTTCGGTACTTCGCGTTGACGCGGCTGGAAGACTCGGATTTTGGTTTACATTGGCTTGAATAGGCATAAAGGCAATGCAGAATTGATTTCTAATTTATCGGACAAAAAGCTGGGGAAGCTCGCGTCCTCCACGATCTTTGTTCCAAAGAGAATCTGTGTAGTTTGCCGTCTGTACTAATCTGGAGTACGTAATTTTTCTGCTAAGCCTGCCAGACTGAGGCGATTAGTTAACCACCGTTCCCATCGAATGAGGAGCGAATACTGAATTCTGCCGCTGGGTAAATCAGGGGTGAGGAATTTAATTCGACCGCCCAGTCAATCAGAGCAACTTTTTCGCTAGCCCAATTAGGTCCCGTTGTATAGCCCTCTTGCCCAACCAGGGACGAGTAGTTTGGCCGCTCGGTTAAATAAAACGGTGAGAAACTTTGCATTCCCTCATCTCAGCATGGCAGAGCTCATTACAAGCTCTTACCAGCATGTTATCATAAAGCTGGTGATTCCGGTGAATAACTTTGTCTTCCTTTCTATTTTAAAAGCAAACTTGATTGTGAACTTCATTATTCTCTCCAGTGTTGAGAATACGAATAATATTACGGCCCTGTAAGACGTTTACGGTTGACAATAAGAAACTTCCATTGCACAATTGTGTTTCTAGTAACCTGGTCTTTACATTTACATTTACATGTTATTAGGTCGGTAAAATCCTGATCAGATATCACACCAATCGTAAAAATAAATAAAATCAGCAAATGAATAAAATACAGATATATCAATATATAAAATAATGATATAAAAGTCAAATAAAGAAAACTATATAAACTACATACTAATTCTTAAGAAAAGCTAACAACTTGTGTTTAAATATTTCTAAAGAGCTTCATGAAACAATGGCCTCTGGGAGGCAGTTCCAGTCTGTTATAGTTTTTGGGAAGAACGAAAACTTAAAAACGTCTTTATTTGCATATGGCACGCGAAATTTAAATGGAGCAGAGGCTAGAGCTGATGTTGTTTAACTGAAAACTGCATCCATCTTTTTAAACGTACGCATATGTCTAGAAATGCTCGTTACTCTGAATTTGGGCCTATCTGAGTACTCCCGGATTACGGCTACTCCGCGCTGCCTACCACCCGATTAATTTGTGTTTCCTCCCCTATCATTTTAGAGAAGATAATAAGGTATTGTCTGTAGTGTAATTTTCTCAGCAGGTAAAGCAGATTTTTCTCCGCTATTCTTTTTAAGCACTTTTGAGGTCCGTCAGCAGCTGTAGTCTAAATGCGGTGCTTTCCTTGTCAGACAAGTGATCGCATTGACGTATACATGTAGTCGCAGGGATTGGCGTTAAAAACTGAAAATAGCTTCATAAATAGGAATATATAAAAAAGTTCAATATGTACAAAAAAAAAAGACATAGTTCCAGCATTTAAGGAGCATTTTATTGTCTCAACATTTTCATTGATTCCCATTAAATCATGTAAGAGGTATACCTTTGACATATTTCATGAGGAATCTAGCAAGTAGATGGTTTTCGGCCCCTGTTCTTCTTTACCAGGAATCTTGCACGTGGAAGGTTTTTCTTGGTTCTTTGTACGATATCTGAAGACAGGCCAAAAATCGTGCCACCTTTTCAAGTTACCTTGCTTGCTAACACAACTTTTCGAGGCTTCACGAATTTCTTCCGAGGACAGGACTGTTTTCCACAAGTTTAGGTCTGTCAAATGAACGGGCCAAGCGACCTGTGAAAGAACGCTTAATTTCCCACCTCCGGTTATCGAGCCCTTCGCTAGGCCACCCTGTGAAGCATCATCTCTGACGCCGTCCACATAAAGCTGAGTCACACCAGAGAAGCCGTTCCAAGTGATACAAATATGATGCCACTGATGGTCATTGAGAAAGCTCCCCGAGAACGTCAACCATCTGTCGACGAAAAGGGAAACCAATGGTTTAGGTTATCAGTCCAGTTAGCAGGTTCAGCCGCATGGGCTTATTTACACATTAGCACATCAATCATAGTAAGGCTTGAGCTGCCTAATGATTTGCATTTTTTGTTGGGAGGGGAAGCAGTTGTCCAGTCTTCTTAAAACTTGGGAAACAGTTTGTTTTCGATATCCTTATTGATCCAACCTATTTCATTTTTAAGTTTTAGTCACGTGACCTGAAAACGATTAATAACTGTTATAATTTTACTCAAAAAAATAGGGAAAGCTAAATTAAATAATCTGAAAAAGAGCAAGGCTGATTTCACGGTCAAGGAAGTATATTTTCCAATATTTCGAAAGGCACGGCCTTTCTTCTTCAGGGTGCATACCCTGAAGAAGAGGCCGAAAACCATCTACAAGCTAGATTCCTTGTAATAGCCTAAGCAGTTCTGTTGTTTTTTCTATTGTTTTTTAGAAGGGTTGCAAGCCAATCGAGTGAGGCCTTATGAGAACTGCTATATCGCCCTGGAGGGGACAGAATCTGTACCATGCTTAAGGAACTAAAAAAAAATATGTCATTGTTAACAAACAGCAGTGAAGTGACGTGTCTGTTGCTCTATTCGTTAAAGGGGAAGTGTCACGGGGCTTTCCGCCTTTTTAGTGAAAATGTTGTAACAGTACCTTGACTTACTTACAAAATAACTCTAGAACTTAGCTTAATTCTTTAAAGGAACAACACCTGATCTGTCCTAGCGGCATGCTTGAAAACGAAAATACGAGAATTTAAAAATTGTTAGCCTTTTTTTATTTTTAAGTTACATTCCATTTCGACCCACTTTATCTATAGCCAGAGATAAACATCGGCAGTCTTACCTGGACCGTTAATATATTGTCTTTTGTAAGCGGGAATTTTTTTTTTAATGACACCAGCTCCACGTGATTATTCATAATTAAAGGGAAGCAATATGTAACTCACTCATCATCAGGCTTCTCCTTGGTATTCACGGTGAAACGTCCTTTAGAAGCTGCAAACCACAGTAAAAATACTTCTTGTGTTTGTGACCCTTCCGGTTCATACGACACAACAACACTGTTTAGGTCATCCTTTGGTGGCTGAGGGAACTTTGTCCACAAGCACAGCGTCAGTTTATAGATGTTAGGCATGTCCTTGATACCCACTTCCAGTCCAATTTCATCTGATTTTGTGTATCCTGCTTTGACATCAAATGTAACTAGAGAAAGAAAATTTATTGTGATCAGAGCAATTTTCGGAGGGACACAAAGAACTTTCTAGTAAATAATTAATCATTCCTCGAGGCTTTTTGAAATGAAACGTGCAACGATACACGCGAGGTTTCATTGAATTAAAGGCGATACACCCTTTGCCTTATTATCATTTCCATTCTCTTCCCAGTCCTGCTCATGCTCAAACTACGCTCATTATCGTTATCGTACCTGATATTGTTTGAAAAACAAATAATCGGATTAAAAGGCTGCTTCAGTCACCAATCTAGCAAGCAAACCTTTCCATGCACGTAAATAATTAACAATTATTCACCAAAGTGGAGGTGAATAGTGATGGATATTTACCGAGCCGCGAAGCGGCGAGGTAAATATTCATCACTTTCACCGACACTGAGGTGAATAATTGTTTTAGTATATACCACACAAGCTGAATAAGAAGTGGACCAAAAATTACTTTGTTTCTGACAATGTACCCACAAATGGTGGGAAATTTTAAAATCTCGCGCGCCGCGCGATAAGCGATTTCTTATTGTGAAAAGTTCCGTCTCGCTTTCTTGCGGACAAATGAAACTTCTGGAGGCACTTGTTTAGTTGCTACGTGTCTTTCCTTCGATTGTTGTGTGAAACTTGTCCTGTTGTTGAAATCATGCTGCAAAACATTAGATGTTTCATTGTTTACATTGTAATTATAGTGCTCGACAGTTTTCGTAAACAATGCGTTGTATTTTTATTTTCCGCCTTAGAATACGATGTTTGAAAGAATTAACAACTTACCATGTAATGCCTTCAAACCAAACTTTGTTGCCATTTTTGTATTTTTTGTAATAGCCGTCTCTTTTATCGAAATGTTTTCCTCTTAAGTGACCGTGGCGCAACGGGAAGCTGCTTGTTTCTCTTCGGCTGCTCGAAGGTGAATAGTACTTGGCTAATCACCTCCGAGCAACCGAAGAGAAACAAGATGGCTTCCCGTTTCGCCACGGTCACTAAAGAGGAAATTATTTAGATAAACGAGGCAGCAGTTACAAAAAATACAAAAATGAAGAAATTTTTTGGCCCGCTAGTTATTCAGCTTGTGCGGTATATACTAAAACAATTATTCACCTCAGTGTCGGTGAAAGGGGTAAATATTTTTTTCCATTTTCTTTGTGGTTCTCACAATTTTACGCTGAAGCTAGTTTCTTTTGACTAAATTTCGCGTTCAGAGCAAAATTGCAAATAGCCGCTAGTAAGCCAATCTTTTACATGATCTATAAATTAATAGGAGAGTAATTTAAACGATGGATTAACAATAGTCGTGTACTATAACTCGATGTATTTTCCTGTTTTGATCCATTTTCATACAATCGTTTCTAATTTAGAACTGAAGAGCTGGACTGCATGGCTCGCCTCATGCAAGACCTGGCTGGTAAACCTCAACTTGGATTCCAAGCCAGCCTGGTTCTTGGACTTACACGCACACTCATTGCCTTCAACAGGCATATGACCTTCAGGACATTTTTCCACGCACTCTTCAGTATTTGGGTCCTTGGCGTAACGACAGGCTACACACTTTGAAGCCTGCAAATTCTTCGCGCCAGAATCAAGGCAGCCTAGAAAGAGGAAAAAGGTGACCGATTACAACAAATTACGTGAATCTTAGAGACAATCTGTTTTTACTTTCTACGGGCATGTTATATATAGAAGTTTCAGCCGTTTGAACAACCAATCTTGAAACTGATATGTGAAATTAACTAAATTAACTGCTTGCTCGTTTCCGTTTGTGTCTGTTGTTGTGTGTTTTAATTTTAATTTGGTTTGTTTTTAATTTGTTTTCATTTGTATGTACTCATCAATTACAGTTAAAAGGAAAGGTAAACTGGCCATTCTTCCATTCTGCATGTGATGTGCTCTCGGCTGTTAGATAATAAAGACAACCAAAATTTTCATATAGTAGTAAAAACCAAGTTTGCTTTTCTAACCTGCAAATGGATCACAATACTCGTGGCACTTCTGGACGCACACATTCTCTTTCGGGTCCTTGTATGTATCTCCCTTGCATTCTGCGTCTATACGCTCACGGGGTACAATATGAGCATCCCATATATTAACCTCCTCATTCGTGTTTCCAAAAGCGTAAAACCGCGGGTTGAGTGGCTCCTTTTTATCAGTGTAAATAAGGAAGACTTGCGAGGAATCTGCCGTGGCCAACACTTTTCCGTACTCTATCAGGACACTAACGTCCTTCTCGTACAAACAAACAAAGTAGGACAAGTATAATAGGGAATTTTTAATCGACAGGGCTCCAGGGTCTATCGTTGATGTCACCTCCATGTCTCCCTGTGTTGAAAGGGTAAAGGACAAAAGATAATCAACTTGATGCAGCCTTTTACTCCTAGAATTGTGTCCATCAGAAACGTCACGATTAATTTGTGGTTTATAACAGAACCCATGACCTCCGCTATGCTCAGTTGGTAGAGCGCTGCACCGGTAACGGTAAGCCTGAATTTTTTTCAGCCTTCTTTTCGCAACTGCTTCAGTTGCGTTCTAACTGCGAGGATCTTCTCATCTATTTAATTTTTCACCTGCAGTTCAAATATCTTTTTCATATATTCATATTCAATAAGCTTAATCAAAACTGACAAATTCATCAAATTATATGTAGTGAAATAACTGCAAGGCTGATCTGACAGCGTAGAAAACTTAACAAGACAGCGATATGATAGAGACCAAACCGATAATCGAATTGCAACAGTGGACATCTGTTTAAAGGGGAAGTCTCATGGTGTTTTTGGCCTCTCTTCTTAAAAATGCTGAAATAAGACCTTAACTTAGCTACAAAATAATTCTAGAACAACGAGAGGAAAAAAATCAACTCAATTCTTGAAAGGAACATCTCTTGATCTGTTCTAGCGCATTTTGGAAACAAAAATGCGATAACTTGAAAAAAATTAGCCTAACATTTTTCAAGTTTCAATCCATTCCGACCTACTGTCTCTGACTAGAGGCACTAATTGACAGTTTTGTTTCACTGGGGTGATAATTTATAACAAAACTAGACAATTATTTTTTGTTTCTGTTGACAGACAAACGTTTTTGGGTTTTCAAATGACGTCAAATTCTCGTGATACTTCCCCTTTAAGGAAGTTGGCTCTCGGCAGCACGGTGTAGCAGCAAGCAGTAGAATGTCAGTTGTCTCGTAAATGTACGTGGTAATGACTCCGTATGAGCCCAAATTCAGATGTTTGCCAATGTCATATTGCGTGACTATGAGCAATGAATAACTGAAGAACCTGAAATACCATGCCACTGTCGCGATATGCTAAGTAAGGATAGAATGTTTTGGCAAAATCATGTTAAAAATGTACAGCATATCGGATATGAAAAGGTCTAGGGTAGAAAATATAGGTTGAGTAAAGAATAAACTACAAAGGTCGCTATCATGTCGCTGTCGTGTTAAGTTAAACTTTTCTACACAGTTAGATCAGCCTTGCAGTTATATGAGTTATAAATACTCAGATCCCGTGAATACTTTCAGCATTTTCATTCGCGCTCCTTTGCAGTTTATTATTTCTTAAAATCATAAGATCTAATCTAGTTATAAGTTTTTTTTTTTTAAAAAAGAAAAATGTTACCCTAACATACTGACTAGTTAGTTTTGTTTTTGTTTGATAACTTACTGTGCTCCATTATAAACAATGATTTTACTGAAATCATGATGATGGTCAGAATTCGAGCAAGTGTCATGATCGTCTTCAACGTCACCATCATGGTTATGATAATGATTTTATTGCGATTTATACCTTGTAAATGGAAACCTTTTTAGTTCCAATGCGCACATAATACCACGTGGGACGTTTTGTTGGCATAGTCGCAAAAACAACAAAGAAATCTCCGGCTGAAGAAGCCGTGAACTGCAGGCAGCGACCACCACCAGTGGTAGGGTCAAGTCTTAAGGCGTTGGACCATTTTACATTACATGGCTTGCTGGTTGATGTTGTTTTTGATCTCTTCTGTCCTATGGAAGAATTCTCTTCCAATACAATGACTCGAGCCAGTGGAAATCCAACTTGGTTCTCTGCTAAGGTTGGGTAAATCTTTCTCGACTCTTTCAAATCTGCTTCGCTGAGTTCTAAACTTCCATACTTCGAATTGTAACTCAGAACAAGACCGAACACAGAAAGCTTGTGGTTTTCGAGTTCTCCACTTTTCCCGTTGCGATATCCACTGAACATGTGGAACTTGCCATCTTGGTCGGTAGTGAACCATCTGCCGTGTGCGAAGCGAATTCGACGGGTCATGTTTTTCTGAATTTTCACCACGCCTTCTAAACCACGAGCCAGATCATTTTCCATGTCAAATATCACTTTGATGGTTTTATTTGGTTGGGTAATTTCTTCCCACATTGGAACACGCACGTCATCATTTAATATATCTGCAAAGTCTTCGTCATTGGCCTCATCACTTTCTTTACACTTCGGAATATTCATGTCTGACACCGATATTGGGCCCTGGCAGAAAAGAAATAGAGGAAACAAGTCGTTGAAATCACACTTTTAAGTGTGATTTAAAAATGACGGGCTTTCACCTTATATTGATTTCGTGGTAAATCTACATCAAGTTTGTCTCGATGGCAACGACAAAATTTAATCGATACAGAATTTTACTGATATTTAACATTCTAACATAATTACACAGAAAATTAGCTGAATTTGTTTGAATTTGTGAGCAGCATTTGGCTGTTTTTTGTGCCGCTGCCTGTGCCTGGGAAGATTTTTAAATTTGTTTGAAAACAGACGGTGGATAATATATTCCCATGTCTACCTGCTTGACCGTCCAAAAATGCCACGAGAACGGTTATACTCCACGCGGTAGCTGTACATCTAGCTATCTATTAGATAAATTTTGTAAAACATTATTCGGTGAGAATAAGTTGATAAGGGTGTCGAACTATTATATCTCGATTCAAAAGCTCAAGCCCTATTGTGAATAATTATTTTACCCCTTTAGCTGACATTAACTAAACTGATGCCGACAAAAATAAAAAACTTATTTCTTCCACCATATTTCACATTGTGATCATAGCATTTTCGCAGTTGTTGGTATTTTTGAAATAAGTGACGACAACCATCCTGGAAGTAAATGGGTTAAATCTGAGATCCGAGGGTAAATTTAATTCCATGCAACGAAAAAAGCTGAGGAGGAGGGCACACAGAAACATCTTGCGCGAAAGCAACATCGTTATTTTAAATCAGTAAGTCTCCTTTTTTAGGTGAAACTGACTGTGCTAGTTGCTAGTCGCATAACTATTGGTATGGGTGAGTCCCCTTGAAACTGTGTCCATATAACAGTAACAAATAATTTAAATAAAATAATGAATGGGAACTTCAGCCGGCTTCCACAGAGTGTCGGGCTCTTTCGTCCAATGTTTCCAGGTCGAATTGAATTTGGAAAAGTGGTTTTTTTATGGAGGGAGGAAAACCCAAGTACCTTAAGGAAAACCCTCGTTGCAGGGAAGAGAAAAAACAAAAAACTTAACCCACATACGACCTTGACACCGAAAATCGAACCCGGGCCACATTGGTGGGAGGCGAGTGCTCTCACCACTGTATCATCCCTGCTCAACGATATCTTTTATTCCTATCTTTCCTGATTTCTATAATTCATTATACAAGAGACGGAAGTGAAATAAACGATTACGTCTGTATTGGTTGCTATTGATAGTCGCTTCAATCTAAAACCATAGGCTAAGTTTTTGCAGTTGTGGACAAATTTTACAATTTTTGTCCAATTGTGTTCAAGGCAAAAAGTAAACCCCAACTACCTCTTCCATGTAAGTTTCAATCGCCCTCTTCAAGCTTGCTTGCCTTCTTCTCAGCGCCGTGTCCAACTCTTCTCGATCTTGGAATTGGCAGTAGTGTTTCTTGTCATTTCCATTGTCTAATTTCTGAGTGTAATACCTCTTGGTACCTTCTTGCGTTTCCTCTTCTATTAGACTTTGGCTGTGGCCTTCACAGCCCCAGTTGACATTCTCTTCAAGAAATAAATCCCGCGCTCGGAAGTTAACCAGGTCTGCTATCGTTCCTAAGAAGAAGTTGTAGGCTTTGGGGTAGGCAGGAATGCTTTTTAGCCATTCCTTAAAATCGCCCTTAAACGTTGGAGAGTACACATCTGACAGGACGGCTGCAATTTCGTGGCTTCCACCTTGAGCAAAAACGGATGTAGAGGTAAATTTCTCCTCCTCTTTCTTACTGTTACCTCCTTTTGTGTTTAATTTGGCAGACGCACTTGAAAACAGTGCCCTGAATTCCGCTTCCATTTCTTCCGCAAACTCTTCCTTTGATGATACACGACTTGCTTGCATGGTTTTTATTATTCTCAGTTGACCTCCGAATTTGGCTGATTTGACGTAGTGTGTTCCCCATCTTTGAATGAAATTTTCTGTTAAAGTAATTTAAATACACGAGTATTAATTTGCTAAAGATATTCGTCATAAATTGCAAAACAGTTCATAAACAAAAATCCTAGCCAGCAAGCGGTTTGCATCGAAGGTAAAAGATGTGAGCGCGGCAGCAATTTTTAAAGAATCGACCAGCAATAAAGAAGAGTCTTTTTTATGAAGTAGAATGGGTAGTGAGCGTAGTATAAAGGGAAATTTGAACAAATTTGTGATTAAAGTCTTTATCAGCCTGTTGATGTTTGGTTTTTTTTTTTTTTTTTCCAAAAATTCGGCCAGTTCTTATGTTCAGCGGGTTTGCTATTATAACAGGGAATAAAACTGACCAAGAAAACGAGAAAAGCCAAAATGGCTGCCAAAGGTGAATACAAACAAACCACTTTTAGAGCATTTTTGCTTCACTAATGGTTCCAATCTGCCGTATGTCTCATTCACAAAAATCCTGCTTTCCGGATTAAAAAGGCACTGCCTTAGTGGATGTTATTTTTGGAAGAAAACATTCGTCTTGGTAGCTTAAAATCACATCTTTTGAATGGAAGCTGGGGAAACGTATCGGAGAAACGTTTTTCTCTCTGCCGTGAAACGAAGGAAAGCATAAAGGTTAACAGTACTTTAAGAGGTTAGTAAAATGGTATTGTGTTCATTTACGAGTTTATTTCGATCAAAAAAGCACTGCCTAGAAAGATTTCATCCTGACGTTTCAGTCGATTAAAGTGCTATTCGATCGTTGTACGCTCCTCTAACGATTTTTGAGCTGTTGCCGTATTTAATCCGTATATTTGTTCTATCCGAATGTTTGCGGCTTAGTTGATAGCCATGTTGTATGGCATTTCTTCCTATGTTTTATTTGACGCGAGTTCATTGACCGATAATGGAAAGAGTGTGAAAGTTAATTACGAGAGAGCATTCGAGAAAGACGCTTGCCACCTCTTGCAACAAGTTTTACGTTCGTGCGTCACGTATCGTTTGCACGTGACGCTGCTGCCACCGCTCCTTCGCATAACATAAATGATAAAGATAGTAAAAACATTTTCCTCGTGTAACGGAAAGGGCTTGTACAAATCCCGTACTAAGTTGAATCTTTTAAGAGCTTTGATTGATGGAAGAGGAATTTTAGGTAAAAGGTGCCACAATCAAGGATTTTCACAAGTAATTTAAGTTGAGTCAGCATGTCTCTTCAAAAACTCATTAATAATTCATAATCCCATTGACCTATCAAATGGTCGATAAAACATCACGCGCAGTGATTTTATACCCGATAAAACCTCCTCCTTATTAGAATGCGGTGTTTGATGTTTTTCTCGTACGCTAATTTCCAACACTCACAAAAGCATCATTGTTATCAATTCTCTTAAAACATACTTTTCCAGGAATGTTTTTGAAGCCGTTCAAAAACCTCGCAGCACGTGTTTTATCGGGTCTAAAACAACTCGGCTGCGCCTCCGGTGGTTTTAAATCCCCATAAAACACTGCTGCTCGTGTTTTAAACATTACTTAATCATTACACAACAGTGGGCGCTTACTTTTTCTGTTTGTTTTAGTTGTATGGAAGCAAGTGTAAGCAAGTCGATCAATAGCTTACGTGTACGTAGGCTATTATGATTATTTTTCGCCGTCTCGCAACCTCGATCCCAGGGCTTTTCTGTTGTAATACTAAGAATTAAGGAAAAGCTGAATGAGGTTAGATAAAACCACAACTTACGGTATTTAACTTGAGCGCCGGGGTCGAAGTAGGACAAGGGAAGCGACATAAATTCCCTCCAGAATGATAAACTGAGATCACTGGGCCTCACTTCGTCCATGAATATTTCATACCTGAACACCATTAATTAAATAATCATTAGCGATGGAGTACTTAAACGCCAAGACGGTTACGTCGACGAAAAAGATATCAATATTGATAATTAAAACCCAACAACAATAAGGATATAAAGCAAGAGGAAGTACTTATAATCACACCTGAGGTTGGACTGAACCACCTAGGAAACTGCGCTGTGACTTCTAAAGGTATCTTTTGTCATATTATCGAAGAGAACCTTATCATGCAACTACACGCACGTACTCAGTGGTTATGCACTTTCTTTATATTCTAACTGAAACGGAATTCTTCCCATATAATAGTTTCTATTGGTATTTGTGAACAATCTTACCTCAGAAAATTTCACAGAACAAAAACGATCATTGCTTTGCACTAACGTAAAGTCGCTTCAGGAAAATTACAAGGATAGCCATGGGAAGCGCGTGACACTCTTGTAGGCCTATCAGTGCCAACGACTAACATCTGATCAGTATCTCTCCTCACAAGATCACTGCTTTACCATATCATACTTACATGCAGTTCATGAGAACAAATAAAATGTCCAGTAAAGTTAAATTTTCGTAATGTTCCAGCAAATTCCCCTAATTATTCCTATAACACATATATGAAATCAGTGAGGAGAATATGCATCTTGTCATTGGAATTAAAGGGTTAACAACAGCAATTGTCAAGTGGAACATAAGAAGAGGTGGTCGCTTTTTGTACCCACCTATCGACGTCGACATTCAAAATGGCCATGTATTGCTGAGAGCTTTGTTGCATCGATCCACCCCACGCCAGGTTTACTCCTCCACTGAAACCCATAATAGATCCAGACATTCCAGCTTCAATCTGAAGTTGTTTTTGATACTCCTTCCTACTATCAAAGGTCTTCATAAAAGCAGCTGTGTCATAAATTCCATGCACATTCATTGTGTCCGGAACTGAAAAGGCATCGTATCTAAAAAAAAAATTAAATAGTTAACCACGAAACTGAAAATTACAACATCATTTGGAAAAAAGAAAAACAGTGTTGATTTAAAATAATTTTATATTCAGTTTTTACAGCTATAGTCAGTCTAACTGGAAGACATAATTTAGAATAGACAGAATAATGAGCTACTGTAACAGACTATCATGTTATTTGACAAACCATCATTGAGTCGGCTATGAATCGTTACGTGTTCTGTTGTTGCCAAATTATGTCTCGACGAGACGTTGGAAATATTGTTATATAAAAGAATTATCTTCCATTTCCCATTTCTTCAAGATCTTGCATAACATTTTAATGACCTTTTAATTTTACAATTTTTAAGGGAGGATACTCCCAGATCTTACTCTTGTCTTCCGCACTTTGGACGCAATTGCATAAAGCTTAGTTTTCTAGTCTTTATTTTCCTAGTGTTGATAACAATAGGGAGCTTAAGCAGCGACGACGGCAACGGCAACGAAAACATCACCTGGAAATATAACTTTATTTCACTTGTGCTACTTCGCGATTATTTCAACTCGCTCAACTTTTACAAAAGTGGCGAACTATCCAGGAACCAAATTAGTAGGAGTGGCGTACAAGTTAAGAAAGAAAATGAAAAATTTACCGCCGTGCGTTCACGTTCTCCACAAAACCTTGAATGTGGTCATTTCACGTTGTTGTTTTAAAGAGGACGACAAAGCAATGTACCAAAATGTAAAACGCACGTGCAGAGCGATTGTTTTTGTTCATTAAACCTATTGTTTTGCGGCGTTGTCGTTGCCGTCGCCGTCGTCGTTCCTTAAGTTCCCTAATGATCAGCGATAACGGAAACTAATGTAAGTAGAGTTGCAAGCCGTACATACTGACTACCCCATGTATATTCTATGCAGTTATATGCCACCTAAAGGGTAGGGGACTTGGAACCATTTTGGTCCGAAAGTCCGAAAAATGGGTATAAATGTTAAAAACAGGGTCGGAGATAGGTATTTAAACCGGTTTGAAAAATACATAATGAGGTCTACAGAGGGTGCTACTTAAGATTTGGGAAACTGGACTGCATACAATAGGGGTTTTGTTATCTTTACCCAAATATTTTAAGTTTGACGAGTGTTGTAGGTGTACAGTCCTTAAATCAGAGACACTTTAGTTATCCTTACCTTCCCTTATTTGCACAAACCCTCTGGACAATACTCTTTTTTCTCGACTCAGGGTTGTTTGTTCCACTGCCATCAAATCCAACACCAATAAATGACGCACCATCAATCATGTTCTGTGGAATGTTACGTAATTAAAACTTGGTTAGCGCGCTCGTCCGAGCAAAAAATCGCGGGATGACTTCGACGATTTATTTCTCAAAGAGACGTTTGTGGTGTGTTCCAAAACATAAGCCTGAGACCTGACAGAAATGTTTAATCTTGCATCGTGGAGAAATTTCAGAGCGAAAGTTATCTCACTTTTTGTCTTGTTGCTAACATTAAATAATGAAATGTTCGGTGGAAATATGGCCGTGCTAGGCGAGTTTCACAATTTTCACCTCTCACTTGTGAAACAAAAACTAGATTTCGGTAAAATGTTTTAACTGATTGTTATAGGCAATTGATGGATCTTTCCATTGATATGTAGATGAGCCTTTGAGTACGGGCCACTTTTGCAATTTATTGATTTGAACTAATGAGCTAAATCGCATGTTGCGATAAGTGTTCAAAGTAGTTTTGTGCTCTCAGATATATTCAATTTCTCAGTTCATATTTCCCATACCTTACCCACTTGCAAAGGGAAGTTGATGGAAAAGATATCAGCGAAATCTATCTTTTAAATAAAAATTGAGGTTCTTAGGGAGAGTCGCTCTTAAAGTATAGATTAATATCCTCGCATCTCTCAAAAACGTTACTTGCGCAAGATTGAGCACGATGATTGTTTTATTATCCAACCCCTTCAGGCGGCTGGTATGTCGGCTGATAATGTCCGCGGCTGAGAGATTGTCCGAAAAATGAACATTTGGCCGAGAAGCGAAGCTTCGAGGGCAAATGTAAAATTCTGAGGACAATCTCTCAGCCAAAGACATTATTAGCCGACATACCAGCAAGCCAGAAAGAGGTTTATTTATTTTATAACCCTCTCATTAATTTTTCTATCACGCAAAAACCGCTCGTAAAAAAGCCAGTGCTGAGCTGATGGCGGATGTGCGTGATTGACGTAAACAAGTACATTTGATTGGTTTACAGGAACTTTATTTTCACTGTGATTGGACCAAAACTTGAGAAACTGAATCAGTTTGCGGAGGACTAAATCTGAAAGTCTACTCGTAACTTTCTACACCTTTTAAGACGTTGAAAGCATGTTTTGTTGACATTTTTGTACTTTCCTTAAAAGCATTTGTGACCAGCTTTTTGACCGATGTAACCATGACTGGACATCTACAAAACGAGTTTGTTTTTCTTCCATGTTAAATAATAAAGATGAAAAGATGAAACTCTTGAGCTGGCTTTTTTTCCGCTGGCTGTTTCTTTTCAATGGAAATAATTGCGTGATAACCGTCCTGTAAATTTGCACCACGTGACGTAAACTAGCCAATAAAATCGCGCGAATAATGGGTGGGTTATAATGCAGGATATCAGTTCTGTTGACTACGGACGAGGAATATTCAGTGCACCATAACCATATTAGGGCAGTGTTACAACATATTGAATAATAATTTACATGGGGCATTTCTTACCTTCAATTGGGGCATATTCCGTCGGTCGACACGTTTTGACCAATCGCAGGCGACGAAAATATTTGATGGACGAAAATTCGATTCATGATATATCATTCGATAACTAGGAAACTTACCTTGCATGAACGAGACTTTGCGGCCGCACTATAGCATGGATCATTTTCGGTGTAACCTGTCCCAAAACAGCCATTCATTAAAACCTGTCCCATTCCTGCTGGGTAAACAAAAGAAGGCTCTCCATCCTCTGCAGGCGATTTAGACTGTCCCCCGATTGAAGCATCAATGTGATATCCTGAAGGAACAAACATGTTATCTGCTGCCCAGGACTTCTCGGGCATGATATCTAACTTTATCTGAAAACAAAAGAAAACGGAAATCGGAGTATACAATCACACAATAATACTATTTTATTTCAAAAACGTTGCCTTTTTTATATGCCTGATTTTAATGGTCAAACACCTTTCAACATCGGGCCTTCAAGAAAATAATGCTAATGCGATTTTAATCTGAACAACTCCTAATGTAGTGTTAACTATTAACAAAATAATGTAACAACTCATCTTAATCACATTTTGATTTCGTTGGGTTATTGCTTGGAGCTGTTGTTGTTGTTGTTGTTGTTGTTTTCGCGCATATTTTGGTGTGCGTTTTCAACATCAGGATATGTTACGATATGATACGGCTTATAGGCCAAATCGACCTTTGTAATAATTCGTAAACGGTGTTCCGAAAGTTGCAAAAAGAAAATATAATTTGTCCAGGAACGGAGGAACGATATTATAGAAAAGTATCAAGCTATCTTTTCTGAGGCAATCAGTTTGTTTGTCAATAATTGTGCCATTTTCTTCTCATTAAATGGGTGGAACAGGAAACACCGAGATTCATCCTGCTTACGGGGCACGTTCGCTGACGGCGGGTTGATATGAAAAGGCCCTTAGTACATATAAAAACTGTCTAAGTAAAGATTTCGGATACGTGGAACTGGTTGACTACATGGGCTTCACGAATCATAACCCTTGCAGTCAGTAAGTAACAAACTCTGTGGAAATGAATGGTAAACTGACAGGCAAAACTCCAATGTACCTCCTTTTTCAAGAATTCAGCTGCCTTTTCCTTTGCATGCTCGATGTTTTCAAAACTCTTATCGACCAACTTTCCCACTACTTCAACTCCCTTGCCTATCGCCGCCTGCATCACTTGCGGATTTTTAAGCATAGCCATAGCCACTGCAGGAAGTGCTCTTTTATTTCCAGAATCAGCGGACTGGACTTGAGGAATTAAGGCCCTTGCAGTTTGATTCAAGTCTGCTGAAGCAATAGCAAAAGGACTTTATTATCGATTCCGATTCCAGTTCATGTAACTGTTGTCTTACCCATTATCCCTCCGAACACGAATTCCACACCTATTTTCATATCTCAAACTGACCTTGAAGACCTTCTGAGGCTTACACAATGTCAGAGTATTCCTTTTTGTCATACTGCCGACGTGACGGGAACAGAGCCCCATATATTTCCTAAACAAGCCAGTTATCAGAGCTCTAGCTAGGCAAGGAACAACCTTTTAGGGGTTAAGCATCGATATAAAATATTTAGGGTTAAGCGCTGATTTGAAAACAGTTCTCTCGGCTTTCGCTCATTGTGATGGGTAGCCCTACATAGCAAGTTAAAACTGAATTACAGCTCTCAACAGCAAGCCCTATATATGGTATAATGTTTATGGATCAGTGAGAAATGAAGCAAAGATTCTGATTAAATTTTTTTTCTCGTAAGTTTGAAGTGTAGCTTCGCATCACTATATCACCATACAAGATGCAAGTATTATTCCTGTTCTTGTAAAGAATGTGTTTGGTCATCAACAACTTTATTACGGCAAAATTAGTAAAGAACACGTAGAGCGGTAATATCGGCTTTTTGTGACTCCTTAGGTTACTGTTCATGTGTTCGCTTACCCAAATATTTTAACGAAAACCGATATTTTTCGTTTGTGCAAGTGCTGTTACACTGAGCTTGAAGAACCTATCGCAAAATTAAAGTTGAAAACATTGTTGCTAGGGCTGTATGATTCAGTTGTTTGATGTTAGCCAGAGTGTTTAAAGAGTGTTTTCAGAGTGTAGGTGATACCATTACAGAAAGTCTTGAATGATGACGACACATATCAATATCGATATCCATATCGAAAAAATGCCAAATACCGATAAATATCGTACTAGTGTCGAATCGAGTTATGAAGAATCTATCATGACCTTTGATCAGAAATCAGGACTTCTTCTCAGAAGACTCAGATTTTTTCCCTCAGATTTTTAGGTCGAGCATGGGTTCAATTTTAATGTATTACCCAAACAATCTTGAACACAAATAACCTTAACGAAAAACATTTATAGCGATTATCCCTAAGAACCTCATATTCATTTCTTATCTACAAAAAATTGATTTGGCTGATAATTCTTTCATCAACTTGTCTTGACAAGTAGGTAACAAATATGAAATACAAACGGAGAAATTTAATTTTCTTAAAATTTTGTGATAAGAACTCTTCGCACCCCGAGCTGTGCTTGAAACCCACTGGCGAGATCGTGAATCTTGTTAAAACCAAGAATTTCATTAAGGCTGTCATGTAACGACGTAAGTCCATCACATTGGAGGGAAATCACTGTCAGCCATCTTTTTTTTAGCCAATAAACAAACTGGTCAGCGGCTAAAAAACATGGTGGACGGTGAATTCGCTTCAGTGTGATGGACTTACCTCGTTACATCACAGCTTTAATAAAACTCTTCCAGCGTTTTTATTACAATTAAATTGGCAAGGTAAGTTTAATCTTGCTTCGTGGAGAAATTTCAAAGCGATACTTATCGGCTCATTACCTGGTTTGTTACTAACAATTGTTGACGGACATGATCGATGGAAATATGACCGTGTTAGTCGAATATCACAACTTTCACCTCTCACTTGTGAAACAGAAACTGGATTGCAGCCAAATGTTTTTGAAGATTTTCATAGATGATGGGCGGAATTTTCCACTAATATGTAGAACAGCCTGTGAGCACAAGCCTTTGGCAATTTGTTTCCTTTGAACTTGGGCTAAATCGCATTTTGTGGTAAGTGCTCAACGTCAATAAACTTTGCGCCTCAGATTTATTGCAGTAATGGAAGCTTATAATTGCAATTCAATACATTGTAAACGTGAAGGGTCATCGTTTATAACTAGTGATTTAGGAGGTTTGAGTGATCTGTATTCTCCAGAACTAACAGCTGTAAGTCTTACAAAATTCACGACCTCACCGGTGGGTTTCGAACACCTCCCGGGATGTGAAAAATTCAAATCGCAAAATTTTAAGAAAATCAAATTTCTCTGTTCGTATTTATTTGTTACCTACTTGCCAAGAGAAGTGCATGGAGTAGTTATCAACGAAATCTATTTTTTAGATGAACATTGAATATTAATAGTTTCTTAGGGATAGTCGCTCTTAAATGCATAGTTCTTCACGACACCAAAACACTTCAAGTCCTCTAAGTAAAATTTATAAACGAATCTCACTCAGTTGGTTTCCATTAACTGGTGAAAAGAAACCTTTCTTATGATCTTCCTGCGTAGCACCAAGTTTGCTTGAATCATCTCCTGAGCTTGACAAAGTTAAGTCACTTTTGTTTGACTTGTGTCCATGATACGCCCTTATTGTGTCCCTTCCAAACGCGATCAAATCTGCCATCAAAGGAAAGTTAAAAGCAAAAAATATTATAGAACAAATAGGCGGTCCTATAGAGCTGCAGAACACAAACTGTAGATCATGATTTGCTGCTACTTTAAAGGCTATCTATCTGTGGACTGATGATATCGATAAGTTATGCATACTAAATGTAGTCTTCATATTTGGTGTTTCGTTGAAATACTTTTGATATAATTATTATTCAATCTTTGCCAAACTGCTTTCAGGCTTATATAGATCAAGCTTAATAACTGAAAGCATAAAATATAAAATAAGTTACAAGCCTTTTGTAATTTCTTCTAACTAATGAGAAAGAGATGGAGGGGGGCGTCCTTGTGCAATTCACTTAATACTAAGCCAAGGGTTTAATTTTATAAATGTTAGAACTTTCTGGCGTACGCTCTCTTCCCAAATTCACACTTTCCGATTCTTGTGTAGACTTAACAATTTAACTATTACTTACACAGCGCATAGACAACTGCTGTCCACAAAAGAAAGCGCCCCATCTCCTAAAAAATAATATTAGAAGTCCGTTTGTCAGTTTTTTCAGGCACTTTAAATTGTAAAAGCATTTTTACTTATAAAGGACACCGGCGTTTACACTTAATGAACCATTACCAATTGATACCATTTCAAAGCACTGTCGTAGTAAAATTGAGTTGAAAAATGATCTGATAGTAGTTATGTCTTACTGGTTTTATTTATCTATTTTTGTTCATTTTTTATTTATTTTTTTCATTTAGACTATTTTTTTTTTCAGTTAACCGAAAACATTGATATTACGTTTCTGTTGAAAGAATCATCCCCCACTCTGTACTTAAAAAAAAAATAGGATTTCTCTAAGAACCATTTTTATCTTATAGCATGGCACCATTAAAAAATTGCATCCGTTTTATCAGTCATGCTTTATGTTTTCATGCCCTTTTTAAATGCATTCTATAAGCTATATACCACAAATTACCAGTACCACTAGCATTCTGCCATCTGATTACTCTAGTTAAGTTTCGTATTACGGAATTAAATTAATATCTAATCTACTTATCTAGCTTTTAACCTTAAGGGAATGTGACGCTTTTAATTTACGTACAAGAACTGTAGCGCGAGTTCACTCACCTCTAAGGTACTATGTCGGCTGTGGTTGTGAAAACTGGCCCATCCGTCCGTTATCTAAATCCTTAATCGGTCTATTGTATTCTTTACGGCACCTGTTAAACAACCATTTCTTGACGATACTAGATAATATATGCACAAGCAGCCAGTCACTAATTTTGCCGAGATATTCATCGTTAAGTAGTTGACCAGTAATCTTTGTCTTCAGTTACTTAATTTCTCACGGAGACCATAGAGAAAATAAAATGTTTACAGCAACAGAATCATCATTGACAACAACAACAATATCAACAAATGTCAACATCAAAATATGGGGAAGAACCATTTTTTTTAACAAGCGGTGCCGAATTTCCACAGCACCTGTAAAACACCAGTGTATTGAGGCCATAAAATAATTAACCAACCAACAATATATAGCACTAATCTACCGTGTAGCTGATACATTTTTAATAGCTTCCTGGGCAAAATCTTTCCTTGGCAGTTTTTGTCTTTTTTTCTTTTCTTTTCTTTTGCTTTCTAATGTTTTGTTGATCTTTTTGAATAGCTACTATAATGAATGATTTGGTCTTAGAAACAATCGTTCGTGAAAGTCTTAAATTTCTACCAACTGGTTTTATTTCTTGCGTGTGATTTCAAGACTTTTTATCGTGATAGAGAGAGGTTTCATTTAGGAAAAAAAGGAGCTCAAGATTTCTTAGAAAATGAGAACTAGTGTCAGATTTACTTGGTAAATTAGGAAATTCCCTTAATCAAAGTGGCACCTAATTGATTTCTTGAATGTGACAAGTGAATGATTTGTCGGACTAGGGAAACCGTTTGTAAATGTCTTAAATTCCTATCAACTGGTTTGGGTTATTTCTTGTGCGTGATTTCAAGACTTTTTTACCGTGACAGATACAGGTTTTGTTTTTATTTTCAATTTTTTTTCTAAACGGTTATTGAAATCAAAGCCCTTTAAGTACATACAGCCATGTCACTTATGAAACAGGTCACCTATTTATCAACAAAATGTGAACTCCGCCTTAGTGGAACAGAACCACCGTACAAAAGGATGTACATTTTTCAAGATCGCTGAAATTGTAGTTGTTGGCCTTTCTTTTCCTTCGTTTCTTCTCCCGATATTTCGATATTTCGCACCAAGTCGGAACACTAAGAAACATGATTAACTTTTAAGGAAAACCAACAATCTGGTTGCGTACATAACTGCAAGAATCTTTTCTTCAATATTACCTATCATCCGCAGTGTGTATACAATAGTTTCATAACAACTCTATAATATAACTAAGACAGAAAGGGAATGTAAAGTTCCAAGAAACTCTCAAGGGTCTGCTACATGTTTTGGCGTTCGCGATTGTGTGCAGCTTAAATTTGAAAACCTTTTGACTCCTTGACTTCAATTAAAATTTGACAAGAGCGATAGCTGAGACGTTCTACATTTCGAAAATGGTCGACTATTCTCAGAGGCCAGCGCTGTGCTGTCAAAGCAAATATCTGTAATATTGAGATTCCTTATAGCTCTGACTTCTGGCATGTCACAAAGGACAGGTGTCACTTTGATAAACTGGGAATTTCCTTCTTCACCAACCAAATCATAAAATAGTTCTCGCTGTCTAAGAAACCTGTCGCATCTTCTTATTTACTAATGCCTTGTTCCTCTTCTTGAAAAGTTACTATAATGATTTGTTTCGGATTAGGAAAAAATTGTTTGTAAATGCCTTTAGTTTCTATTAACTGGTTTGAATGACTTCTTGACCGTGATTTCGAGATTTTTTCCGTGTGCCAGATACAGGTTTAATCTTTATTTTTATTTTTTTTTTTTTTTTCTAAACGGCCAGTACAGCCAGTCAAGTTATGAAACAGGTCACCTATTAATTAACAAAATTTGGACTCCGCCTTACTCAGAACACATCCACCGTATAAAAGAATGTACATTTTCAAGATCGCTAAAATTGTTATTGGCCCTTCTTTTCCCTTCATGCTTTCTCCCGAGCAAAGTTTAGAGTTGACGAAAACAGCAAAACCCCAGTGCAACATCGAATGTCCCTATTTGATCACAGAAATTCAAGTGAAAACCTGGTTTTAACCTTATAAAATAAGATCAGCCAAGCATTTTAACTAGCTGATTAATTTTGTCTCTTAAAGAGAGATTCAGGTATAGTGACAATATTTCGCACCAAGTTAAAACAATAAAAGAACATGATTAAATTTCAACAACTCCCAAATATTAACTGTGCAAAGGCATAGCAGAGGTCATGGTTTCCATTCCGAAAATGGACGTCTATTCTCAGAAGCCAGCGCTTTGCTGTCAAAGCGGCAAATATCTGTTATATTGAGATCCCTTATGGCTCTGACTTCTAGCTTGTCTTACTTTAGCGAGTTTGTTTCCAATCACAAAGAACAGGTGTCACTTTATATTGAAAAGGAATTTCCTAATTCATCAACCAAATCAGAAACTAGTTCTCATATGGCTAAGAACCTTTTAGCTCTTTTTTTTTTTTTTTTTTCTTTGCCTTGTTGCTCTTCTCAGATTTAGGCTAAGGATTGGGAAAAATCGTAAATATATATGTATATTTTTTAATTTGTATTTACCGGTTTGGCTGACTTCTTGTTTTCAAGACTTATTTATGGTGCCATGCAGATACAGGTTTTAAACGGCTATTGGAAACAAAACCCTATTAGTGTGGCGGTCTGTGGCGGTGTTTTCAAAACAGGTTACCTGCCAATCAATAAAATGTGAACTTTAGTGGTACAGCTAAATCCTTCATATAAAAGATACATTTTTTTAACATTGCTGAAATCATAATTGAATTTTCTTTCCCCTTGGTTTATTTCTCCCGAGCAAAGTATACAGTAATGAAAACAACAAAAAATATGTATTAAAAGAAACAGGCCATAACCAAACACATTACTATAGTAGACAAAACTGATTTCCTGTCCAGATGTACTGACCCTCATAAACGACATAAACAGTACGCATGCAGTGTAGCAGAGGCTATAAGCGTCGTTCTAAATTTTTCTACCAAAAGCTGAAAACAAAATTTTATGGTGTTGTACGTTTTAAGGTGTGGATCACCTACAATCCAAACATAAGTGTGTTATTAAGTTAAATCCCCTTTTTCATCATGGAAACCAGGTTTTAGCCACTGTAAAATAGAACCAGCAAATGCTTTTTTTCTAAAAGCATTTTTATTGCCTCTAAAGAGAGATTATTGATATCTCTAGTGAAAATATGTCGCACCAGATCAAAACACTTCAAGATCTTGACTAATTTGTGTAGACAACTTCTAAATATTAACACAAGTGTTTTAGTTTCATTTCTGTTAAGACTCTAACCTCGCCAGAAACGGGAGTGTACACTTCTAAGAAGCTCCAAGGGTCGACTAAATGTTTTGACGTTCGCGATTATGAAGCTTTAATTTCCTTTAATATTCTTCGAACTTTCTAAGAAGGTCTTGAAAATTCTTGGTCCAGCAATATTGGTATCGCTGTGCATATTTAAACTTACTAGAAGATGTAATTTCGCGGACAGCAATTGATCGTAACTTCTAGAAATATTTGCTCGTTTTTGCTGGTGCTGCATCACTTCTTCTTTTGCGAGCCTTCTTACCAATTTACAAATAATTGATTTGTGTTGATCATTCGCCTTGTAGAAACCCGTGCATGGGCAATATATCGATGTCTCGCATGGTGACACTGCGGATGTTGCGCCGATAGCTTGAAATAGCTTGAAGCAGAGATTTCCTGTGTGGTCAGAAGATTCATTCCCATGGATTTCAAGAACTCCGACTAATTTGATATTACTTTGATATTGATAACTGTACTTTTTCAAGTTATCGATCAACACTGAAACCCGTAAAACTACGAAACCATTGAAACCATGCCGGAAACCTGTGAAACAACTAAACCACGAGACCATGAAACCCGTGAAATCATGAAACATTGAAACCACGAAACCCTTTAAACCATGAAACCCGTGAAACCGCGAAACCCGTGAAACCATGAAACCACGAAACCACGAAACCACGAAACCTATGAAACCACTGAAACCACGAAACCATGAAACCCGTGAAACCATGAAACCAGTGAAACCAGGAAACCATTGAAACCATGAAACGCGTGAAACCATGAAACCAGTGAAACCACGAAACCCGTGAAACTACGAAACCATAGAAACCATGAAACCCGTGACACCATGAAACCTGTGAAACCACGAAACCATAAAAACCATGAAACCCGTGAAACCATGAAGCCAGTGACACCACGAAACCGGTGAAACTATGAAACCACAAAACCATAGAAACCATGAAACCCGTGACACCAAGAAACCCTTAACACCATGAAACCAGTGTCCAGTGAAACCACGAAACCATAAAAACCATGAAACCTGTGAAACCATGAAACCAGTGAAACCACGAAACCATGAAAACCATAAAACGATAAAAACCACAAACCCTAACAACCGTACCCGTGAACCAAAGAACCTTACTTCCTTAGTAAGGATACTATAAATTAGCATATCCTAATTAGCATATATTCGTGCTCCGTATCACCAAGTTGTAACACACACCCTATAAACCCTTGCCATAAACCAAAGAACCTTACTTTCTTAGTAAGCACACTATAAATCAGCATATCCTAATTAGCATATATTCGTAACACCAAGTTGTGACCGGTTTCTTTAACTCTTTTTAACTTACACAAATATTAATGCTAACCGCCAGAATACCAGCCACGTTAATATAGGGCCATATGTGTCCAAAATGCACAGTTTCTATTTATTTTTGTTGTTTCATGCACTCATTTTGTTCAAGAACAATGAACATGTTTTAATCCGGTGTACTTTGGCATTTGGTTCCCTAGGTATCTCACAGGCTGTATATGTAAAAATGTCAAAATGAAGACTAAACAAAAACAAGTTATCAACGATTTTTTAATACACATATAATTTCAACTGAGTTGATGCGTTTATGCTGCCATTTACTTGACCGTGGCGGTTTCCAACTAGAAAGCTCCTGCTTCTTTGGACACCGCTCACACATTAACCATATCTCGTTATGGCTTAATGTTGTTCCTTTATTCTTTCTTTCTTCTTTTTATAACGTAAATTTTCTGTATAGCGTGAATAGATAATTGAATAGTCGTTTTTGTTGGCCGAATTGAAAAGACAGACACTTGACGAAAATATATTTTATCTGAAACCATCAATCTGAAACCAATTAGGAACTGATCATGCCATAAAAAACGCAACATCGTTTAATTGAATCTCGTTTATTCAATATAACGTCTATTAGCTATACTAAAATTAACAACTATTTATCGTTCAAAACTCACTAATAATTCATAAGCCCATTGACCTATCAAATGGTTAATGAAATATCACGTGCAGTGGTTTTGAAACCTGATAGAACCTTCCCCTTTTTAGTATGAGGTCTTAAATGTTTTTCTCGTATGCTAATTTCAAACGTCCACAAAAGTATCATTGTTATGAACTCTCTTGACACACGCTGTTTTAGGAATGTTTTGGAAGCCGTTTAAAAAACTCGCAGCACGTGTTTATCGGGTCTAAAACCACTCGGCTGCGCCTCGTGTTGTTTAAATCCCGATAAAACACTGCTACTCCAGTCGGGTTTTAAACATTACATTTGAAATCAGTCTGTACCTATCCGAGGTTTTATCACGAATTGCTCTTCGTGAAATGACACCGAATCACGGGTGTATGGCCCAGAGAAGGTTCACAGTGATGTAAAAGAGAGAAGAAAGGAGAGTACGAGGAAAACACACCATACAACGTTTTGTCTTAAGTTGGGCACTTTGGCATGAAGCACGGCTCGAGCAAGCTCGTTTTCAAATTAAATTAAAATTAGTAAACACTTTGAATCAGTTCCTTTGTAAATGAGAATGTATGAATGTTTTGAGTATGTCACAGATTGTTGAATGTTGCCCCTAGCCCATGGCCAATTAGGTTCAGTGGTATAACACTCTTGCCCAATCAGGGGCCAATAGTTTGGCCACTTTCCCGATCAGGGGCCAATAGTTTGGCCACCTGTCCAATCAGAGGCTAGTAGTTTGGCCACGTTTCCAATCGTGAACAAGTAATTTGGACGCTGGGTTAGTAGTTGACAAGTGAGAAACTTTGGTCGGGTTAAAGAAATTAAAGGAAAACATTCCCTCATCTCAGCGTGGCAGGGCACAAGCTCTTACCAGCCTATTATTGTAAAACTGATGTTGCCCCTAGCCAATTGGGTTCAGCGGCATAACGCTCTTGCCCAATCAGGGGCCAATAGTTTGGCCACTTGTACAATCAGAGGCTAGTAGTTTGGCCCCTTGCCCAATCGGGGACTAGTAATTTGGATGCTGAGTTAATAGAGAAGTGAGAAACTTTGGTCGGGTTAAAGAAATTAAAGGAAAACATTCCCTCATCTCAGCGTGGCAGAGCACAAGCTCTTACTAGCTTATTATTGTAAAACTGATGTTGCCAGTCAATAACTTTGTCTTCTTTTCCATTTTAAATGCCAGATTGTGAATTTCATTATCTCTGCAATGTTGAGTGTACGGCCATTTGCCAGATACTCTCATGTTTTAACTTTAAAATTCCGGCCTTGTAAAACGTCAAGGGGGTATAGTTGAGGGTATCAAAAATAGTTTTTTTCAAGAGGGATGCTGAATAAATTGTCTCAATCTTGTTTTTGACACACAATAAAGTTTACGCTTGGGAATAAGGAACTTCCATTGTACAGTTGTGCTTCTAGTAGCCTGGTCCTTGAATGAAAGAGAGGCTAGAGCTGATGTTGTTTCACTGAAAACTGCATCCATCTTTTCAAACGTTCACTTATGTCTAGAAATGATCGTAACTCTGAATTTTCCCAGATTACTGCTATTCTGCGTTGTCCACCACCCGATTAATTTGGACTCGCTCCCGTATCAATTTAGAGAAGATAGTAAGGTATAAATTGTCTGTAGTCTAATTTTCCAGCAGGTAGAGCAGATTTTTCACGGCTTTTGAGACACGTCAGCAGCCGTCGTATATCTTCGGTGCCTTCCTTGTCACGTAATTACATTAATTTAAGTCGACCTAGGAATCGGCGTTAAAAAATGAAAATAGCTTGATCAATAAAAATATATCAAAAAATTCAATATGTACAACAGAGACACCTAAACATAATTTCAGCATTTAAAGAACATTTTATTGTTTCGAAATTTTCATTGATTTCCATTGAATCAAGAGGTATATCTTTGATATACAAGTAGCATGATTCCAAGCCTCATGAGGTAGAACGCGATCAACGAGGGTACGTTGACAATGTCCCTTTTTTTTACTCCTTTGTAGCCCTTTTTTCCAATTTTAAGCCCTCTGTAGCTTTATTCTTGTTACCAGGAATCTTGCACCTAGAGGGTGTTTTTCTGTTTTTAACTCGATCTTTGAAGACAGGCCAAAAATCGTGCCACTTTTTCAAGTTGCCTTGCTTGCTAACACAACTTCTCGAGGCTTCACGAATTTCTTCCGAGGACAGGACATTTTTCCATAAGTTAACGTCTGTCACATGGGTGGGCCAATTGCTCCATGGAAGGATGTTTAATTTCCCACCTCCGGTTACCTTGCCCTTCACGAGGCCATCGGGATTGTTGCCACCACCCTGTAAATCATCATCTCTGACGCCGTCCACATAAAGCTGAGTCACACCAGAGAAGCCGTTCCAAGTGATACAAATATGATGCCACTGATGGTCATCGAGAGAACTCTGCGAGAACGTCAACCCTCTGTCGACGAAAAAGGAAACCAACGGTTTAGTTATCAGTCCGATTAGCAGGTTCAGTCGCATGAGCTTATTTACACATTAACACATCAATCATAGTAAGGCTTGAGCAGACTAATGATTTGCATTTTTTTGTTGGGAGGGGAAGCAGTTGTCCAGTCTTCTTAAAACTTGGGAAACAGTTTGTTTTCGATATCCTTATTGATCCAACCTATTTCATTTTTAAGTTTTAGTCACGTGACCTGAAAACGATTAATAAAGCTAAATTACATCAACCATTTTTGTTGTTTTTCGAGGACTCGTTATGACCACGTGCTAACAGTTACGGTAAATTAGGAAAAAATGTCATGTGACATTACACTGTCAAAATCTTAAAAAGTAAATGAGGGCTACCTCCATCAAAGGCGGAATCACAATTACTAGACATTTTAATGTCCAATGTTTTGTAAATGCTGAAGTATAAATGTTCCCCATTTTCAAAAACAGCTTGACGTCATTAGCCAAGGAATGTCACACACTTAGGAAAACTTCGGTTTGATCATGACAGTTTATTAAATGAATTTCCTTTAATTTTGTTCGTATAAGTTCTTTTATCAACGGAGCTTGAGAGTAGGAGTTCCTTAATATCTCTGACGGGGGTGTTTAAGAATAATTAACAAAGCCTCAGCAATACTTGAGACCGACTTCTTTCACAGTATTGTAGCGCACGCTAATTATAAAAAAAACTGTGGCACTTCCACAGAATTTTTTAAATTGAGCTGATTTTCGTCCGCTTAGTCATTTTCTTTTCCAAATTGCGCCAAACTGACCCGATTAATCGGCAGGCGTAAATAAGCCTCTGCACAACAAGGTAGTTATAATCAGGAATTAAAACTAAGTACATTTCGTCGTGTATAAAATCCTCGTAGCATACGAACAAGAAGGAATAACTACTTTTCGCGGACGAAGACCGATCTGTAATCATTTTTTGTTTGCAGCTAGATGGCAGCAAATCTTGGCCGGCCAATTGTCTTTCCTAGACAAAACGCAGTGCTTTCGAAGCTATTTTAACAGACCAGCAAATTATCACGCAGTTCAAAAAACTAATAAGATAATAATAATAATAATAATAATAATAATATTTCAATAAAGTTTCAATTATTTTAAAATAACAAATAATAATAATAATAATAACAATAATAATTGGACACTACTTGAAGGCACTGTTTACCCCAAGTTGGCACAATTGCGGACAAAACAGCTAAGAAACAGGAAAAATACACAGAACTACGTGCAGGCATCCAACAACCTTTATAAAAACACAAGCGTTAAACAAATCAATATTGTTTTCGACTTTCTCGGAGGCTACCATGAGGAGTTAAGAAAAGGACAAAGCTCAATAACGAACACTGACAAAGAGCTGTCCTTCCTTATTGAACGCTGTCAGAAATGAATTATCTGCCAAAACGCAAATATAATTAAGAAGTTCTATGAATACGTATAAACTATTTGAATGTAATGAAAATGATTGAGTGTAACATAACTAGCTGAGACCCGTATCTGCAAGTTATGTAAATCATTCATGAAAACAAAAGTGAAATCTTCAATAATAATAATAATGATAATAATAATAATAATAATAATAATAATAATAATAATAATAATAATAATAATGATAATGATAATAACAAGAAGAAAATATGAAAATCACGCAGTTCTATTGTCTGAACTGTTTGCTGTTGGACTGTTGTTTGTTGATTACGCCTCATCAGACTGTAGCGTAGAGTACCATGGGTTGAATAAGTTTGGTTTGACTCATAGTAGTAAGGCAAGTAAAAAATATCTTTCACTTTACATTATATTACCGAGCTTCACAATTAGCTGATTGATTAAGTGATATCACTATGCACAGTAAAAACCTTCACAGAAACATTTAAAAGAATCGCATTTAAAATGCACCAGTTCAGTTACAGCGAGTTCGTTTTTATTTATAATTATATTATTGTTAATTACAAGGGCTCATTTTTTTCTCAACCAGCTTATTGAACCCGGAGGGAGGGGGAGAAAATAATGCAAACCAGAAGATACCAAATTTCGTGAGATTTCCTAAATAACATTTATTCTTTATCTCTTAAAATTATCAGCGGGTAATGTTTTTTTTCTAAATATTTATCCCCTTGCCTTTTCCACGACTCCATCATTGTGACCAGATTAAGAAATTTTCCGTCTTCCATCATAATAAAGAAATTTAAGTTTAACGTCGGACCTTTGACATGCATTTTTACCAATCAATTCTTCGATAAAATAAACGGGCGTTAATTAATGTTACTGCATGATATTATAAAGGAAAATACAGGGAGATGTAAAGAATCAACCATAAGAGGACACAGAAAAAATCTGAGCCCCAGATGGGAATCGAGCCCACGACTGTGTCCTCTTATGGTTGGTTCTTTACATCTCCCTGTATTTTCCTTTAATGTTGAGTCATCAATTTTGATAATTTTAGATCTATTAAAAATCGAGAAATTCAAGATTACATCTGGCTATCAATAAAAAGTGAAGCCCGTGATATGAAGTCATCATTCCACGATGACGTCGTCATTGGATTGCACAAACCAAAAAAGTCTGTACATCCTCGAAATTTCTTTGTCATAGTTTCCATGCTCTTCACGTTAGTGAAGGCGAGGCGTTGAAGAAGCAGTAGAGTACGTAGCAACTCTCGTAAGCTTATTTTAATTGTGCAGCAGCTGCTTTCGTTTTTAAAGTAGGAGGTATATTGTTCTGTTGTTTTTTTCCATTGTTTTTTAGAAGGGTTGCAAGCCAATCGGGTGAGGCCTTATGAGAACTGCTATATCGCCCTGAAGGGGAGAGAGAATCTGTATCACGCTTAAGGAACAAAAAAAAATGCTTTGTTAACAAACAGCATTGAAGTGACGTGTCCGTTACTCTATTCGTTTAAGGGGAAGTGTCACGGGGCTTTCCGCCTTTTTATTGAAAATGTTATAACAGTACCTTGACTTACTTACAAAATAACTCTAGAACTTAGCTTAATTCTTTAAAGGAACAACACCTGATCTGTCCTAGCGGCATGCTTGAAAACGAAAATATATAGCCAGAGATAAACATCGGCAGTCTTACCTGGACCGTTAATATATTGTCTTGTAAGCGGGAATTTTTTTTTTTTTAATGACACCAGCTCCACGTGATTATTCACAATTAAAGGGAAGCAATATATAACTCACTCATCATCAGGCTCTGCAGATCTCTCCTCGGGCCTCACGATGAAATGTCCTGCAGAAGTATCGAACCACAGTAAAAATCCTTCTTGTTTCTGTGACTCATACGACACAACAAAACTGATTGGGTGAACAACATCCTTTGGTGGCTGTAAAAACTTTGTCCACAAGCACAGCGTCAGTTTATAGATGTTAGGCATGTCCTTGATACCCACTTCAAATCCAATTTTATCTGATTGTGTGAATCCTGCTTTGACATCAAATGTAACTAGAGAAAGAAAATTTCTTGTCATCAGAGCAATTTTCGGACGGACACAAAGAAAATTCAAAAAAAAAATCAATCCTCGAGGCTTTTTGAAATGGAACGTGCAACGATACATGTGAGGTTTCATTGTACTGAAACGCGATACATCCTTTGCCTTTTATCATTACCATTCTCTTCCCAGTCCTGCTCAAGCTTAAGCTCATGCTCATTATGCGGAAGGAAATTTCTCTAGACTAAATTCCGCGTTCAGAAAAAAAGCCGCTAAAAGCCGCTAGTAAGTCAATCCTTTTCTTTCTATAAATTAACACACAAGTGAAAAAACGATGGATTAACAATAGTTACGAACTATAACTCAATGCATTTTTCTGTTTCGTTGCACTTTTTATACAACCACTTCTAACTTAGAAAGAGCTGGACTGTATGGCTCAACTCATGCAACACCTGGCTTGTAAAACTGATTTTAGATTTCAAGCCAGAATTCTTGTTTTGGACCTACAAGCACACTCATTCCCTTCAACAGGCATTTGATCTTCTGGACATTTTTCCAAGCACTCTTTAGTAAGCGGGTCCTTGGCGTAACGACAGGCTACACAATTTGAAGCTTGCAAAGTGTCGTCAGAATTAACGCAGCCTAGAAAGAGGAAAGAAAAAGGTGACCGATTATCACAAATTAAGTGATTCTTGGAGACAATTTGTTTTGTTTTTTTTACATTCTACAAGCAGATTATATCTTAAACTTTTCGTTTAAACAACCAATCGTGACAAAAAGAAACTTTTATGTGAAATTTATTGCCTGCTCGTTTCTGTTTATTTGGTTTGTTTTTAATTTGTCTTCCTTTGTATGTATTCATCAATTACAGCTGAAACGAAATGTAAACTGGCCATTCCCATTCTGATTCTGCATGTGATGTGCTCCCGGCTGTTGGCTAATGAAGACAACCAAAATTTTAATATAGTGATAAAAACCAAGTTTGCATTTGTAACCTGCAAATGGATCACAATACTCGTGGCACTTCTGGACGCACAGATTCTCTTCAAGGTCCTTGTATGTATCTCCCTTGCATTCTGCGTCTATAAAGTCACGCCGTACAATATGAGCATCCCATATTTGAACCTCCTCATTCATGTTGCCAAAAGCGTAAAACCGCGGGTTGAGCACGTCCTCTTTATCAGTGTAAATAAGGAAGACTTGTGAGGAATCTGCCGTGGCCAACACTTTTCCGTACTCTATCAGGACACTAACGTCCTTCTCGTACAAACAAACGAAGTAGGACTGGTATAATAAGGAATTTGCAATCGACAGGGCCCCAGGATCTGTCGTTGATGTCTTCTCGCTGTCTCCCTGTGTTGAAAGGGCAAAGTAAACAAAGATAATCATGATTCTGGAAGCTTCATGCAACCAACTTGATGCACCGTTTTACTCCTTCAATTGTGTTCAGAAACGTAGCGTTTAAATTGTGGTTTATAACAGAAAAAGCGGGCTTTAATTTTATCCTGTGGTTTCTTTTTACCTTACTTTTTCGCTTTCTGACCGACAGAAATATCCTTCAGTGCTCTCAGTGAAGTAACGCGGAAACAATTGGAAATATCAGGCGGCGTAATTCTTAAAAAGATATCTTATTAAAATGCGCATAGGAAATACAATGAAAATGTCACCAAAAGAGCAGCTGCGTAAGTTAGCGTGCAGGGAGGTGAGGAAATTAGGAAAGGGATCAGCAGTTGCCTAGGTAGCTTAATCAAAGCTCACAAATTCATCAAATTATAAGTTTTGAAATAACTGCAAAGGCTGATCTGACTGCGTACTAGAGAACTTAAAACGACATCGACATGATAGAGACCTTCTATACTCAGGTTATATTTTGGAACCTATCTCTTTTCAGATTACCTGAAGGACTTTACTGTGTCTAAATAAAGTTATCTTATCTTTTCTTAATATGCTGTACATTTTATAAGGTCTTACGTCTAGTTATAAGCTGTTTTTAATAGAGAGGAAATGTTACCCTAATGTGCTGACTTGTTAGTTTGCTCTTTTTTATAACTTACGCTGATCCATTACAAATAATGATTTTACTGAAGGTAGGATTCCGATTATGCTCATGATCAGAATTCGAGCAAGTGTCGTGATCGTGTTCAACGTCACGATCAGATTTATGATAATGATTTTATTGTGATTTTATACCTTGTAAATGGCAACCTCTTCAGTTCCAATGCGCACATAATACCAGGTGGAAGGTTTAGTTGGCAAAGTCGCAAAAACAACAAAGAAATCTCCGGCTGAAGAAGCAGTGAACTGCAGGCAGCGACCACCACCAGTTGTCGGGTCAAGTCTTAAGGCGTTGGACCATTTTACGTTACATAGATTGTTTGGTTTTGGTGCTGATGATCTCTTCTGTCCTATGGAAGCATTATCTTCCAAAACAATGACTCGAGCCAGTGAAAATCCAACTTGGTTCTCTCTTAAGTTTGGGTAAATCTTTTTCGACTCTTTCAAATCCGCCTCGCTGAGTTCTAAGCTTCCATACTTCGAGTTGTAATTCAGAACAAGACCGAACACAGAAAGTTTGTGGTTTTCGAGTTCACCACTTTTCCCGTTGCGATATCCACTGAACATGTGGAACTTGCCATCTTGGTCGGTAGTGAACCATCTGCCGTGTGCGAAGCGAATTCGACTGGTCATGTTTTTCTGAATTTTCACCACGCCGTCTAAACCACGAGCCAGATCATTTTCCATGTCAAATATCACTTTGATGGTTTTATTTGGTTGGGTAATTTCTTCCCACACTGGAACACGTACGTCATCATTCAATACATCTGCATAGTCTTCGTCATTGGCCTCATCACTGACTTTACACTTTGGAATATTCATGTCTGACACCGATATTGGGCCCTGGCAGAAAAGAAATAGAGGAAACAAGTCGTTGAAATCACACTTTTAAGTGTGATTTAAAAATGACGGGCTTTCACCTTATTTTAAAGGGACACAGTCACCTTTGTGACCGCGCTGACCTGGACGCTAGTTTTTGTCAATTTTGAAAAGCGTCCACTTCAACCCGAAATCAAAAGTACGCGTCGGCATCTAGAAATCCGCTTCAATCTTCCCAGTGTTTTATTGGATTTTCAATCTTTTACTGGAAACCTGTTTCTGAGTATGCTTTTGCTCATCCTATGATATTATTTTATCATATTTGGTTAAAAGCAGTATGGATCGCGTCTCCAACGGAACATGAAAAGAGGAGGTGGGAAACGTAAAAGGCGCCGGGCGGAAGAAATCGCCTGCGTTGACTAAAATAACGAGAGAAATCAATCAAAAACATTGGAGAACAAATCACCATTACATATATTTGGAAAATTACATTTTCGCAACCTGGCGAAAGGTTTGTGCAGTGGGAATCTTCGTAAACGATTCGAACTACGCGTCATGGTTGCTTGGTTTAATTTGGAGCTCAGACGAAGACAAGCTTCGGTACACAGTCGATTATCTCCTCGACGAGGAAAACCTCCAGTAGAACCTTGTTTTATACGGGTCGAGCAAGCGTTCTTGCAACGACATGGGTTTAGCTCCTAAATTAAGATAACGGAGAAGTTGTAGAAACGAAATTATAAAAGCAAAATATATGATTTAAAGCAGAAATAAAGCTTACCGGTAGTTTCGCTACAAAGTCGTTTCGCTACACTGCAGCGCAGTCGATTCACTACGTTTTAAAATTGACATATTCCCTAATATTTGAACTCAATTTGCTTCTCATGCAAACACCGTGAAACGTAGAAACAGCTAAGATAATTTTTCACACGACCGGATACCGAAATAAACGATTAAATGATTCTTCGACTTCAGAGGTATTCGTTGACGTTTGACTTTCCCTGGACAAGTCCATCAGTAAATTCTCCATGGTATCAAGAAAATGAGTGTTCTAAAATTACACTAGGTCTATAATCACTATAATAATTTTGACTGGCAAATACTTCGACTCGACAAGGGTTGTTTACATTTTTCAAAGGATGCGCTTCTCAGCGCGAGACTTGTGATGAAGTGTGATATGCAAATCAGCTAAGAAATGGTAGTGCACCAGGTGACTGTGTCCCTTTAATTTCGTAGTAAATCTACATCAAGTTTGTCTCGATGGCAACGACAAAATTTAATCGATACAGAATTCTACTGATATTTAACATTCTAACATAATTACACGGAAAATTAGCTGAATTTGTTTGAATTTGTGAGCAGCATTTGGCTGTTTTTTGTGCCGCTGCCTGTGCCTGGGTAGATTTTTAAATTTGTTTGAAAACAGACGGTGGATAATATATTCCCATGTCTAATTGCTTGACCGTCCACAAATGCCACAAGAACGGTTATACCCCACGCGGTAGCTGTACATCTAGCTATCTATTAGATGAATTTTGTAAAAGATTATTCGGTAAGAATAAGTTGATAGGTGTCGAACTATTATATCTCGATTCAGAAGCTCAAGCCCTATTGTGAATAATTATTTTACCCTTTTAGCTAACATTACCTAAACTGATGCCGACAAAAATAAAAAACTTATTTGTTCCACCATATTTCACATTTTGATCATAGCATTTTCGCAGTTGTTGGTATTTTTGAAGTAAGTGACGACAACCATCCTGGAAGTAAATGGGTTAAATCTGAAATCCGAGGGTAAATTTAATTCCATGCAACGAAAAAAGCTGAGGAGGAGGGCACACAAAAACATCTTGCGCGAAAGCAACATCGTTATTTTGAGTCAGTAAGTCTCTTTTTTTTAGGTGAAACTGACTGTGCTTGTTCCTAGTCGCATAACTATTGGTATGGGTGAGTCCCCGTGAAACTGTGTCCATATAACAGTAACAAATAATTTAAATAAAATAATAAATGGGAACTTCAGTGGCTTCCACAGAGTGCCGGGCTCTTTTATCCACTGTTTCCAGGTCGAATTGAATTTGGAAAAGTTGTTTTTTTTTTATGGAGGGAGGAAAACCGAAGTACCTAGAGGAAAACCCTCGTTGCAGGGAAGAGATTTAACAAAAAACTCAACCCACGTACGACCTCGACACCGAAAATCGAACCCGGGCCACATTGGTGGGAGGCGAGTACTCTCACCACTGTATCATCCCTGCTCCACGATACCTTTTATTCCTATCTTCTAAAGAAATTCAACCCTTCGCTAAGTTCTATAATTCATTAAACAAGAGACGGAAGTGAAATAAACGATTACGTCTGCATTCGCAGCTATTGATAGTCGCTTCAATCTAAAACCATAGGCTAATTTTGTGCAGTTGTGGACAAATTTTACAATTTTTGTCCAATTGTGTTCAAGGCAAAAAGTAAACCTCTAACTACCTCTTCCATGTAAGTTTCAATCGCCCTCTTCAAGCTTGCTTGCCTTCTTCTCAGCGCCGTGTCCAACTCCTCTCGATCTTGGAATTGGCAGTAGTGTTTCTTGTTATTTCCATTCTGAGTGTAATACCTCTTGGTACCTTCTTGCGTTTCCTCTTCTATTAGACTTTTGCTGTGGCCTTCACAGCCCCAGTTGACATTCTCTTCAAGAAACAAATCCCGCGCTCGGAAGTTAACCAGGTCTGCTATCGTTCCTAAGAAGAAGTTGAAGGCTTTGGGGTAGGTAGGAATGCTTTTTAGCCATTCCTTAAAATCGCCCTTAAACGTTGGAGAGTACACATCTGACAGAACGGCTGCAATTTCGTGGCTTCCACCTTGAGAAAAAACGGATGTAGAGGTAAATTTCTCCTCCTCGTTTTTACTGTTACCTCCTTTTGTGTTTAATTTGGCAGAGGCACTTGAAAACAATGCCCTGAAATCCGCTTCCATTTCTTCCGCAAACTCTTCTTTTGATGATACACGACTTGCTTGCATGGTTTTTATTATTCTCAGTTGACCTCCGAATTTGGCTGATTTGACGTAGTGTGTTCCCCATCTCTGAATGAAATTTTCTGTTAAAGTAATTAAATTAAAAAAATACACGAGTATTAATTTACTAAAGATATTTGTCATAAATTGCAAAACAGTTCATAAACAAAAAGCCTAGTTCATAAACAAAAATCCTAGCCAGCAAGCAGTTTGCATAGAAGGTAAAAGATGTGAGCGCGGCAGCAATTTTTAAAGAATCGACCAGCAACAAAGAAGAGTCCTTTTTCTATGAAGTAGAATGGGTAGTGAGCGTAGTATAAAAGGAAATTTGAACAAATTTGTGATTAAAGCCTTTATCAGCTTGTTGATGCTTTTTTTTTTTTTCCAAAATTCGGCCAGTTCTTATGTTTAGCGGGTTTGCTATTATAACAGGGAATAAAACTGACCAAGAAAACGAGAAAAGCCAAAATGGCTGCCAAAGGTGGACACAAACAAACCACTTTTAGAGCATTTTTGCTTCACTAATGGTTCCAATCTGCCGTATGTCTCATTCACAAAAATCCTGCTTTCCGGATTAAAAAGGCACTGCCTTAGTGGATGTTATTTTTGGAAGAAAACATTCGTTTTGGTAGCTTAAAATCACATCTTTTGAATGGAAGCTAAGGAAACGTATCGGAGAAACGATTTTCTCTCTGCCGTGAAACGAAGGAAGGCCATGAAGGTTAACACAACTTTAAAAGGTTAGTAAAAAGGTAGTGTGTTCATTTACGAGTTTATTTCGATCAAAAAAGCACTGCTTAGAACGATTTCATCCTGACGTTTCAGTCGATTAAAGTGCTATTCGATCGTTGTACGTTCCTTTAACGATTTTTGAGCTGTTGCCGTATTAAATCCGTATATTTGTTCTATCCGAATGTTTGCGGCTTAGTTGGTAGCCATGTTGTATGGCATTTCTTCCTATGTTTTATTTGACGCGAGTTCATTGACCGAAAATGGAAAGAGAGTGAAAGTTAATTACGAGAGAGCATTCTAGAAAGACGCTTGCCACCTCTTGCACAAGCTTTACGTTCGTGCGTCACATATCGTTTGCACGTGACGCTGCTGCCACCGCTCCTTCGCATAACATAAATGATAAAGATAGTAAAAACATTTTCCTTGTATAAGGGAAAGGGCTTGTACAAATTCCGTACTAAGTTGAATCTTTTAAGAGCTTTGATTGATGGAAGAGGAATTTTAGGTAGAAGATGCCACAATCAAGGCTACTAAAAATGTGGCGACATTTTCACAAGTAATTTAAGTTGAGCCAGTATGTCTCTTCAAAAACTCATTAATAATTCATAATCCCATTGACCTATCAAATGGTCGATAAAACATCACGTGCAGTGCTTTTATACCCGATAAAACCTCCTCCTTTTTAGAATGCGGTGTTTGATGTTTTTCTCGTATGCTAATTTCCAACGTTCACAAAAGCATCATTGTTATCAACTCTCTTGACACATGCTTTTCCAGGAATGTTTTTAAAGCCGTTCAAAAACCTCGCAGCACGTGTTTCATCGGGTCTAAAACCACTTGGCTGCGCCTCGTGGTTTTAAATCCCGATAAAACACTGCTGCTCGTGTTTTAAACATTACTTAATCATTACACAAAAGTGAGCGTTTACTTTTTCTGTTTGTTTTAAGAGTGGCCGTCTGTAATTTTCAACTAATGTGTTTTGGGTGAGAAAAAATAAAATTCCTCAAACTTTCTCAAAACAAAGGACTAGGTAAGTGATTTACATTTATATAACTTTTGGGTCAATCAAATAAATATTTTAGCTGTAGGACAAATAATTTGGTTTTTCAGCTCTCGGAAGGCACTCAGGGATCATTTTACTACAGATCGTAAACATCTGGGTTTGGATATAAAACGTAACTAAAACTAAACGCCAAGTTGGAACTCGAAATCAAAAGACATTTATGATTAATTCAGGATGGTTATTTCCAATTTTAATAATAAGCTGAATATTTTATCGATTTTTTAACTTGTCTCTTTTGTGAACCATTGCGGCAGGTACAAAAATCGGCTAAATTCAAATGAAAATATCGCCAATGGTACATTACTAGACTTCATAAAAGTACACCCCAGTTAAAGAGCAACGTCTTCCCTTCAAATATATGCAATAAAATTTTGGGGCCAACGTACCTACGAAATTTGACAGTTGAAATTACAAAGTGCTTTTTTGTAAACAAACACTAAATTTTCAAATAGCTTAACGACGACGAGTCAGTGACATACGGAGGAAAACAATCTAAAATCCCCTCGTGTCATGAAATACCCGAAGTGAACAAAATATTTTGCTTCCTGTTATATTTTTTTGTGGATTAAAAACATTTTTTCGATGAATCATCCGCGAATTTTGAAAGAAACAAGACAAGTTTTGAAAAAGTATGGTTTAATTGTCACACCACCTGTTCAAAAGATAAGCAAATTCCGCGCTTCAAAAACAATCTAAATTGATAAATTATTTGACTTCTATTCCATACGTAAGCCATAGGCTATCTACGAGAAACGTACCTTTGCAGTGGATAGTACTTTTGAGGCCAGATGGTGAGGATCTGTGAAACGCACGTAACTGAGTCTCGCAAAAATTTACGAACTGTCAACAAGTTGGATTGCGTGACATAAGCACAGAAAGTTGTCCGCCCACCTGTCTGTCCATCGATTATCAAGTAATTTCGCGTTCATTTCTCGTGACAATCATTGGCCCCTTCATAAAGCAATTACTACTTAATACAGGTCATGGCGACTTGCGGTTACTCAACCTTCGTCGGTGGAACATGTAGTTTTAGTGCAGCAAAATAGCAAATCCCGCAGTGGTGAGGAGTATAGCGCCTAGAGAGTTGTGTCAAAGACAGAAAAGCACGTCTAAAATCATGCGACGTCCGTGATGCTTCCTTGCAAAATGAGGCGCAGTTAGTGTTACTCCTAGCTAGAGCAGGTAATCAACTGAACCAGAGTAGTAATGCGGTAATAAAAAATTTATAGTTTGAAGTTACACTATTCCTATCCCTAATTAACAAAACATTTTCAAGTCTGCTTGATAAAAAGGACAATTCCAACATAATACCTGGTCAAGAAATTAAGATTAAAACTAGCCAGCTATTTGAGTTGCGTTATGTTTCTTCTCACGTAGCACTCCCATTCCCTCCGGGGGAGGGGTAAAGGGTAAGGTGGGAGATGAGGAGGGTCTGTGGTTTCATCGTCTTAGGTGTCCCGGGTAGGTGTGGAAGATTTTAACCAGGCGAGCAGGAGAAGTGAACACAAACTCCTGGAGAGGAATCGAAAAAACAACTAAAGTAGGACATTTTTGGTCCCATGCGCTCTCCGTGCATTCCCTCGCGAGCCTTCCCCGACTGCTACGTAGGCTACGAATTTCAGAGTGAAATGGTTTATGTCTAATGGTTACTTTAATATTGTAAGGGCAATGCCCTAAAGATTTATTTTTCTGAATTTTAAACTACTATGACGTCAATAAATTCCAAAATGATGGGGCGCGCGGAAAGTTTAAAAGCAAAAGTCGTTTCCCTTCCAAATGAACGAAAAATGTCTGGAGAGGAAGGAGAAAAACAACCAAAGTAGGCACTTTTTGGTCCCCTAAGCACTCCATGCATTAACTCGCTACCCTCCCCCGCGAGCCTTCCCCGCTCGTTCATCAACTTCGTTGATATCTTTGCTAGTAGCTGTGCAATACCCGAGGTTAAGGAAAGCTCCACTCAGTAGAATTAGAGAAGAAAAACGATTCCCACGATGAAGATGATCAACCAACAAAGCTCTTCACTTGCCCGGTTGACGGATATGTAAAACTTTTCCAGCGTTACAGCTCTTAAGAGAACCATTTTCAGGACGGTAAATGTGAAATTGTCCTCGAAAGGGAGAACTTATTCGACAAGGCCAGAATCGCCTACAGAGACAAACTTCTTCGTGGTTCTGATATTCAACCAGCTAGTGGCAAGATCCACGCTTCGAGGCCCTGCTGAAGAGATTCAAACACAAGCCGGGCTGGGCACGATAAAGCAGGCTAAACGTTTCACTGAAAAGTAAGAATGCTACCTTGATGAAAAGTTTCCCATTGGACAGGAAACCGGCCATGAGCTTCATGCAGCAGCCGTAGCATGTGACATAAGGTTTGATAAGGACAAAGGCGGAAATAGAAGGTTTACAGTAGATGATTTCCTCACTCCTCAACAAGCTAAAGAACAGCCAAGACTGACACCCCTGAAGAAGACATAATTGCTGCTGAGGGCGGGCGAAGCTGCTTATTCACTAACTCGCCAAACTATTCTTGTCCAGTGTCTGTTATCCCATCCAGTCACTTTCGAATCATTTAACCTCTCTAACTTAAACGCGTCGAATGGATTCAAAAAGCTTAGCATCATCATGCTCCGCAAAATGTGTGAATCTTGACTTTGATTTAATAGATGTCACCCATTTCTCAACGGCATGTAAGGCCCGGTTCAGACGCCGAACTTTTCATGAGCCGAACCTAATATCTCGAATTAAGTACATGAAAAGTTCGGCGTCTGAATCAATTGAGAACGGCTGTTTCAATTTGGAACGGCTCAGCCGTTCTTCCCGCCTGGCTCAGCCGGGAATTTCGGCTTTGGAACGGCTTTGATTCAGACGTCGAACTTTTCATGAGCCGAACCTAATGCATAAATTATTATAACGTATTTCAAATCAAAAAAAATAAAAAAATAAAAAAAAACGCTGACATTTCGATTGGTTTTGCTTCAAGTAAATTAAGTTCGGCTAATTAAGTTCGGCGTCTGAATCAAAAGGCGGGATTTTCGTGATTTGGGCCGACCTTAATTTGAATTAAGTTCGGCTCATGAAAAGTTCGGCGTCTGAACTGGGCCTAAGGCACCGTACATCGAATTACAAAGGTGTCTCGTGCATGAGTGCAGCTGTGCGCTTCACCAAAAATGATTGCAAAATCTTTGCATAAGTCTTGTAACAAAACGGTATATAACAGTTAGCATTTGATGTATTTTCACGTCTTCCACGCCTTCGAGTTGTACTTTACTTCCTTTCGTGGTTATTACGTAGAGAGATGTAGACAACTTGTTGGCGGAATGTAGGAACCGGAACTAGAATATCTCTACTAGGCTGTCATTAGACAACAAAGGCGTTTCAGAATTTTTGTCATGACTCAGACCCCCTTCCAAGAAACTTGCTACATGTGCTACCAGTCTCCTGTAAAGAAAAAAAACGAGGCGGTGCTACCAATAAAGTTAGTAAAATCCAGCTGAAGCCGGACTACAATCGGCGATATATTAACGCAGGTTTGGGGAAAAATAGAATGTTCAGTTTCAGCAGTAGGCGCTTGATTGCTTTCTTGTTTAGCTAAGTAGTCTGTATCTGATATCCTCTTATTTGATATCGCTTCACATGAAAAAACGTTTTCTCTAAAACTGATATCAGATAATCATTTGCGCGGCTCGGCACTCACGTATTCCCGACCCGAGTGATCTGGGGACGACAATGTGTATGTAACGCAATCTTTTTTGCCTTGCCAACTGCTGGATCAGGAGATCTCTCGCTACTTCATGCGCCACAGAAAAGATACTTCTATTGTCGGAAAGGAAACATTAGCTTGACGACCTCAGTTATTGTAAGGATCTCGAGAGTCGTTGGATCTTTCGAATACCGCAAAACATTCAGTTTTTCCGTGACGAACAGCGGGAGTTACAGTCAAAGAATGGTCAAAGTTTGCCTTCTTTGTCGAAGACTGTATAAACTTCACCACAAATTACGCAGAAACATGTTTCCATTCCGCCATCCCACTGGGAAGGTAACTGAAAGCATTCCTTTTTCTCCAGGTCACAGTATCTTCAGCACGTAAGTGGATTTTGTAATGTTTTTCCTTCCGTATGTCATTGACTCGTCGTTGTTGAGCTAATTAAAGATTGCGTTTGTTTACAAAAGTGCACTTGGTAATTTCAACTGTCAAATTTCGTAGGTACGTTGGCCCCAAAATTTTATTGCATATATTTGAAGGGAAGACGTTGCTCTTTAACTGGGGTGTACTTTTATGAAGTCTAGTAATGTACCATTGGCGATATTTTCATTTGAATTTAGCCGATTTTTGTACCTGCCGCAATGGTTCACAAAAGAGGTAAGTAAAAAAATCGATAAAATATTCAGCTTTTTATTAAAATTGTAAATAACCATCCTGAATTAATCATAAATGTCTTCTGATTTCAAGTTCCAACTTGGCGTTTAGTTCTAGTTACGTTTTATATCCAAACCCAGGTGTTACCGATGTGTAGTAAAATGATCCCTGAGTGCCTTCCGAGAGCTGAAAAACCAAATTATTTGTCCTACAGCTAAAATATTTATTTGATTGACCTGAAAGTTACAAGAATGTGAATTACTTATCTAGTCCTTTCTTCTGAGAAAGTTTGAGGAATTTTATTTTTTCTCACCCAAAACACATTAGTTGAAAATTACAGACGGCCACTCTTAATTAGTTGTATGAAAGACAGTGAAAGCAAGTCGATGAATAGCTTACGTAGGCTATTATGATTATTTTTCACCGCCTCGCAACCTCGATCCCAGGGCTTTTCTGTTGTAATACTAAGAATTAAGGAAAAGCTGAATGAGGTTAGATAAAACCACGACTTACGGTATTTAACTTGAGCGCCAGGGTCGAAGTAGGACAAGGGAAGAGACATAAATTCCCTCCAGAATGATAAACTGAGATCACTGGGCTTCACTTCGTCCATGAATATTTCATACCTGAACACCATTAATTAAATAATCATTAGCGATGGAGTACTTAAACGCCAAGACGGCTACGTCGACGAAAAAGATATCAATATTGATAATTAAAACCCAACAACAATAAGGATATAAAGGAAGAGGAAGTACTTATATTGATCACTGACGCCTGAGGTTAAACTGAACCACCTAGGAAACTGCGCTGTGACTTCTAAAGGTATCTTTTGTCGTATTATCGAAGAGAACCATATCATGCAACTACACGCACGTACTCAGTGGTCATGCACTTTCTTTATATTTGAACTGAAACGGAATTCTTTCCATATAATAGTTTCTATTGGTATTTGTGAACAATCTTACCTCAGAAAATTTCACAGAACAAAAACGATCATTGCTTTGCACTAATGTAAAGTCGTTTCAGGAAAATTACAAGGATAGCCATGGGAAGCGCGTGACACTCTTGTAGGCCTATCAGTGCCAACGGCTAACATCTGATCTCTCCTCACAAGATCACTGCTTTACCATATCACACTTACATGCAGTTCATGAGAACAAAGAAAATGTCCAGTAAACTTAAATTTTCGTAATGTTCCAGCAAATTCCCCTAATTATTCCTATAACACATATATGAAATCAGTGAGGAGAATATGCATCTTGTCATTGGAATTTTAAAAAAGGGTTACCAAAAGCAATTTTCAAGTGGAAGATAAGAAGAGGTGGTCGCTTTTTGTACCCACCTATCGACGTCGACATTCAAAATGGCCATGTATTGCTGAGAGCTTTGTTCCTTCGATCCACCCCACGCCAGGTTTACTCCTCCACTGAATCCCATAATAGATCCAGACATTCCAGCTTCAATCTGAAGGTGTTTTTGATACTCCTTCCTACTTTCAAAGGTCTTCATGAAAGCAGCTGTGTCATAAATTCCATGCACATTCATTGTGTCCGGAACTGAAAAGGCATCGTAACTAAAACAAATAAAATAGTTAACCAAGAAACTGAAAATTACAACATCATTTGGAAAAAAAAACAGTGTTGATTTGAAACTAATTTTATATTCAGTTCTTACAGCTATAGTCAGTCATCCTAACTGGAAGATATCATTTAGAATAGACAGGGTAATGAGCTCCTGTAACAGACTAATAATGTTATTTGACAAACCATCACTAAGTCGGCTATGAATCGTTACGTGTTCTGTTGTTGCCAAATTATGTCTCGACGAGACGTTGGAAATATTGTTATATACTAGTAGTAATCAGAGATTAGTGAGATGCGTTCGACCATTTGGGAAAAGAAAGTTACATTAACTGCCAGATATTTTTCACATGTTTATTTAAATCGCAAAAAAATGTTATCATTGTATAACCCAGTGTTTATAATATAATGGATATTTGGTGCGCTTGCTTGTCGGGTTTGACCTTCTCTTCACGTTTGGTGTGCTTGCTTGTCGAATTCGGGAGTGTGCTTCCTTGCTGTGTGGACTGTTATCAGGGAAGATGCATTGTTTACTTTTGAAGTTAGAGTTACTGGCATTTCGAATCTTGCGAAAGCATATCGATATGTTCATTTCCTTTGTTTGTTGCGGGAGTTGAGTTTCACGTTAATAGAGGAATAGAAGCCAAAAGATTGATAATTATATAATAAATAAATAAATAAATAAATAAATAAACAACTTAATAAATAAATAAACAACTAAATAAATAAATAGCTAAAATATACTAAATGAAAGAAAAAATATATAAAAATATATTTGCTGCGTAAGCAGGCTAAGCAGTACGCAACGCGAGATTATACTTGATTGTACTTGAATCCGTTTTGAATGAAAACTTCGAAAAAAGCATTTCCTTATTTTAAAGCGTACAACATTTACGGTAGAATTCGGCAAGGAACCGGGAAACTTCAACGTGGCCGTTCATATGCCATTGCCTTCGAGCAGACATTGAAAGCCGCCACGAGACATCTTCGGCGTAGCGTTACAAATTTGCATAAATATTATTGAGATCATCTCAAAAGGCAATGTCACGTTTTCTCCATTTTCTATCAACTGATTCAGATTGTAACCGTGTCTTCCACTGATAGATTACTGGATAACTTGTTCACTAAACCCAGTTTTAACAGTGAATGAGGCGAAACTAAAATATTGCAACTTTTTGGCCGCTGTTAATTCACAAGCCGAGAATTGAAACACGCGCGATCGCTTTTACCCTCGCTAAACCCAGTGCGCTGCACATAATTATGCTTTAATCTTTTGAATCAAACCTTCGAAAACAGCATTTCCTTGATTAAAAAAACGCACGATACTTTCGCTTGTAATTGGCAAAGAAGCGAGAAAACGCTTGAAGAGCGAACTCTTTCCAGCTCGAGCATACACGTGCGCACATCCATCGCTCCAACAAAATTAAAAACGCAAACAAAGTTGGCGGCTGTCTCGCAGAGTTGGTCCCCGTAAAACGGAACCGAACTGTGGCCGTTTCACTACAAGAAACCAACGTTGCCTTGCAATAACAAAAACTGGGTACCACCGAGTGCTTGCAATCCCTTATAATCGAATGACTCGATACAGTGTTTGCCATTGCAACTTCACCAATTCGTTTCACTCGCACTGGGAAAGTTGCTTTTCTCGAAACAAATCATGGCCCATTTGCCGAGCTACACAACTCGGCAACTTTTTGCTTTGGTGACCACAAATCATGGCCATTTGCCGATCTACATAACTCGGTAAGTAAATTATTTGCCGAGCTACACATCTCCGAAAGTAAATGTAATATATTTTGTTGAAACTACGCAACTTGTCTCTTGATTTAGTCAGCGCAAGGCAGCGTTGGTTTCTTGTAGTGAAACGGGTAAACAACACTACGCTGAACTTATCCATGTGTCTTCGCAGTCATACACACTTCGTGAAGGCGTTGATAAATCTAAATTTAACCCGAAAGTATTTTTTTCTAACTTAAACAACGCAACTTCCCTAACGAAGCACAGCCGTCCAGCCAGCACACCAAAAGCGATGCAAGAACGTGAAACTCCACTCCCGCTGAAACGAAGGAACTGAACATCGATAAGTTTTCGCAATAATTTCGCAAGATTCCAAATGCCAGTAACTCTAACTTCAAGCGTAAACAACACAACTTATCTGATAACAGTCCACACAGCCAGGAAGCACAGTCCAGAATTCGACAAGCAAGCACACCAAACGCCAAAAAAAGGTCAAACTCCCAAGCAAGCACACCAACAAGCACGCAAAACGTGAAACTCGACCCGCTAGCAACATTAAAAGATGAGCGCGAAAACGAGGGGGCGACTCTTATACGAAAACGAGACTAAAAAGATGGCTCTAGCGCGAAAGTCGTCATAAGTTCGCACCAGTTTCCCGGCCGACACATGCCCCTGCAAAACTCAAGCGGGGGGGGGGGCTATTTGGGTGTCCTTACAGCAATCTCGAAAAGTTCTGCATAGCCGTACACAGGCACACCAACTCAAAAGACACAGGACGCAAAAACGAAATTAGGCTTGCGTTCTCCTTCGTCGAACGCAAAAAGAATTATCTTCCATTTCCAATTTCTTTAAGATCTTGTATAACATTTTAATGACCTTTTAATTTTACAATTTTTAAGGGAAGATACTCCCAGATCTTATTCTTGTCTTCCGCGCTTTCGACGCAATTGCATAAAGCTTAGTTTTCTAGTCTTTATTTTCCTAGTGTTGATAACAATAGGGAGCTTAAGCAGCGACGACGGCAACGGCAACGAAAACATCACCTGGAAATATAACTTTATTTCATTTGTGCTACTTCGCGATTATTTCAACTCGCTCAACTTTTACAAACGTGGCGAACTATCCAGGAACCAAATTAGTAGGAGTGGCGTACAAGTTAAGAAAGAAAATGAAAAATTCACCGCCGTGCGTTCACGTTCTCCACAAAACCTTGAATGTGGTCATTTCACGTTGTTGTTTTAAAGAGGACGACAAAACAATGTATCAAAATGTAAAACGCACGTGCAGAGTGATTGTTTTTGCTCATTAAACCTATTGTTTCGCGGCGTTGTCGTTGCCGTCGCCGTTGTCGTTGCTTAAGTTCCCTAATGATCAGCGACAACGGAAACTAATGTAAGTAGAGTTGCAAGCCGTACATACTGACTAACGGGGGTGGCGACTCCCATGTATATTTTATGCCGTTATATGCCACCTAAAGGGTAGGGGACTTGGAACCATTTTGGTCCGAAAGTCTCAAAATGGGTATAAATGTTAAAAACAGGGTCGGAGATAGGTATTTAAACCGGTTTGAAAAATACATGAGGTCTACAGAGGGTGGGATTTGGGAAACTGGACCGCGTAACATAGGTGTTTTGTTATCTTTACCCAAATATTTTAAGTTTGACGAGTGTTGTAGCTGTACAGTCCTGAAATCAGAGACACTTTAATTATCCTTACCTTCCCTTATTTGCACAAACCCTCTGGACAATACTCTTTTTTCTCGACTCAGGGCTGTTTGTTCCACTGCCATCAAATCCAACACCAATAAATGCCGCACCATCAATCATGTTCTGTGGAATGTTACGTAATTAAAACTTGGTTAGCGCGCTCGCCCTAGCAAAAAATGGCGGTATGACTTCGACGACTTTTTTCTCAAAGAGACGTTTGTGGTGTGTTCCAAAAGATAAGCCTGAGACCTGACAGAAATGTTTAATCTTGCTTCGTGGAGAAATTTCAGAGCGATGGTTATCTCATTTTTTGTTTTGTTGCCAACATTAGTTAATGACATATTCGATGGACAGTATGACCGTGCTAGGCGAGTTTCACAATTTTCACCTCTCACTTGTGGAACAAAAACTAGATTTCGGTCAAATGTTTTAACTGATTTTTATAGGTAATTGATGGATCTTTTTATTGATATGTAGAAGAGCCTGTGAGTACGAGCCACTTTTGCAATTCATTGATTTGAACTAATGAGCTAAATGGCATGTTGCGATAAGTGTTCAAAGTAGTTTTGTGCTCTCAGATTTATTAAATTTCTCAGTTCATATATCCCATACCTTACCCACTTGCAAAGGGAAGTTGATAGAAGAGATATCAGCGAAATCTATCTTTTAAATAAAAATTGAATATGAGGTTCTTAGGGAGAGTCGCTCTACTTAAAGTATCGATTAATACCCTCACATCTCTCAAAAACGTTACTTGCATAATACATTCTATAACAGGAAACTTACCTTGCATGAAACAGAGGTTGCGGCCGCACTATAGCATGGATCATTTTTGGTGTAACCTGTCCCAAAACAGCCATTCATTAAAACCTGTCCCATTCCTGCTGGGTAAACAAAAGAAGGCTCTCCATCCTCTGCGGGCCGTTCGGACTGTCCTCCAATTGAAGCATCAATGTGATATCCTGAAGGAACGAACATGTTATCTGCTGCCCAGGACTTCTCGGGCACGATATCTAACTTTATCTGAAAACAAAAGAAAACGGAAATCGGAGTATACAATCACAAAATAATACTATTTTATTTTAAAAACGTTGCCTTTTTTATATGCCTGATTTTAATGGTCAAACACCTTTCAACATCGGGCCTTCAAGAAAATAATGCTAATGCAATTTTAATCTGAACAACTCCTAATGTACTGTTAACTATTAACAAAATAATTTAACAACTCATCGTAATCACATTTTGATTTCTTTGGGTTATTGCTTGGAGCTGTTGTTGTTGTTGTTGTTGTTGTTGTTTTCGTGCGTATTTTTGTTTGCGTTTTCAACATCAGGATATGTTACGAAATGATACGGCTTATAGGCCAAGTAGACCTTGTTTGTAATAATTCGTAAACGGTGTTTCGTAAGTCGCAAAAAGAAAATATAATTTGTCCAGAAACGGAGGAACGATATTATATAAAAGTATCAAGCTATCTTTTTTCTGAGGAAATCAATTTGTTTGCCAATGATTGTGCCATTTTTTTCTCATTTAATGGGCCGAGCATGAAACACCGAGATTCATCCTGCTTACGGGGCACGTTCGCTGACGGCGGGTTGATATGAAAAGGCCCTTAGTACATATAAAAACTGTCTAAGTAAAGATTTCGGATACGTGGAACTGGTTGACTACATGGGCTTCACGAATCATAACCCTTGCAGTCAGTAAGTAACAAACTCTGTGGAAATGAATAGCAAACTGACAGGCAAAACTCCAATGTACCTCCTTTTTCAAGAATTCAGCTGCCTTTTCCTTTGCATGCTCGATGTTTTCAAAACTCTTATCGACCAACTTTCCCACTACTTCAACTCCCTTGCCTATCGCCGCCTGCATCACTTGCGGATTTTTAAGCATAGCCATAGCCACTGCAGGAAGTGCTCTTTTATTTCCAGAATCAGCGGACTGGACTTGAGGAATTAAGGCCCTTGCAGTTTGATTCAAGTCTGCTGAAGCAATAGCAAAGGGACTTTATTATCGATTCCGATTTCAGTTCATGTAACTGTTGTCTTACCCATTATCCCTCCGAACACGAATTCCACACCTATTTTCATATCTCAAACTGACCTTGAAGACCTTCTGAGGCTTACACAATGTCAGAGTATTCCTTTTTGTCATACTGCCGACGTGACGGGAACAGAGCCCCATATATTTCCTAAACAAGCCAGTTATTAGAGCTCTAGCTAGGCATGGAACAACCTTTTGGGGGTTAAGCACCGATGTAAAATATTTAGGGTTAAGCGCTGTATGGAAACAGTTCTCTCGTCTTTCGCTCATTGTGATGGGTAGCCCTACATAGCAAGTTAAAACTGAATTACAGCTCTCGACAGCAAGCCCTATATGGGGTATATTGTTTATGGATCAGTGAGAAATGAAGCAAAGATTCTGATTAAATTTTTTTTCTCGTAAGTTTGAAGTGTAGCTTCGCATCACTATATCACCATACAAGATGCAAGTATTATTCCTGTTCTTGTAAAGAGTGTGTTTGGTCATCCACAACTTTATTACGGCGAAATTAGTAAAGAACATGTAGAGCGGTTTTCAATGTCGAAGGTAATTTTGGCGTTTACGGCTTTGGTTTTGTCTAACTATGCTCTGTGATTGATTAGAAAACTCGCGCTACTGTTAGCCAAATGAAGAGGCAAACCAAATCAAAGCAAAAACTATAAGGGTGGGGCGATATGGACACAAACTTTCGATATCATTGATACTGAGGTTTCCTTGAAAAATGTCGATACTTGTGAGTAATATCGGCTTGTTTCTGATTCCTTAGGTTCCTGTTCATGTACATGTTCGCTCACTTGAATATTTTAATGAAAACCGATATTTTTCCGTTTGTTCATGTGATGTTACACTGAGCTTAAAGAACCTATATCGCAAAATTAAAGTTTAAAACACTGTTGCTAAGGCTGTATGATTCAGTTGTTTGATGTTAGCCAGAGTGTTTAAAAAGTGTTTTCAGAGTGTAGGTGATACCATTACAGAAAGTCTTGAATGATCACGTCACCGGCATACCGTTATCGATATCCATATCGAAAAAATGCCAAATATCGGAAAATATCATACTAGTGTCGAATCGATTTTTTTTTAACTGTTATCGACCGAAACTTTGGACAAAACCAATCACGACTTGCTCGCAACGCTTTTCCCGGCGCTTCCCGCCGGTTACATGGAATTCGGAATTTGGTTTATTCTGCTCTTTGCGTCTGTTGCAATTAGTACACTCCATTGAAAGCCATTCTGTCGTGTCAAGAAATGAAAACAATGGCCGCGGGACCAAAATAAATCAGACTTTATGAACAATTATGGCCTTTGATCAGAAATCAGCACTTCTTCTCAGAAGACTCAGATTTTTTTTTCTTCATATTTTTAGGTCAAGCATGGGTTCAATTTTAATGTATTACCCAAACAATCTTAAGCACAAATAATCTTAACGAAAAATATTAATAGCGATTATCCCTAAGAACCTCACATTCATTTCTTATCTAGAAATAAATGAATTTGGCTGATACTATTCTTTCATCAACTTCTCTCAGCAAGTAGGTAACAAATATGAAATACAAACGGAGAAATTTAATTTTCTCAAAATTTTGTGATAGACTTTGCATCCCGAGCTGTGCTTGAAACCCACTGGCGAGATCGTGAATCTTGTTAAAACCAACAATTTCATAAAGGCTGTCACGTAACGAGGTAAGTCCATCACACTGAAGCGAATTCACCATCCACCATGTTTTTTTAGCCGCTGACCAGTTCGTTTATTGGCTAAAAAAAGATGGTTGACAGTGATTTCGCTCCAATGTGATGGAAACATGGTGGACGGTGAATTCGCTTCAGTGTGATGGACTTACCTCGTTACATCACAGCTTTAATAAAACTCTTCCAGCGTTTTTATTACAATTAAATTGGCAAGGTAAGTTTAATCTTGCGTCGTGGAGAAATTTCAAAGCGATACTTATCGGCTCATTACCTGGTTTGTTACTAACAATTGTTGACGGACATGATCGATGGAAATATAACCGTGTTAGTCGAATATCACAACTTTCACCTCTCACTTGTGAAACAGAAACTGGATTGCTGCCAAATGTTTTTGAAGATTTTTATAGATGATGGGCGGAATTTTCCACTTATATGTAGAACAGCCTGTGAGCACAAGCCTTTTGCAATTTGTTTCCTTTGAACTTGGGCTAAATCGCATTTTGTGGTAAGTGCTCAACGTCAATAAACTTTGCGCCTCAGATTTATTGCAGTAATGAAAGCTTATAATTGCAATTCAATACATTGTAAACGTGAAGAGTCATCGTTTATTTAACAATTATTCCATGAGCGCGCGTTGGATATGAGATGGTAAATAGCCAACGAGGCGCGAAGCGCCGAGTTGGCTATTACTAATCTCATATCCAACAAGCGCGAATGGAATAATTGTTTTATTAAATTCTCCGCGTTTGGACATTAATGTTGAAGTTTACTGAATTTTTATATTTTAAGAAAAAAATTTCTTTCAAATTTAAACGACCGGATGTTGAGGCAACCTCCGACCAAAGCGCGCGAAACCTAATGATCACATGACACGCGCAGCGCTTTGCAAACGGAGTTGAATGAAAAATCGAAAGCGAATAAAATCGGACACAGTCGGACATCTAAAATTCAAGAAACGTTTAAATGTACGAATTATAACCTTTCTGAGACTAACATTCAAGTGCTTTTGAAGTTCCAGCTCATCGAGAAACGTAATAGTTGTGCACGTTTGAGCAAATGTTCTGCTGTGTGGTGCCGAGCGAAGGAAGAGATCAGGGCAAGGACGGCTTTTTTCATGCTGAACTGAATTCCTCGCGGACGATTTAAAACACTTCAGGCAAGTCCAAGTGTACGAGGTACAACCTCACTGAGACAAGCATTCAGTGCAAGTTTTTAAACTTCAAGCTTATTTGAGAAGCGTAAGAGCTGTGCACATTAGTGCAAATGTTTTGCTGAGCCGGTGCCGAGCGACGGAAACGAACATTATGGCCGCCGCTCGTACGGATTTCATAGATGAACCATCTGAAGTCCTGGTAAATTCCTAAAAACATAAAGGCAGGCATGAAGCTCTTCCTGAGAAATTTCATCGATTGGCTTTAACCTCTTACCGCCACGATTTGCAAGCCATCCTGAAATTTTTGAAGGTAACCGGTTGTTATTGTTGTTATGTGATCTAAAAACTCGTAAAATCTTGCAATTTTGAAGATTTTAAAGGAAACTTCAGAGATACGTACCATTAAATAGTGTCATACCGACCTTTGTGGCTTTTATTGTTGTTATATTGAGATGGTATTTTTTGGTATTTATTTCTTTTCCTTTTTTTTCCTACATTTTTCCGAAGAAACTTTTGCTTCCCGCCGAAAAAAAAATTTAGCTTAGCGACACCTGGGGCTTTCGTTTTCCATATAAGGTCAAACTACGGTATATGAGCTGATAACCAAGATTTAGTGAACCTATCAGAACGCTAGAAATGCAATATCCGAGGCTGAGAATTTAATAAAACTAGTGATTTAGGAGATTTGAGTGATCTGTATTCTCCAGAACAACTGTAAGTCTTGCAAAATTCACGACCTCACCGGTGGGTTTCGAACACCTCCCGGGATGTAAAAAATACAAATCTCAAAATTTTAAGAAAAATAAATTTCTCCGTTCGTATTTATTTGTTACCTACTTGCCAAGAGAAGTGCATGGAGTAGTTATCAACGAAATCTATTTTTTAGATGAACATTGAATATTAGGTTCTTAGGGATAGTAGCTCTTAAATGCATAGTTCTTCACGACACCAAAACACTTCAAGTCCTCTAAGTAATATTTATAAACGAATCTCACTCAGTTGGTTTCCATTAACTGGTGAAAACAAACCTTTCTTATGATCTTCCTCCGTAGCACCAGGTTTGCTTGAATCATCTCCTGAGCTTGACAAAGTTAAGTCACTTTTGTTTGACTTGTGTCCGTGATACGCCCTTATTGTGTCCCTTCCAAACGCGATCAAATCTGCCATCAAAGGAAAGTTAAAAAGAAAAAAAATTATAGAACAAATAGGCGGTCCTATAGAGCTGCAGAACACAAACTGTAGATCCTGATTTGCTGCTGCTTTAAAGGCTATCTATCTGTGGACTGATGATATCGATAAGTTATGCATACTAAATGTAGTCTTCATATTTGATGTTACGTTGAAATACTTTTGATATGTTATTCAATCTTTGCCAAACTGCTTTCAGGCTTATATAGATCAAGCTTAATAACTGGAAGCATAAAATATAAAATAAGTTACAAGCCTTTTGTAATGTCTTCTAACTAATGAGAAAGAGATGGAGGGGGGCGTCCTTGCGCAGTTCACTTAATACTAAGCCAAGGGTTTAATTTTATAAATGTTAGAATTTTCTGGCGTACACTCTCTTCCCAAATTCACACTTTCCACTTCTTGCGTAGACTTAAGAACGTGTCCACGTGAGATCCATGCAATATCAATATTTGAGTATACATGATACCCTCCAGAATTTGATATTATTTTGTGTACAAGTTGGTATTAGTCCAACTTAAAAGCCTGCCAAACATTTTTCCGAAAGTCCGAATAGTTCATGAGATACAGCGGTTCGGGTGAAATGACACACAATTTTAAGTAAAACCATGGTAAATTCGCCCATGAAGTTTACAACTTGCTCAGAGACGATTGGATGCTGATATAATAAAGAATCTTTGCCAATTTAAAATGAATAGTATACTTATTCGAGTCAACTAAATTTGAAGAGGACGCGATAACTGTGTTCGAAAATAATAATGCATTCAAGAAAACCTTCAAAAATCGAGATTTTTCATGACTCGAATTTCTAGTGAAAATCGGATAAAATATCACGGATGCGGCCATGTTTCTGCTCAAAATTACACCATTTCCATAAAGTTTATTTGTTTAGGAGTATACAGATGTGATAAAATCTGTGTGAAGTTACGTACGTATAGCCAGGCGAAACAGATATTTTGTATCGGTATTTCACTCACGATGACGCTCGAATGACAAATAGGGGACTATGACATCTGTTGACATCTGGTAAAACATGGTACTGATTCTGGTGAAGACATTCTGGGCTCATATTATATTTGAAAATACAATATTAGGTTTATAAAATGTACCTGATGAAAAAAATCTAATTTGGAGCGCTAATAAAAGTGAGCTTACCAAAACTGTGTACGCGGCCGGTCGCTGACTACACACAACTGTAATCAACATTTTAGAATGATGGCTGCTGCTGCAAACTGCTCAGAGATTCTTCAAGACTCATACTGGCCACTTGTTTGGATGATCAGTCGTTTGAATAGATAAGATATCCCAGCTAATAAAAAATTCTCTAGACATCGAGAACGATCTGTACATCCGCCATCTTTATTTTGACAGTATTAGTACCACAGGATACCCAAGTTATCAGGGTATTACCGCTGGCGTGGAACTTTTCAACCTCGGTCCCTGGAACGTGAAGAGGGGAGGCCCTGGGAACGAGGTTGGGAACTTTTTAGGCATCGGAATAATTACAGCAAGCAAACTATAAAATTAATGCAAATAGTAAATAAAAGAAAAGAAAGAAAAGAAAGAAAGGCCAAAGCAGAGACCTTATCAGTTATATGAAGTTTGCATTTCATCTCTTGCAAAATCGTGTTTTCCTTTCATTCAACTTTTAGACTCCAAAAGACACCTCAGACTACGATTTTAACCCCGAAGGCTGGTGGGGGTAGTTGGGGCAGGCGTTTGTAAGCAATTTATTTCAGTTTATCGCGCTTGCAAACAATTTAATTCGGTATTTACGGCTCTGCAAAAACAATATATTTCATAATGTTTCAGTCCTCCCGCCAAAAAAATTTAACAATAATTATAATGGCCCGTCCCTAATAGATACGATGATCATCCCCATCCGCTTGTTGTAGGGTGAGCAGATTGCCGCTCCTCACTCACACCGGCCCCAACCACTGCCGCATTCTTCCTTGCCTGGTCCATCCGCCATATGGTTAAGCCTGGTATCATCTGCTGTAGCTGCGATTTCATGTAATGCTTTACAAAAACGGAAAGTACTGTCATCTTTGTGTACGACGAGGTTGATTCTTCATAGAGGGAAATCAGCTCCTTTATCACCTTGTTGCCAGGACTTTCGTCTTCTGGTCCTGCGGTCTGGACGGTAACAAGATCAAGCAACTCTTTTGACTGCCCAGGGGCAAAGCAGTTATTCCTGGCGGTGACAACTTCTGCTGCTTTACGCTTTATGTAATACTGCATACTCTTTGCGCACTCAGCTAGTGGTTGAGTAAGCTGGAATCGGATTGGACTGATCCTGCCATCTGTTAACATGCTGATATTTGTATTTAATAGTGCTTTTAAACCGGAGTGCTCTCTTGGCATAGGGGTAGGCATGTATTCCGACTCTTCATCGTCCTCAACAACCAGCTGTGACATTTCGTCTTCTAACACCGAAAGGTCAGGAAGCTCCAGTTCCTCCCTATACATACCCGGTCGTTTCTTAAAATAAAAGAAAATTATCTATATATTAGGGACGGATCGTTATTTTTTTGGTGGGGAGAAGGGATGAAATATTTTTTGATTGCGGACAATTTATTTGGTTCCTTTATGCAGCTGCAAATAATTTATTTCAGTGCTTAGACTCTGTAAACAATTTATTTCAAAAGTTTTCATCTCCCCTCTCCCCCACCCCCAAAATAATAGGCCGTCCCTTAATTTCGGGTGCCCTGCAAGACCAGAAATATGTTCACCCGGCCTTGTTTCCTAGTAATCAGTATTGGATGTATTCGCACAACGCAGTAACATTTTTCAGTTACCGATAATTTGACGAAAATAAGTCCACTTTTATTCCAACCACGCCTTAATAAAAGGTACATCCACAATGCTTTGCGTGCTTCGACACTGTCGATGTTCACATGCTTTTTAAGTGTTTTATATTTATTTAGCAGACCTTACGTAATCAGTTTATTGCTGCAGGCGCAGCAGTTAAAATACTCTTGACAGGTATGTCCTCCCCCTGGTGTTTTTCAGAACGCTCGGCAGTAGGCGCCCCCTATCAAAATGAAATTTATGTATTCATTATATATGAAAATAGGATGTGCCGTGAGAACACAGTCAATTTATTATCCTTCACATTTCACCTTCTTCGGATGTCTTTAGCGTTGAAGGGGACAACGACCATGTCTTTTCTTGTAACCATAATAACCATGCTTTAAGCGCGCAAAATATAAGCTGTTGGGCACGGACCTTTTTTCCTGACGGGGGGAAGAGATAAAAATTGTTTTGCATGCAAACAACTTATTTTTTCCTTTTTGCAGCAGCAAACAATTTATTTGGGGGTTGCATACAATATGTTTCGGTTAATTGGGCTTGCAAATAATTCATTTCAGTCTTAACGGTTCTGAAAACAATTTATTTCAAAATTTTCCATTCTCCAACCAAAAAATGGTCTGCCCCTTATACACTTGCATATAGAGTATAGTATACATTCCATTGGTACTCGCTGCCTGGACTTTTCGAAATAAAAACTGTATGTGAAATGTTGCCTTATTATAGCATAATAGCCTAAAACTAAATTAATTGGGATGACTACCGGTTTAGAAAAGCACTAATGTTTTAATTTCACAGTATTTATCTGTGTATCACTAGTTGTCTTCTCGGAGCAGCGCACAATCTCGCTGTAATTAGATAAACATTTCTTACATTTATATTCATTTTCATTTCGCTCATCACTGACTTGATAATGACGTTGAGCAGACGTCGAAACGTCGTCGCTTTTTAAACTTTTAAACCAAGATGGTTTTAAATTTTTTAAAGTTTTCAAGATTATCGCAATTTTTTATAGTTAAATTGTTTAACAAATCTCTTCTTCTACGTATTTCCTACATATCCCTAGAAAACCAAAATAATACTATTTTAACTCGGAAGCATGATTAAAACTTATATTTTATCTCATGCTGTGTCCATTTTAAAATGTAACCGGTATTTCGACACAACATTATTACAATGAGTTACCTTGCCTAGTCTCGCAAAGCACACCGAAGTGTAAGTATATTTTTCTCAACATCTCCCTGGATATCCCTCTGTATGGTTTCCTGATGCTCAGTATATTTACAAACTTTACTTGGCCGCCATCCCAAGCCAAATTCGTTCCTGTGCGCGGGACAAATCGTGAGATCTTCCCCGGACTCGTCGAACAATCCAACACGGGCCAAACATAATTTACCATCTTCCTCTACTCCTTCCCGGGAGGTTTTAAAACAGCCATACAAGTGCTCTCTTGTGCTACTAGAACAATTCTTGACAATAAAAATAGATCTAGCGCTCTTGTTTCGTGCCAAAAGTTTACAATCTTTCTTAGAATATTGCTGAAAAGAACAAACACATTTAAAATCGCCCATCTTGACGAAATGTCTGCTGGTATGGTCATGCATGGAAAGCGTGGGAAATGTTCTTGGTGTCTGGTGCGTGTCACGCAATCCTCTCAGCGCGTTATCAAAATAATGCTGGCGGAAAACAAAAATAGTCTAAATATATTGAATTTGTATTTTCGATATATTTAATCATTACTTTGCTTTTACTGCAAACATATAAGTACTTTTCTCACTTTTTCATCTGTAACCTAGGCAGTATAAGAGGCCCTAAAAGTTGTGGTGCGATAAAAAAATTAAAATAAAAAGCGGCCGGGCTTCCCATATCATTTTTAGATAAGATAAAACTGGTATGAAACATGACAATTGTTTTTCAAAATACTCCTACCAAGATCTTCTCGAAGTTTTCCTTGCGTTAAGGAGACTTATGAACAAACGGACTCTGTACTACGATATTCTGGCACGTGTCACGTGATCCTCCCAAACACGCCGGATTGCCGTATTTCAGGGGCAAATTCTTCGTCTAAAATGTAAACATCACACACTTTTTTTTTTGTAATTGCTTATATCACCAATTGTTCAAGCTGGAAAAAGCATTGAAATGAATCCAAACATGGCCGCTTGTTTCCTTTCTCCCGCTATTTTAGTGGTATTTTCCGTTATTTCACAAAGTGGTGAAAATTGTCAAGTTTGATTGATGGCTCACAAATATAAAAACAAGACAATCATATATTTTTGTGTTTGTACATAAAGATTTCTACTTTCACTTAGCGAAATATTTTTTGTTGGCTTGAGATTTTGGAAAACACGCACATCATGAATTCACTGCATTTTTGGCACGGATTTTTTGCGCATTTTTAAACAAAACTTTAAACTCGTATAGCTCTCTTAAACATTAGTATCTGAAAAAATCATTTGGTCTAGATTGTAGGTTCATTGGGGGCAACAAGTGAGCAAAATTTAAGCGAAATTGGTGGGGGTCGTGTAGACTCGTCTGCATGGTACTCAGGTGGACACGTTCTTAACAATTTAACCATTACTTACACAGCGCATAGACAACTGCTGTCCACAAAAGAAAGCGCCCCATCTCCTAAAATATAATATTAGTATTCCGTTTGTCAGTTTTTTCAAGCACTTTAAATTGCAAAAGCATTTTAACTTATAAAAGACACGGGCGTTTACACTTAATGAACCATTACGAATTGATACTATTTCAAAGCACTGTTCTAATAAAATTGAGTTGAAAAATGATCTGATAGTAGTTATGTCTTACTGGTTTTATTTATCTATTTTTGTTTATTTTTTATTTATTTTTTTTTTTTATTTAGACTATTTTTTTTCAGTTAGCCGAAAACATTGTTATTACGTTTCTGTTGAAAGAATCATCCCCCCCCCTCTACTTAACAAAAAAAAAATAGGATTTCTCTAAGAACCATTTTTATCTTATAGCAGGGCACCATTAAAAAATTGCATCCGTTTTATCAGTCATGCTTTATGTTTTCATGCCCTTTTTAAATGCATTCTATAAGCTATATACCACATATTACCAGTACCACTAGTATTCTACCATCTGATTACTCTAGTTAAGTTTCGTATTTCGGAATTAAATTAATATCTAGTCTACTTATCTAGTTTTTAACCTTAAGGGAATGTGACGCTTTTAATTTACGTACAAGAACTGTAGCGAGAGTTCACTCACCTCTAAGGTACTATGTCGGCTATGGTTGTGAAAACTGGCCCATCCGACCGTTATCTAAGTCCTTAATCGCTCTATTGTATTCTATGCGGCACCTGTTAAACAACAATTTCTTGACGATACCAGGTAATATATGCACAAGCAGCCAGTCACTAATTTTGCCGAGATATTCATCGTTAAGTAGTTGACCAGTAATCTTTGTCTTCAGTTACTTGATTTCTCACGGAGACCATAGAGAAAATAAAATGTTTACAGCAACAGAATCATCATTGACAACAACAACAATATCAACAAATGTCAACAGCAAAATATGGGGAAGAACCATTTTTTTAACAGCGGTGCGGAATTTCCACAACACCTGTAAAACACCAGTGTATTGAGGCCATAAAATAATTAACCAACCAACAATATCTAGCACTAATCTACCGTGTAGCTGATACATTTTTAATAGCTTCCTGGGCAAAATCTTTCCTTGGCAGTTTTTGTCTTTTTTTCTTTTCTTTTCTTTTGCTTTCTAATGTTTTGTTGATCTTTTTGAATAGCTACTATAATGAATGATTTGGTCTTAGATAAAATCGTTAGTGAATGTCTTTAATTTCTACCAACTGGTTTTATTTCTTGTGCGTGATTTCAAGACTTTTTTTCGTGATAAAGAGAGGTTTTATTTAGAAAAAAAAAAAAGCTCAAGGTTTCTTAGAAAATGAGAACTAGTGTCAGATTTCGTTGATGAATTAGGAAATTCCCTTAATCAAAGTGGCACCTAATTGATTTCGTGAATGTGACAAGTGAATGATTTGTCGGATTAGGGAAACCGTTTGTAAATGTCTTAAATTTCTATCAACTGGTTTGGGTTATTTCTTGTGCGTGATTTCAAGACTTTTTTACCGTGACAGATACAGGTTTTGTTTTTATTTTCAATTTTTTTTCTAAACGGTTATTGAAATCAAAGCCCTTTAAATACAGCCATATCACTTATGAAACAGGTCACCTATTTATCAACAAAATGTGAACTCCGCCTTAGTGGAACAGAACCACCGTACAAAAGGATGTACATTTTTCAAGATCGCTGAAATTGTAGTTGTTGGCCTTTCTTTTCCTTCGTTTCTTCTTCCGATATTTCGATATTTCGCACCAAGTCGGAACACTAAGAAACATGAGTAACTTTTATGGAAAACCAACAATCTGGTTGCGTACATAACTGCAAGAATCTTTTCTTCAATATTACCTATCATCCGCAGTGCGTATACAATTAGTATTTCAGTTTTCATTTCCATAACAACTCTATAATATAACTAAGACAGAAAGGGAATGTAAAGGTCCAAGAAACTCTCAAGGGTCTGCTACATGTTTTGGCGTTCGCGATTGCGTGCAGCTTAAATTTGAAAACCTTTTGACTCCTTGACTTCAATTAAAATTTGACAAGAGCGATAGCTGAGACGTTCTACATTTCGAAAATTGTCGACTATTCTCAGAGGCCAGCGCTGTGCTGTCAAAGCAAATATCTGTAATATTGAGATTCCTTATAGCTCTGACTTCTGGCATGTCACAAAGGACAGGTGTCACTTTGATAAACTGGGAATTTCCTTCTTCACCAACCAAATTATAAAATAGTTCTCGCTTTCTAAGAAACCTGTCGCATCTTCTTATTTACTAATGCCTCGTTCCTCTTCTTGAAAAGTTACTATAATGATTTGTTTCGCATTGGGAAAAAAAAGTTTGTAAATGCCTTTAGTTTCTATAAACTGGTTTGAATGACTTCTTGACCATGATTTCAAGATTTTTCCGTGTGTCAGATACAGGTTTAATCTTTATTTTTAATTTTTTTTTTCTAAACGCCCAGTACAGCCAGGCAAGTTATGAAACAGGTCACCTATTAATTAACAAAATTTGGACTCCGCCTTACTCAGAACACATCCACAGTATAAAAGAATGTACATTTTCAAGATCGCTAAAATTGTTATTCGCCTTTCTTTTCCCTTCATGCTTTCTCCCGAGCAAAGTTTAGAGTTGACGAAAACAACAAAACCCCAGTGCAACATCGAATGTCCTTATTACTTCACAGAAATTCAACTGAAAACCTGGTTTTAGCCATATAAAATAAGATCAGCCAAGCATTTTAACTAGCTGATTAATTTTGTCTCTTAAAGAGAGATTCAGGTATAGTGACAATATTTCGCACCAAGTTAAAACAATAAAAGAACATGATTAAATTTCAACAACTCCCAAATATTAACTGTGCAAAGGCATAGCAGAGGTCATGGTTTCCATTCCGAAAATGGACGTCTATTCTCAGAAGCCAGCGCTTTGCTGTCAAAGCGGCAAATATCTGTTATATTGAGATCCCTTATGGCTCTGACTTCTAGCTTGTCTTACTTTAGCGAGTTTGTTTCCAATCACAAAGAACAGGTGTCACTTTATATTGAAAAGGAATTTCCTAATTCACCAACCAAATCAGAAACTAGTTCTCATATGGCTAAGAACCTTTTAGCTCTTTCTTTCTTTTCTTCGCCTTGTTTCTCTTCTCAGATTTAGGCTAAGGATTGGGAAAAATCGTAAATATATATGTATATTTTTTAATTTTTATTTACCGGTTTGGCTGACTTCTTGTTTTCAAGACTTATTTATGGTGCCATGGAGATACAGGTTCTAAATCGGTTTAAATCCCGATAAAACACTGCTGCTCGGGTTTTAAACATTACATTTGAAATCAGTCTTTGTAAAATTATGAAGGCGGTATGTACCTATCCGAGGTTTTATCACGAATTGCTCTTCGTGAAATAACACCGAATCACGGGTTTATGGCCCAAAGAAGGTTCACAGTGATGTAAAAGAGAGAAGAAAGATGAGTACGAGGAAAAAACACCATACAACGTTTTGTCTTAAGTTGGGCACTTTGGCATGAAGCATGGCTCGAGCAGGCTCGTTTTCAAATTAAATTAAAATTAATAAACACATCAGCCCACTACTTTGAATCAGTTCCTCTGTAAATGAGAATGTATATGAATGTTTGAGTATGTCGCAGATTGTTGGATGTTGACCCTAGCCCAATTACGTTCAGTGTTATAACCCTCTTGCCTAATCAGGGGCCAATAGTTTGGAAACTAGTGTAATCAGGGGCCAGTAGTTTGGCCGCTTGTCCAATCAGAGGCTAGTAGTTTGGCCCCTTGCCCAATCGGGGACTAGTAATTTGGACGCTGTCAGTTAATAGAGAAGTGAGAAACTTTGGTCGGGTTAAAGAAATTAAAGGAAAACATTCCCTCATCTCTGCGTGGTAGAGCACAAGCTCTTACCAGATTATTATTGTAATATTGATGTTACTAGTGAATAAATTTGACTTTTTTAAATTCTATTTTTAACGCCAGATTGTGAACTTTATTATCTCTGCAATGTTGAGTTTACGGCCATTTGCCAGATGCTCTCATGTTTTAACTGTAAAATTACGGCCTTGTAAACCGTCAAGGAGGTATAGTTGACGGTATCAAAGATAGTTTTTTCAAGATGCTGAATAAATTGTCTTTGACAAACAATAACGTTTATGGTTGGTAATAAGAAACTTCGATTGTACAGTTGTGTTTCTAGTAACCTGGTCCTTGAATGGAAGAGAGGCTAGAGCTGATGCTGTTTAACGAAGCCGATTAATTTGTTCTCGCTCGCCTATCATTTTAGAGAAGATAATAAGGTATTGTACGGAGTCTAATTTTCTCAGGAGGTAAAGCAGGCTTTCCTCCGCTATTCCTTAAACACTTTTGAGGTCCGTCAACAGCCGTCGTATTTCTGCAGTGCCTTCCTTGTCACGTAATCGAATTAATTTAAGTAGACCAAGGGATTGGCGTTAAAAAATTATAATAGCTTGATAAATAAAAAATATATAAATAAAAATCAATATGTACATTAGAGATAGCAAGACATAATTTCAGCATTTAAAGAACATTTTATTGTTTCAAAATTTTCATTGATTGCTATTAAATCAAGGGGTATATCTTTGATATACAAGTTGCATGATTCCAAGCCTCACGAGGCACGATGCAATCAAACAGGAATCTTGCACGAAGAAGGTGTTTCTCTGTTGCCTTCTCGACCTTCGAAGAGAGGCCAAAAATCGTGCCACTTTTTCAAGTTGCCTTTCTTGCTAGCACAGCTTCTCGAAGCTTCACGGATTTCTTCCGAGGAGAGGATTGTTTTCCATAAGTTAACGTCTGTCACATGGGCGGGCCAATCGCTCTGTGGAAGAATGCTTAATTTCCCCCCTCCGATTATGGAGGCCTTGATGAGGCCATCGGGGCTGCTGCCCCCGCCCTGAATATCGTTATCTCTGACACCGTCCACATACACCTGCGTCACACCAGAGAAGCCGTTCCAAGTGATACAAATGTGATGCCACTGGTGGTCATCGAGAAAGCTTCCCAAGAACGTTACCCATCTGTCGACGAAAAAGGAAACCAAGCGATGCAGCGTAAATGCTAATTTGCAAGTACGATTTAGTTATCAGCCCGATTAGCAGGTTCTATCGCATGGGATTATTTACACGTTACAATTGGTCGGCCTCAATCATAGTAAGGCTTGACAAGCCTAATGATTTGCCTTTTTTTTTTTTTTATTTGGAGGGGAAGCAGTTGTCCAATATTCTTAAAACTTGGCGAAAAATTTGTATTCAGTATCCTTACTGATCCAACATATTTCATTTTTTAGTTTTAGTCGCGTGACCTGAAAATTATTAATAACAGTTATAAGTTTACTCAAAACATGGGGAAAACTAGATCACACCAATCTTTTCTTTTGCTTTTTTGAGGACCCTTAGAGAGCCCTTTAACATTCCACCTTTAATGATGACCACGTGCTAACATTAACGGTAAATTAGGAAAATAGGTCACGTGACATTACACTGTCAAACTCTTAAAAAGTAAATGAGGGCATAATTAATTGAGGGACTAGTTAAGAAACCTTGCCATAAAAGCAATGGTGCTGCAATTTATGTTGGAAGGGCCGCGACCCTGTACAATCCTTTGTTGTGAGCTTCACATTACAGTTGAATATCTTAACAAAAACGTTTCGATTGGTCGGTTGCTCCAACACATTCCAAATCCCATTGTTGTTTTTGCAGGGTCAAGGCCAAAAAGGCAAACAAAAACATATAAAAAAGAAGTTTGTCAGGTTTCATAACCATTGCCTTTAATTCCTCGCGAAGCGAGGGCCGAAGGCCCGAGCGTAGCGAGGTTAATAAATTTGTCGGGCCGAGCCGGCCCAAGCGGAGCTAAGCCGCGCGAATTCGAGCGAAAAATATATTTATATACATATATATATGTTGATATATGTTTATATCTTTGAAGGTGTCCGCACAATGACGTCAGACTGTCTGGCGTTGTCTGGAGCAAAATTTGCATACACCGAAAAACATATGCGTGCATGATCAAATTTCAACTGCAATGTTCATCAATATTCACTGGATACAGAACTATCTCTCCAGAATCTTTTCCCTTTCTTTTAGAAATCTTTTTTTGTGAAATAGTGCATTAAAGAAATTACACGCTTTGTGGCCGCGGTAAATAATTTTCCGTGGGAAATAAATTCATCGAACACGACAGCGCTGCACGCCCGTTGTACATTACGTCGCGACAGAAATAGATTTTCAATCGCAAACTAGCCCGTGGAACTACGAAAACACTATGCTCATAAAAAAAAATTCTTATGCGCCTTTTAATCTCCTCGTTTGATGCTACAATACGTGTAAAGAGGGCTTTCCACCCAGCCCCAGCTTCGCGAGGTTTTGCGAGTCACGTATTTCTAGTTAACTATGATGAGGGATACCTCCTTAAAAGGCGAATCACATATAGGCGCGGTTGTACTTGACATTTTAATGACCGATGCTTTTAAAATTGCTGGAGTATAAATGCTCCCTATTTTCAAAAACAGCTTATGTGACGTCTTTAGCCAAAGAAATTAAAGTCAGACAGTTTATTAAATGAATTTCCTTTAATTTTGGTCGAGCAAGGTCTTTTGTTTACGGAGAGAAGGAGTTTCTTAAAATCTCTGCTGTGGGTCTTTAAGAATAATTAACAAGGCCTTAGTTACTTGAGGCCGATACTAACAAGAAGAAATAAGTACTTTTCCCGGACGAAGACCGATCTATAATCATATTGCCTCCAGCCAATTATCCATCCCAGACGACACGCGGTGCTTTCGAACCTATTTTAACCGACCTGAAAATTATCACACAGTTCAGTTTTTATTTTTTAACCAATCCTGTGAGTCGTTCTAAGACCTATTTAGTGCTCCGTTTTTCCATGGACATTTCGGAGGATTCTGTGTGTTCTCTTCTTCTCATTGTTATTCACTCGGTCCCAATGATACGTTTTTGCGTGTTCAGTAAAAAAAAACCCTTCAAAAAGATTGGATATATTAGAGGACAATTCCTGACGTTCATCATTTGTTACAAGCACTGTTGGACGCAGCATATTCCCATCGCCTAATTCTCGCACCACCGATCGAGGATCTGTTAACACGATTAGCATTCATCTTTCTTTATTTCTATCCACACAAGACGCTTTCAGCACTGCTGATCCTAGAAGTAAGCAGGACGCGCTTCAAACAAGACCTAATGTTTGATGAGGTTCGATTGACCTATAGTATTTTCTTATCCCAGGCTCTTAGCAAGTTTAGTAAAAAAAAATATTTCACATTACATTACCGAGCTTCACAATTAGCCGATTTATTAAGTGATATCACTATGCCCCCAAACCTTCTCAGAAAACTTTTAAAATTTTCGAATATAAAATGAGCCCAGTTCAGTGACACCGAGTGCATCTTAATGATTATATTACTAAAGGGGCTCATTTTTGTTTATAAGCCCAATTCCACCCGGCGGGGGGGGGGGGCAATCAATCCAGTAGATACCAAACTTCGTGACATTTCCTAAATATATATCCTCTTGTCTTTACGTTTCCATCCCTAATTTAATTATCATAAAGAAATTTTAGTTTTACGTCGACCTTTCACATTTTCATCTCATTTATTTTACCAATTCTTTGATAAAATAAACATTTTTAAAAGAATATTGAGTCAACAATTTTGGTGATTTTGGATGTAATTCTGAAATCGAAAATTCCAAGATTACATCTGTCTATCAAGAAAACGTGACGTCGATCATATGACGTCATAATTCCACCATGACATCTTCATTGGATCCCACAAAATAAAAAGTTTGTACGTCCTCGAAATTTTATACTCATAGTTTTCATGTTCTTTACGTTAGCGAGGGCGAGGCGTTCAAGGAGCAGCAATGCAGCAGCTCTCGTAAACTTGTTTTAATTGTGAGTAGCAGCTGTTTTTGTTTTGAGGGTTAGGAGTATTGTTATGTTGTTTTTTCTATTGTTTTTTAGTATAAATCTACTAGTGTTCTATCACGAATGCCGTTCTCTGATTGGCTACGCTACTCGCTATCTATTCTGTGATAGATAGTGAGTAGCGATTTTCAACAAAATGGCGGCCACTTCGTCGCGTTTTCGTAGTGTCTGCGACGAGGATATAGATAATTTACTTGCTTAGTTTTGCACGACTAGTAGATTTATACTAAAACAATTAGATTATTCGCTCTCGATTTCTGTACGTGATAGCTGATTCGGGCTGCGCCCTCATCAGCTATCACGAGATAGAAATCTCGAGCTCATAATCTAATTGTTAACTAGAAGGATTGCAAGCCAATCCATGAGACATTATGAGAGCTGCTACATCGCCCTGGAGGGGAGAGAATCTGTACCATGGTTAAGGAACTAAATAAACATGCTTTGTTAACAAACAGCAGTGAAGTGAGAAGTCTGTTACGCTGTTCGTTTAAGGGAAATTGTCACCGGGTTTTCCACCTTTTTAGTTAAAATGGTAAAACAATGCCTTGAGTTAGTTACAAAATAACTCTAGAACTCAATTTAATTCTTTAACGGAACAACTCCTGATCTGTCACAACGGCATGCTTCAAAACGAAAATACGAGAACTTAAAAACTGTTATCCTATCTTTCTTTGAAGTTACAATACATTCCGACCCACGTTATCTATAGTCAGATAGAAACATCGGCAGCTTTAGTTTACTAAGATAGTAATATAATCAGGCTGGACCGTTAATTATACTTTTAAAACGAGGAAAACGTATTGTTTTTTTTTTTTCTGTTGTTGTTGTTGTTGTTGTTGTTGTTGTTGATTTTTTTGATTTTTTGTTTTTGTTTTTTTAAGAATGCCAACTCCATCTGAAAATACACCTTCGAAGGGAAGCATTGTGTAACTCACTTGTAACCACTCCCTCCAGATGCCACGAAGAATTGTCCTTTAGAAGTACCATCAAACGAAAGCCCAAATGCACTCACGTCCTCAAAGCTATCCGGAAGCGGCCCTAAATACGATACCGGATGGACATGTTTGGAAGTAGTACTCTTAAATTGCCGTGGGAACTTGGTCCAAAGGCACAGCGTCAGTTTATAGATGTGAGGCATGTCCTTGATAGCCACTTCTATTCCAATTTTATCTGATTTTGTGTATCCTGCTTTGACATCAAATGTAACTAGAGAAAGAAAATTTCTTGTCATCAGAGCAATTTTCGGACGGACACAAAGAATTTTCAAAATAAAAAATCAATCCTCGAGGCTTTTTGAAATGGAACGTGCAACGATACATGTGAGGTTTCATTGTACTGAAAGGCGATACACCCTTTGCCTTTTTATCATTACCATTCTCTTCCCAGTCCTGCTCAAGCTCAAGCTCATGCTTATTATGCTGAAGGTAATTTCTCTAGACTAAATTCCGCTTTCAGAAAAAAAGCCGCTAATAGCCGCTAATAAGTCAATCCTTTCCTTTCTATAAATTAACACGCAAGGGGAAAAACGATGGATTAACAATAGTTACGAACTATAACTCAATGCATTTTTCTGTTTCGTTGCACTTTTTATACAACCACTTCTAACTTAGAAAGAGTTGGACTGTATGGCTCAACTCATGCAACACCTGGCTGGTAAAACTGATTTTAGATTTCAAGCCAGAATTCTTGTTTTGAACTTACAAGCACACTCATTGCCTTCAACAGGCATTTGATCATCTGGACATTTTTCCAAGCACTTTTTAGTCACTGGGTGCTTGGCGTAACGACAGGCTACACAATTTGAAGCTTGCAAAGTGTTCTCGTCAGAATCAAGGCAGCCTAGAAAGAGGAAAGAAAAAGGTGACCGATTATCACAAATAAAGTGATTCTTATAATTAGAGACAATCTGTTTTTTTTTTTTTACATACTACGAGCAGATTATATCTTAAACTTTTCGTTTAAACAACCAATCGTGACAAAAAGAAACTTTTATGTGAAATTTATTGCTTACTCGTTTCTGTTTATTTGGTTTGTTTTTAATTTGTCTTCCTTTGTATGTATTCATCAATTACAGCTAAAACGAAATGTAATCTGGCCATTCCCATTCTGATTCTGCATGTGATGTGCTCTCAGCTGTTAGCTAATGAAGAGAACCAAAATTTTAATCAAGTAGTAAAAGCCAAGTTTGCATTTGTAACCTGCAAATGGATCACAATACTCGTGGCACTTCTGGACGCACAGATTCTCTTTAAGGTCCTTGTACGTATCTCCCTTGCATTCTGCGTCTATAAAGTCACGCCGTACAATATGAGCATCCCATATTTGAACCTCCTCATTCACGTTGCCAAAAGCGTAAAACCGCGGGTTGAGCACGTCCTCTTTATCAGTGTAAATAAGGAAGACTTGTGAGGAATCTGCCGTGGCCAACACTTTTCCGTACTCTATCAGGACACTAACGTCCTTCTCGTACAAACAAACGAAGTAGGACTGGTATAATAAGGAATTTGCAATCGACAGGGCCCCAGGATCTGTCGTTGATGTCTTCTCGCTGTCTCCCTGTGTTGAAAGGGCAAGTAAACAAAGATAATCATGATTCTGGAAGCTTCATACAACCAACTTGATGCACCGTTTTACTCCTTCAATTGTGTTCAGAAACGTAGCGTTTAAATTGTGGTTTATAACAGAAAAAGCGGGCTTTAATTTTATCCTGTGTTTTTGGTTTCTTTTCACCTTACTTTTTCGCTTTCTGACCGACAGAAATATCCTTCAGTGCTCTCAGTGAAGTAACGCGGAAACAATTGGAAACATCAGGCGGCATAATTCTTAAAAAGATATCTTATTAAAATCCGCATAGGCAATACAATGAAAATGTCACCAAAGAGCAGCTGCGTAAGTTAGCGTGCAGGGAGGTGAGGAAATTAAGAAAGGGATCAGCTGTTGCCTAGGTAGCTTAATCAAAGCTCACAAATTCATCAAATTATAAGTTTTGAAATAACTGCAAAGGCTGATCTGACTGCGTACTAGAGAACTTAAAACGACATCGACATGATAGAGACCTTTGCAGTTTCTTCTTTACTCAGGTTATTTGTTTGAACCTTTCTCTTTTCAAATTACCTGAAGGACTTTACTGTGTCTAGGTGTTACGTCTAGTTATAAGCTGTTTTTAATAGAGAGGAAATATTACCCTAATGTGCTGACTTGTTAGTTTGCTCTTTTTTATAACTTACGCTGATCCATTATAAATAATGATTTTACTGAAGCTAGGATTCCGATTATGCTCATGATCAGAATTCGAGCAAGTGTCGTGATCGTGTTAAACGTCACGATCAGATTTATGATAATGATTTTATTGTGATTTTATACCTTGTAAATGGCAACCTCTTCAGTTCCAATGCGCACATAATACCAGGTGGAAGGTTTAGTTGGCAGAGTCGCAAAAACAACAAAGAAATCTCCGGCTGAAGAAGCAGTGAACTGCAGGCAGCGACCACCACCAGTTGTCGGGTCAAGTCTTAAGGCGTTGGACCATTTTACGTTACATAGATTGCTTGGTTTTAGGGCTGATGATCTCTTCTGTCCTATGGAAGCATTATCTTCCAAAACAATGACTCGAGCCAGTGGAAATCCAACTTGGTTCTCTCTTAAGTTTGGGTAAATCTTTTTCGACTCTTTCAAATCCGCCTCGCTGAGTTCTAAGCTTCCATACTTCGAGTTGTAATTCAGAACAAGACCGAACACAGAAAGTTTGTGGTTTTCGAGTTCTCCACTTTTCCCGTTGCGATATCCACTGAACATGTGGAACTTGCCATCTTGGTCGGTAGTGAACCATCTGCCGTGTGCGAAGCGAATTCGACGGGTCATGTTTTTCTGAATTTTCACCACGCCGTCTAAACCACGAGCCAGATCATTTTCCATGTCAAATATCACTTCGATGGTTTTATTTGGTTGGGTAATTTCTTCCCACATTGGAACACCAATGTCATCACTTAATATATCTGTATAATCGTCTTCTTTGGCCTCATCATCGACTTCACACTGCGGAATGTTCATGTCTGACACCGATATTGGGCCCTGAAAAAAAGTCAAAAATAGTCGATCAAAATCAATTTTTTGTATTAACGTATAGCAGTTTTTCCCATTCGTAGTTTATTTAAGTCCGCTCGACTTAAATGACGCTCTTTTACCTTATTATAATTTAGTTGTAAGACTACGTCAAGTTTGTCTCGACGGCAACGACAAAATTTTATCGATACAGAATTTTACTGATATATAACATTCTAACATAATTACACATAAAATTAGCTGAATGTGTTTGAATTTCTTAGCAGCATTTGGCTGTTTTTTTGTGCCACTACCCAAGAAAAATTTTAAATTTTTTGAATAGATGGTGGATGCTATGATTTTCTAACGTTTTATTGCTTGACCGTCCACAATTGCCACAAGAACGGTTATCCCTCACGCGGTAGCTGTACATCTTGCTATCTATTAGATGAATTTTGTAAAATATTGGTGAGAATAAGTTATAGGTGTCGAAATATTATATCTCCATTAAAAAGCTCGACCCTATTGTTAATAACAATGAATGCTTTTACCTTTTTCGCTAAAATTTTACTAAATTGACGCTGACAAAAATTTGAAACGTGTTTCTTCGCCCCTATTTCACATTTTCATCATAACATTTCCGCCCATCCTGAATAGAAATGAATAGGTTCAATCTCAAATGTGAGGGTAAATTTAACTCCATACAACGAAAGAAATAAGGAGGAGTACGCGCAAAAATATCTTGCGCGCCAGCAACAACGCTATTTTAAATCAGTAAATCTAAAAAGAAAGTTATATCTTTGGTACGCACTTAGAAATTAGGTTTCTCGGTTTCTTTTTTGTTTACTGGAAACTGACTGTGCTAGTTGCTAGTTGCATAGCTTTCTGTATGGGTGAGCTGCCTTGAAATTGGGTTCACATTACTGTCAAAAAAAAATTAAAATAATTGGGAACTTTAGTGGCTTTTGTGGAGGGAAGAAATGCGGAGTACCTGGCGGAAACCCTCAATACAGGGAAGAGAAAAAACAAAAAACTCAACACACATACGACCTAAACACCGGCAATCGAACCCGGGCCTCATTGGTGGTAGGCGAGTGCTCTCACCACTGTATCATCCATGCTCCACGATACCTTTTATGCTTATATTCTAAAGAAATGCAACCCTTTCTTGAGTTCTATTATTCGTAGGATAAAAGACCGATATAAAATAAACTATTACGTCTGCATTTGTTGCTATCGATAATGGCTTCAATCCTAAACTATAGGCTAAGTTTGTGCAGTTGCAGATAAATTTTACCACTTTTGTCCAATTCTGTTCAAGGTTAACAGTAAACCACTAACTACCTCTTCCATGTAAGTTTCAATCGCCCTCTTCAAGCTTGCTTGCCTTCTTCTCAGCGCCGTGTCCAACTCCTTTCGATCTTCGAATTGGCAGTAGTGTTTCTTGTTATTTCCATTCTGAGTATAATACCTCTTGGTACCTTCTTGCGTTTCCTCTTCTATTAGACTTTTGCTGTGGCCTTCACAGCCCCAGTCGACTTTCTCTTCAAGAAACAAATCGTGCGCTCGGAAGTTAACCAGGTCTGCTATCGTTCCTAAGAAGAAGTTGTAGGCTTTGGGGTAGGCAGGAATGCTTTTTAGCCATTCCTTAAAATCGCCCTTGAACGTTGGAGAGTACACATCTGACAGAACGGCTGCTATTTCGTGGCTTCCACCTTGAGAAAAAACGGATGTAGAGGTAAATTTCTCCTCCTCGTTTTCACTGTTACCTCCTTTTGTGTTTAATTTGGCAGAGGCACTTGAAAACAATGCCCTGAATTCTGCTTCCATTTCTTCCGCAAACTCTTCTTTTGATGATACACGACTTGCTTGCATGGTTTTTATTATTCTCAGTTGACCTCCGAATTTGGCTGATTTGACGTAGTGTGTTCCCCATCTCTGAATGAAATTTTCTGTTAAAGTAATTAAATTGAAAAATACACGATTATTAATTGATTAAGATATTCGCCGTAAATTGCAAAACGTTGAGGGTGAGCGGACACTTAATTCGAGAGGGCATTCGAGAAAGACAATTGCCACCTTTTGCAAAAGCATTACGTTCGTCCGTCACGTATCGTTTGCACGTGACGACATCCTTGGCCTGCCATGTTGGTGTACAAAAGGTTTCTCATCAACCTCGTTCCCAGGGTCCTTTCTTTTTCTGGGAACGAGGTTGGTTTCTCATAGCTTCAGTTCATCAAGGTTCACCAAAATTCCCGCCACATCATTGTCATTTGGATCTCTAGGGATTGTTTACATACAGTCATTATCGAAATGAAAGATAAGAAGGGAGCAAAGTAAAATGCTTGGAAGTCGTCCGTGGTGATTCCTCGATTTAGTTAAGTAACAGACGCTCCGCCGTATAACATTAATAATGGAGTTTAATGTCAAAGATAGGAAAAACATTTCTCTCGTGTACTGGAAATTCCTATTACACATTCAATACTAAGTTGAATCTTTGAAGAGCTTTTATTAATAGGATTTTTAAGTAGAAGGTGCAATAATCAAGGTAGTAACTTGTAAATGTGCAGTTATTTTTACAAGTTATTAAATTTGTTTTCAGTACTTAAGTCTCTAAATCATTACAAAACAGCGAGCCTTTACTTTTTCTGTTTGCTTAAGCTCAGAATGGAAGACAGTGAAAACAAGTCAATGAAACGCTTAGGAAAGCTAACATTTTCCACCGCTTCGCAACCTCAATCCAATGGCTTTTCTCTTGTAATATTACGAATTAAGGAAACGTTAGGTAAATCAGGTCAGATAAAACCACAACTTACGGTATTTTACTTGAGCGCCGGGATCGAAGTAGGACAAGGGAAGCGACATAAATTCCCTCAAGAATGATAAACTGAGATCACTGGGCTTCACTTCGTCCATGAATATTTCATACCTGAACACCATTAATTAAAGAATCATTAGCGATGGAATATTAATTAAACATCAAGAAGATTACGTCGACGAAAAAGATATCAATATTTACAATTAGAACCTTACAACAACTATATAACAATAACAATGGTAATGACAGATGTATGAAACCAGTGAGGAGAACATGATCTTGGCACTGCAACTTAAAGAGTTAACGACAGTAAATGTCAAGTGGAAGATAGGAAGAGGTGGTCGCCTTTTTTACTCACCTATCGACGTCGACATTCAAAATGGCCATGAATTGTTGAGCGCTTTCTTGCATCGATCCACCCCACGCCAGGTTTACTCCTCCACTGAATCCCATAATGGATCCAGACATTCCAGCTTCAATCTGAAGTTGTTTTTGATACTCCTTCCTACTTTCAAAGGTCATCATATAAGCAGCTGTGTCATAAACTCCATGCACATTCATTGTATCCGGAACTGAAAAGCCGTCGTAACTGAAACAAATAAAAATGAAACTAATTTAAGATTCAGTTATTACAGTAATTCATTGAGTCCAAAACATCTTGTCAGTCATCCTATCTGGAAGACATCATTTACAGTAGACAGGGTAATGAGCTCCTGAAACAGACTAATCATGTTATTTAGTAAACCACCACTGCCGTCGGCTATGAATCGTTAAGTGTTCTAAATCTCCGATATGCTGTGTGTCAACGAGACGTTGGAAATATCCTAATAGAAAATAAAACTCTTCTAGCTATTTCAATTTTGTTCAAGATACTGCATAACAACTAAGGCCCTTTAAATTTCACATTTTGGAGGGGAAGGATACCCGGTCCCCATATATCTTATTCTTGTCTTCCGCACTTTGGACACTGCTCCCCGATTGATTAAAGCTTAGTTTTCTAGTCATATTTCACCAATGTTAATAACAATGATCAGCGACAATGGAATCCAGTGTAAGGAGAGTTGCAAGCCGTAGATACTGACAACCAGTGCGGGAACTCCAATGTACATCCTATACTTATGGGTTAGAGACTGTTGTGAGTGTTTTGTTTACAAATACGCGCACGCGCTGACCGTACAATGAACAAGAAATTTTCAATACTGCAGGAGGCCTCCTTAGGCCGAGTGCAGTATTGAAAATTTCGAGTTCATTGTACCGTCAGCAAGTGCGTGTACAGTCTCTAACCCTTTTAATATATGATCTGAGTTCACTGCACGCGATACACGTTAAAGGGAAAACATAAAACGATAACAATTATTATGACAAGACAATTTTAATAAATAAAAAATCCGTAAATAAGTACATGTGTATTTCAATAATAACGGCAAATTACAATTCACAAATACCCTGTACACAAGCTTAGTTAAGTTCAATAGCTATAAAAAATTGGAAACTACAGTCGGCGAGAAGCCTGTTGACTGTTCAAAGCAATTGTACATCACTTTTCTTTGTGACGTTAAACGTAAACGCAAAATTGCAGTTTTCAAATTTTGCATTCCCAAAGTCGACAAATTTGGGCGAGCTTGTAGTAGTTGCAAACATGTTTGGTACGTTATTTCATTTCTATTGCTGTGCACTATCTGCTGTGTTGGTTTTGTCGCCAATGCTGTCGAAGCAACTGGTGCCGCCAAAATTTCAGAACATTGTTTTTGTTGTTGTAGCGTTTGTCGTTCACAGTACACTTTTACACTTCCCTCGTTTCTATGGCCAGACACTTGCATTATACGATGGACAGGAACTCCTGCTCTATCTTACAATGTCACTGAAGTCGCTCTTATACAATGGTTTGTATGAACTTGGCTTAGGTTTGCTGCTATTGATATTTCTTTCATCATGTTTCCTAAACTGTTCACGCCGAGCGGCGCTCTGTCAAACCAGATTTCATCGCTAGCACACAATTTTCTTTTCGGCCTCTGAAACAGTGCCTCTTCACCTGGATTAAGAACCTGAATTAACTTTTTTAGGAATTCGAACTGAACTGGACAGTTGGCTTCACCAGTAGAAAACATTTTAGGATCCGCTTCGTCGGCCTTGTCACTGAGCCCGCCAGGATGATTTTTAGTTTTTTCTTGCTCGGCCATTTCAACATATTCCACCTCACTTGCGTCTTTCTTGAAAATAAAACTATTTTTTGTCAATCTTCGTTGGTTTTTCTCGACCTCTTCGGTAGAAATACTGGTTTATATTAAACCAATTCACCCTTAGTAACGAAATAGGCGAATCGCCAGCGAAAACACCGCTTTCATAGCATTTTTGTATGTCCTCGGGCTGAATGCTAGCATGATGTTTGACTTTAGACGTACCACTTTCCTTGATTTTTCTCAGTTTCGCATTCAAGGACTTGTTCGCCGTTTAGAAAATCGGATCAGTTATAATAGAAAATGTCCTTCCAACTGTTTCTGAAGTCAAGTAATGGTTGATTCCCGCCCTTATTGCTACATGAACTGAACGGCTGTAGTCCTTTCCTTCGTCTTGTTTTAGTTCTTGGTGAAACTTTCTCAGTCGCTCGGCCAATGTTTCTGCACTCAAGTTCTCCAATTCTTCAGACGGATATCTCAGTTGCAGCCATTCTAGATAGTAGCGAAAAGAAAAACAGTAATTTTACTACAAATTCATTCAGCTTTTTAAGGTTCTTTTTTAAAAGCTTACGCTTCAGAAAGCCCGAATGGCGAAATCACCTGTTTTTCGCAAACGACAAATAAGTTTTACAGAATAGCACAGACAAAATTTCAGTTGTTTTGTTTCACTTTTACCTTTAAAAATGGAAACACTCCAGGCTGCAGCTGTTTGTCTCTTGGTGTTCGTTGGAATCAAGTCACTGATGATTTGAGAGATTTCCTCTTCTGCAACCTGTGCGAACCTCGAAGCCATTTGCCAGAACGCACGATTTTCATGAGTTATCGCCAACACTGCACTTTCTGAATGTGGTGTCGTGACGTAAATGAAAATCACGTGATCGATTTTAACCAATAGGCGCGCGCGTATTTTGATAGAGAACTCAGATCGTATATTAAACTCAGTTCAATGCCACCCAAGGGGTAGGGTGTTTGGAGCCATTTTGGTATGAAAGTCCCAAAACGGCTATGGATTTTACAAACAAGATCGGAAAATTGGTCGTTAAACCGTTTCAAAATGACAAACTTAAGTAAATAAAAATGGGGCCTATAAGTACTTAAGGTTTGGAGAACCGGACCGCGTATCAAAGGAGTTTTGTCATCTTTATCGAATTGTTCTAAGTATGACGAGTGCATGTTGTAGCTGTACATTCCTGAAATGGAGACACTATATATATCCTTACCTTCCCTTATTTGCACAAACCCTCTGGACAATACTCTTTTTTCTTGACTCGGGGCTGTATGTTCCACTGCCATCAAATCCAACACCAATGAACGCCGCACCATCAATCATGTCCTGTGGAATGGTAAGGGATTGAAACTGGGTTAGCACTCTCTCCCTATCAAAAAGAAGACGGGCTGACTTTGGCGATTGGTAGTTCAAAGAGACGTTTATGGTGTGTATACATGTATACAAATATACCCAGGAGATAAGCCTGAGGCCTGACAATCTCACATTTGCGATGTTCTATAAAAGGTTCAGATTTCTATACGCCCTTCATAATCAACTTATTTCAGTTAATACCTACTTATTTGTTCAGGTGTGGGCCATGCAAACTATTAAACCTATCCGCGCGTAATGATTCAGTTTAAGAATCAGCATAGATACTAAGAGCGAGTCTCCCTAAGAACTTCATATTCAATTTTTATCTAAAATATATCAAATCTCCCAATAACTCTTCCATCAACTTCTCTTAGCAAATTGGTAACAAATATGAAATACGAACGGAGAACATTAATTTTCTTAAAATTTTGTGATTCGAAGTTTTCGCAGCCCGGGCTGTGCTCAAACCCCACTGGCGAGAACGTGAATTTTACCAGACCTGCAGCTTTTAGCTCTTGAGAATACAGATCATTCAAAACCTCTTAATTCGACACCTATAAACGATGACCATTCACGTTTACTATGTGATGAATTGCACTCATAAGCTTTAATTACTGTAATAAACGTGAGGGTGCAAAGTTTATCTACGTTGAGCACTTATTGTAACATGTGATTTAACCCAAGTTCAAAGGAATAAATTGCAAACGTGGCTCGTCCTCACAAGCTCTTCTACATATCAGTGTAAACGTCCGTCGATCTTCTACGAAAATCTGTTAAAATATTTGCCCGTAATCCAGTTTTTTTTCCTGAAGTGAGAGGTGAAAGGTTTGAAATTCGACAAACACGGGCATATTTCTATCGATCATGTCATCGACAAAACATGAAATGAGTTAACTATCACTTTAAAATTCCTCCACAAAGCAAGACTAAACATTTATTACCAAATTGATTGTAATAAAAATTCATAAAAGCTGTCATGTAACGAGATAAGTCCATCACATTGAAGCGATTTCACTGTCCACCATTATGTTTTTTTAGCCGCTGACCAGTTCGTTTAAAGAGTCCTGTGTTAGCTTAATATCCTCGCATCACTGTTGGATATCCTAAAAAAAACGTTACTTGCGCAAGCTTGAGCAGGATAATTGTTTTATTATTCAACACGTTGATAAAGAGCACAGTTTTATTGCTGAAAATCTTGAGAATTTCTCCCCGACACCGGCTAAATTGCGTATATCGAAGGATATCTGTTCAGACCACGGACGACGAATATTCAATACACCATGACCATATTTGGGTAGTGTTGCAACGTGTTAAATAATAACATCGGATATTTCTTACGTTTAATTGGGGCATATTAAGTCAGGTGACACAATTTTGACCAACTGCAAGCGAGCGAAAAGATATTTGATGGATGAAAATTCGATTCATGATATATCTTTCGATAACAGGAAACTTACCTTGCATGAAACAGAGGTTGCGGCCGCATTGTAGCATGGATCATTTACGGTGTAACCTGTCCCAAAACAGCCATTCATTAAAACCTGTCCCATTCCTGCTGGGTAAACAAAAGAAGGAGATCCATCCTCTGCAGGCGGTTTAGACTGTCCTCCGATTGAAGCATCAATGTGATATCCTGAAGGAACGAACATGTTATCTACTGCCCAGGACTTTTCGGGCATGATATCTAACTTTATCTGAAAACAAAAGAACAGCAATCGCAGTATAAAATCACACAGTACAATAGATCCATTGTCGCCTTATTTATATCCCTGAATTTCATGGTCAAACACCTGTCAACATCAGGACTTCAAGAAAATAATGTTATGCGATATCTGAACAACTTAAAATGTAGTGTAAAGTATCAACAAAATAATGTAACAACTGATCTTAATCACAATTTTGATTTCCTTGGATTATTGTTTGTTTTTTCTGCTTTTGTTGTTGTTGTTTTTCGTACGGATTTTTATTTGCGCTTTCAACATCAAGGTTTGTTACGATATCATACGGCTTATAGCCCAAAAAGATCGTTGTAACAGTTCGTGGACGGTGTTCCGTAAGGCGCAAACGAAAATAGAGTTCGCCCAGGAACGGAGAAATGATTAACCTGAATATTATATAAAAGTATCAAGCTATTTTTTTCTGCGGAAATCAGTTTGTTTTTCAATAAACTTGTCAAGCTTTACCTACTTAAATAAGAGCCTCATCTGCCGTTTCTTCAAGTGTAGGGCGTTTGTTACAACCTTTTTACATGAGCCCGGTCAACAGCCCTGGCAGGTTTTCAAGATTTGGCCTCACCACTATATCCGTATCTGTGTTTCTTATGAGAAAGAGAGGTTTTGCCGACGAGCAAAGCTCCCGTTTCGCGGTCATTGGATCTCGGAAACTGGGCTTAAAATCTTTCCGATAAAAACGAATCAGCAATGGCCTGTAAAAGCCTAATTTCGGAGCTGATAAACAAATTCAGTACCAGGTGCTGGGAGCGAAGATGATAAAATTGAAATTTTATTTGGATGATGTTTTTAGTTTTAACTTTAAAAGGAAGAGAAGGCCAAACAGAGAGAATTAATCGTACCATTTTCTTTTAACTAAGTGGGCTGAACAGGAAACTCAATTCGTCCGGCTAACGGGGAACGTCCGCTAATGGCGGACTAATTTGAAAAGGCCCTTAGTTCAGATAAAAGTTTTCTAAGTAGAGATTTTGAATATGTGGAACTGGTTGACTTCATAGGCTTTACGAATCATAACCCTTGCAGTCAGCGAGTAACAAGCTCTGTGGAAATGAATAGCAAACTGACAGGCAAAACTCCAATGTACCTCCTTTTTCAAGAATTCAGCTGCCTTTTCCTTTGCATGCTCGATGTTTTCAAAACTCTTATCAACCAACTTTCCCACTACTTCAACTCCTTTGCCTATCGCCGTCTGCATCACTTGCGGATTTTTAAGCATCGTCATAGCCACTGCAGGAATTGCTCTTTTATTTCCGGAATCAGCGGACTGGACTTGAGGTATTAACGTCCTTGCAGTTTGATTCAAGTCTGCTGAAGCAAGAGCAAAAATAACTTAATTATCGATTCTGATTCCAGATCATGACCATTATCCCTACTGAGAACACGCAGTCAACACCTATTTTCATATTTCAACCTGACCTTAGACACCTTATGAGGCTTACATATATTTGGTAGAGAAGTCAGTGAATAGAGCTCAAGTTAGGCGACGAACAACCTTTTGGGGTTGAGCACCGATGTACAATATTTAGGATAAAGCGTTGATTTGAAACCAGTCCTCTTGGCTTTTTCTTATTGTGATGGGTAACCCTATATAGCAAGTTAAAAATTAAAGCTCTCGACAGCAAGCCCTTGTTGGTGTAGTTCTTATATGGATCAGTGAAAAGAAAAGATTCTGATTATTTCCGTCTTTTTCTCGTCAGTTTTAAATAGTTTAGCATTACCACATCACCGCAAAAGATGCGAGTGTTATTCTTATTCTTGTAAAGAGTGTGTTTGGTTATCAACAACTTTATTACGGCGAAATTAGTAATGTACGTAGAGAGTGGCTATCAATTGAGTGTCGAAGGTACGTTTTTCCTTACTACGCTCTGTGATTGATAAGAAAACTAGCGCTACATTGTCAACCAAATGATGAGCCATTCTAATGCCTCAAGAAATGAAAGCAGTGGCCGCCGCGACCGAAATAAATCAACTTTTTTGAACCGGCGATCATGAGTTTTAACCAGACGTCGGGATTACTTCTCAAAAGACTGTTCAGTACTGATTTTCAGATCAAACATTCTCCGTTTTAATTTATTTCCAATCAATCTTGAACACAAAATGACCTTATCGAAAAACATTAAATGTATTCATAACACCAAATCAAATTTATGAGCAAATTAATTTCATTCATTTGGTATCCATTAACTGGTAGAAAGAAACCTTTCTTGTTATCTTCCTGCGTAGCATCAAGCTTGCTTGAATCATCTCCTGAGCTTGACAAAGTTAAGTCAGTTTTGTTTGACTTGTGTCCACCATACGGTCTTGTTGTGTGCCTTCCAAACGCGATCAAGTCTGCCATCAAAAGGGACGTAAGAAGGAAAGAATGTTAGCGGAGAATAAATAGGCTACCAAATGAAGTCCTATAGAGCTGCAGAAAACAAACTGTAGATCTTGATTTGTTGCTGCGTTATAGGGAAAAAATTTGTGGACTGATGATATGGATGAGTTATGCATGCTAAATGTAATCTTCATATTTGGTGTTGCTTTGCCAAATTGCTGTCAGACTTAGATAGATCAAGCTTAATAACCGAAAGCATAGATATAAAATAAGTTACAAGCTTTTTGTAGTTACTTCTACCTAATGGGAGAGAGATAGAGGGGGGCGTCCTTGTGCAGCCAATCAACTCACGAGATCACCTAATACTAGGGCACTGGGTTATGTTCATAAACGTTAGAATTTTCTGGCGTACACTCTCTTTCCAAATTCACACTTTTGAATTCTCTCGTAGACTTAACCAATTTCACCATTACTTACACAGCGCATAGACAATGGCTGTCCACAAAAGGAAACGCCCCATCTCCTAAAACAAAATATTAGTATTCAGTTTGTCAGATTTTTTAAGCAGTTTAAAATGTAAAAACATTTTAAATTATAAACGACGAGGGCGTTCACATTAGGAATTACCATTACAAAATTATACCATTTCAAGACACCCTTCGCGTAAAATTGAGTTGAAGAATAATCTGATAGTAGCTGTCTTATTTTTCAATTTCTTTTTTAATTAGCCGAAAAATTGTTATTACATTTCTGTTGAGAGAATCATCCCCGACTACTCAACAAAAAAGAGGATTTCTCAAAGAACCATTTTTTTTTTGTTAGAGCATAGCACCATTAAAACATTGCATCCGTTTTATCAGTCACGCTTTATGTTTACATACTCTGTGTAAATGCATTCTATAAGCTATATACCACAAATTACCACTAGCATTCTACCATCTGATTACTCTCGTTGCTTTACGTATTACGGAATTAAATTCAATTTTAAGACCAATATTAATATCTAGTATACTTGTCTAGCTTTTAAGCTTAAGGGAATGTGGTGCTTTTACGTACAAGAGCTGTAGCGAGAGTTTACTCACCTCTAAGGTACGATGTCGGCTGTCAGGTTTTAAAAACTTACCTATCCGTGCGTTATTTAAGTCCTTAATCGTTCCACTGTATTAGGCCCTGTATTCTTTACGGCACCTGTTAAACAACAATTTCTTCACGATACCAGATAATATATGCACAAGGAGCCAGTCACTAATTTTGCCGAGATATTCATTGTTAAGTTGTTGACCAGTAATCTTGGTCTTCGGTTACTTGCTGTCTAACGGAGACCATAGAGAAAATAAAAAGTTAACAACAACAAAATATTAAACAAACGTTTTGAAAATACAAATGAACGGGGATATTATCTAAGCGACTAACCATTTTCAGTTTTAACAAGCGTTATTGAATTTCTACAGCACCTGTAAAAAAGCAGTATATTGAGGCTATAAAATAATTGACCAACCAACAATATATAGCACTAATCTACCGTGTAGCTAATATATTTTTAATTGCTTCCTAGGCAAAATCTTTCCTTGGCAATTTTTTTTCTTTTTAATGTTTTGTTGCTCTTCTTGAATAATTACTATTATGAATGAATGGTCGGATTAGGAGAAAATCGTTAGTGAATGTCTTTAATTTCTATCAACTGGTTTGGCTGATTTCTTGCGCGTGATTTTAAGACTTTTATCGTAACAGATACAGGTTCAAATTTTAATTTCAATTTTTTATCGTGACAGAGAGAGAGGTTTTATTTATTAAAAAAAAAAAAAGAGCTAAAGGTTTCCTAGAAAATGAGAACAAGTGTCTGATTTGGCTGATGAATTAGGAAATTCCTTTTTGTCAAAGTGACACCTGATTGATTTGGTGAATTCATGTGACTACATGTAGTGAATGATTTGTCGGATTAGGAAAACCGTTAGTAAATGTCTTAAATTTCTATCAACTGGTTTGTGTTATTTCTTGTGCGTGATTTCAAGATTTTTTTTACCGTGACAGATACAGGTTTTGTTTTTATTTTCAATTTTTTTTAAACGGTTATTGAAATTAAAGGCCTTTAAGTACCGCCAGGTCACTTATGAAACAGGTCACCTATTTATCAACAAAATGTGAACTCCGCCTTAGTGGAACCGACCCACCGCATAAGAGAATGTACATTTTTCAAGATCGCTGAAATTGTAGTTATTGGCCTTTCTTTTCCCTTCTTTTGTTCTCCCGAGCAATATGTAGAGTTGACGAAAAAAACAAAACGCCAGTGCAACATCGAATAGCCCCATTTGATCACAGAAATATAAGTGAAAAACCAGGTTCAGCCATATAAAATAGGATCAGCCAAGCGTTTTTGCTGATTAATTTTGTCTCTAAAAGAGAGATTAATAAATAATATCTCATAGCGAAAATATTTCGCACCAAGTCGAAACACTAAGAGAACATTATTAAATTTTATGGACACCCAACAGTCTAGCTGTGTAGATAACTGCAAAAATCTTTTCTTCTATATAATCTATCGTCCGCAGTGCGTATACAATTGTTTCATAAGAGAAGTATTTCAGTTTTCATTTCCATAACAACTCTATAATATAACTAAGACAAAAAGGGAATGTATAGTTTCAAGAAACTCTCAAGGATCTGCTACATGTTTTGGCGTTCACGATTATGTAGCTTAAATTTGAAAACCTTTTCACTCCTTGACTTCAATTGGAATTTGACAAGAGCAATAGCTGAGATGTTCTGCATTTCGAAAATGGTCGACTATTCTCAGAGGCCAGCGCTGTACTGTCAAAGCAAATATCTGTAATATTGAGATCCCTTATGGCTCTGACTTCTGGCTTGTCTTAGTTTAGTCAGTTCATTTCGAAGCACAAAGAACAGGTGTCACTTTGATAAACTGGGAATGTTCTTTCTTCACCAACCAAATCATAAAATAGCACTCGTTTTCTAAGTAACTTTTCGCATCTTCTTATTTTCAAATGCCTTGTTGCTTTTCTTGAAAAATCCTTAGTAAATGTCTTTAGTTTCTATCAACTGGTTTGGATGACTTCTTGACCGTGATTTCAAGATTTTTTTCGTGTGCCAGATACAGGTTTTATTTTTTCTAAACGGCTATTGAAATCAAGGCCCTTTAAGTACAGCCAGGTCAATTTGAAACAGGTCGCCTATTAATCAACAAAATTTGGACTCCGCCTTTCTGGAACAGATCCACCGTATAAAAGAATGTACACTTTTCAAGATCGCTAAAATTGGTATTGACCTTTCTTTTCCCTTCATGTTTTCTCCCGAGCAAAGTTTAGAGTTGACGAAAACAACAAAACACCAGTGCAACATCGAATGTCCCCATTTGCTCACAGAAAATTAAGTGAAAAGCTGGTTTTAGCCATATAAAATAGGATCAGCCAAGCATTTTAACTGATTAATTTTGTCTCTAAAAGAGAGATTAATTACACTGACAATATGTCACACCAAGTTGAAACACTTAAAGAACCTGATTAAATTTTATGGACAACTTCCAAATCAGTTAACACTGCAAAGGCATCGCAGAGGCCATGGTTTGCATTTTGAAAATGGTCGTCTTTTCTCTGAGGCCAGCGCTGTGCTGTCAAAGCAAATATCTGTAATATTGAGATCGCTTATGGCTCTGACTTCTGGCTTGTCTTAGTTTAGTTAGTAAGTTTCCAATCACAAAGAACAGGTGTCACTTTATAGCAAAAAGGAATTTCCTAATTCACCATCCAAAACAGAAACTAGTTCTCGTTTTCTAAGAAACTTTGAGCTCTTTTTTTTTTCTTCTTCTTAGCCTTGTTTTTCTTCTCAGGTTTAGTCTTAGGATTAGGAAAAATCGTTAATAAAATTTCTTTAATTTGTATTTACCGGTTTGGCTGACTTCTTGTTTTCAAGACTTATTTATCATTAGTGCCAGATACACATTCTAAACGGCTATTGAAAACAAAGCCCTATTACTGCAGCCGTGTCACTTGTGAAAACAGGTTACCTACCAATCAACAAAATGCGAACTTTAGTGGAACAGCTAAATCCTTCATATAAAAGATACATTTTTTAACATTGCTGAAATCATAATTTAATTTTCTTTCCCCTTCGTTTTTTTTCTCCCGAGCAAAATATGCAGTAAATGAAAAGAACCAAAAATATATATTAAAAGAAACAGGCGATAACCAAACACAATATCGTAGACAAAACTAATTTCCTGTCCAGATGTACTGACCCTCATAAACGACATAAACAGTACGCATGCAGTGCAGAGGCTCTAAGCGTCGTTCTAAATTTTTCTACCAAATTAAGCTGAAAACAAAATTTTACGGTGTTGTACGTTTTAAGGTGTGGATCACTTGCAATCCAAACATAAACGTGTTATTGAGTTAAATCAAAAACTGGGAAAAACCAGTGAAACATCGAATGCCCCTTTTTAATAATAGAAATTCATGGAAAACCAGGTTTTTAGCCACTGTAAAATAGAAACAGCAAATGCTTTTTTTCTAACAGCATTTTTATTGCCCCAAAAAAGAGATTATTTATATCTCTAGTGGAAATATGTCGCACCAGATCAAAACACTTCAAGATCATGACTAATTTATGTGGACAACTTCCAAATATTAACACAAGCGTTTCAGTTTTCATTTCTGTAAAGACTCTAACCAAGCCAGAAAGGGGATGCGCACTTCCAAGAAGCTCTCAAGGATCGACTAAATGTTTTGACGTTCGCGATTATGAAGCTTTAATTTTCTTTAATATTCTTTGAACTTTCCAAGAAGGTCTTGAAAATTCTTGGTCCAGCAATATTGGTATCGTTGTCTATATTTAAACTTACTAGAAGATGCTGTAATTTTGCGGACAGCAATTGATCGTAAATTCTTGCTTGAGGTAGGTAGAGGTCCGATTCTATACCAAGGGAACTTGTAGAAATATTTGCCCGTTCTTGCTGATGCTGCATCACTTCTGCTTTTTGCGAGCCTTCTTAAAAATTTACAAATAATTGATTTGTGTTGATCATTCGCCTTGTAGGGACCCGGTGGGCAATATAACGATGTCTCTCATGGTAACATTGCTTGCACCGATAGCTTCAAATAGCTTAAGGCAGAGATTTCCCGTGTCTTCAGAAGTTTCATTCTCATGGATTTCAGGAACTCCTATTAATTTGATATTATTTTGATAACTAACTGTACTTCGATAGCTTCGCTGATACTTTCGGTTTTTTTACTGACTGTCGCAATATTCTTCTCGAAATGTTGTAGTTTCTTAATTGCCATAAAAAAGCTCTTCTCACCATCTCTGGTCTGCTCTGTGTTTGGATTGACAAGAGGTTCACTCACGAGTGAATTTGACTTCGGTTTAGAAGAAAGTTGTGTGAGCTCTAAATCCTTCCTTAAACTATCAATTTCGTCTTTTTACTGAAGATTCTTTTCTGTTAGCTTCTTAATTTCACCCACGGTCAATAGGGTAAATGATTCAGTCAATTCTTGTGGTAAGTTCGACAGTTACACTCACTCATTCAACCATTGCCGCTGCATATGTCACGGATTTGAGTTTAAATCCGAATTAACGAAAGTACTTTTCAAAATCATTGCAACCGAATATGATAATATTGGAGTGTTCCAAATTAAACAATGCATCCTGAAGTTAAAATATTAAAAACAAATCACCACTACGCTGTATTCCATTCAAGTGTAAATAAAGATATTTGACTATGCTAAACACTAGAGTGCGTCTAGGAGTCTTAGGATCAATGCTTTTGTATTTATTTATTTCAGTTATTTATTCCTTTCCTTGAGCCCGCCTCGAATAGCTAGATAGCTACCTTCGGGTTCTCAGGTCGTTCACTGTAATTTTATCATTTATTCCAAAAAGTTGTAGCTGTTTTTGTATTTGGAAAAGGTTAACTGTTGACCTCTTGACTTAATTTGAAATGCAACTAGAGCCAGAGCGTCTGCATTTCGAAAATGGTGGATTACTTTTCATAACAGGCCAACTTGTGCTGACGAAGCAGATATCTGTATAATTCAGATCCGTTATTGGTCTCACTTCTGGCCGACTTAACTGTCGGTCAGTTCGTTACCAAGCACAAAGAACAGGTATCACTTTAAGTGATAAAAAGGAATTTCCTAATTCACCGACCAAATTATAAACAAGTTCTCATTTCCTAAGAAACCTTAGCTTTAACTTTTTTTGACTTATACAAAAATTAATGTTAACCGCCAGAATACCAGCCATTTTAATATAGGGCCATATGGGTCCAGAATGCACAGTCTGTATATATTTCCGTTGTTTCATGCACCCATTTTGTTCAAGAACAATGAACATGTTCTGATCTGGTGTACTTTGACGTTTGGTTTCCTAGGTATCACACAGGCTGTATATGTAAAAAGGTCAAAATGAAGACTAAACAAAAACAAGTTATCAACAATTTTTTCTTACACATATAATTTCAACTGAGTTGATGCGTTTATGCTGCCATTTACTTGACCGTGGCGGTGTCCGGCTAGAAAGCTCCTGCTTCTTTGGACACCGCTCACACATTAACTATAACTTTTTATGGCTCAATGTTACTCCTTTATTATTTCATTCTTCTTTTTATAACATAAATTGTGTTTAAATGTTCTGTATAGCGTGAATAAAGAATTGAATTGAATTGAATTGAGTCGTTTTTGTTGGCCGAATTGTAAAGACGGACACTTGAAGAAAACACATTTTATCTGAAACCATCAATCTGAAATCGATTAGGAACTGATAATGCCATAACACGTAATATGGTTTAATTGAATCTCGTTCATTCAATATAACGTCCATTAGCTATACTAAAATTAACACCTATTTATCGTACAAAAAACTAATTTATAAGCCCATTGACCTATCAAATGGTTGATAAAACATCACGTGCAGTGGTTTTAAACCCCGAAAAAAACCTTCCCCTTATTAGTATGCGATGTTCAATGTTTTTTCTCGTATGCTAATTTCAAACGTCCACAAAAGCATCATTGTTATGAACTCTCTTGACACACGCTTTTCCAGGAAAGTTTTTGAAGCCGCTCAAAAAACTCGCAGCACGTGTTTATCGGGTCTAAAACCACTCGGCTGCGTCTCGTGGTTTAAATCCTGATACAACACGCGAGTTTTCATTACAATTGAAATCAGTCTTTATAAAATTATGATGGAGGTATACATCTATTTGAAGTTTTTTCACGAAGTCCTCTTCGTGAAATGACACCAAATCACGGGTGCATGGCCCAAAGAAGGTTCACAGTGATGTAAAAGAGAGAAGAAAGGAGAGTACGAGGAAAAAACACCATACAAGTTTTTGTCTTAAGTTGGGAACTTTGGCATCGAGCATGGCTTGAGCAGGCTCCTTTTCAAATTAAATTAAAATTGGTAAACACTTTGAATCAGTTCCTTTGTAAATGAGAATATATGAATGTTTTGAGCTTGTCACAGATTGTTAAATGTTGCCCCTAGCCCAATTAGGTTCAGTGGTATAACACTCTTGCCCAATCAGGGGCCAATAGTCTGGACACTTTCCCAATCAGGAGCCAATAGTTTGGCCACTTGTCTAATCAGGGGCCAGAAGTTTGGCCGCTTGTACAATCAGAGGCTAGTAGTTTGGTCTCTTGCCCAATCGGGGACTAGTAATTTGGACGCTGAGTTAATAGGGAAGTGAAAAACTTTGGTCGGGTTAAAGAAATTAAAGGAAAACATTCCCTCATCTCAGCGTGGTAGAGCACAAGCTATTACCAGCTTATTATTGTAAAACTGATGTTGCCAGTCAATAACTTTGTCTTCTTTTCCATTTTAACCCTTTCACTGCCAAATTTCTTGAAATCTCTGGACAACTATAAAAAAAAACTACAGAATTAAGATGGCGGGACTTCCATTTCGCCGTTAAATGGAAATTACCCAGAATGCAACTCGGACGGCAAAGGGGAAATCACGGGCTTTGAAAAGTGGCTCGAATCAAATGGCTGATGTTCGAACAGCTGTACGCGTGAGAGGCAAAATTGGAGATAAATGCTTAGTCATGAGATTAAGGTTTGCTGTCATGAAAGAACTTTGGTTTTAAAATGAGATTTTGAATTACAAATTGGAAGCAAAGATGTGTATTTTTCAGCTTTCCTCGATGCCGCAGAAAACGGGTATTTTTGGTTTTGCTTGAAAATCAATGTTGATATGGAACGGCAAACGGAGGATAAACTCAGTTTATTGGCTCTTAAAGCCTAAAACACTTACTGATTGAAACTATTAGTAGACCATAATAACCAGATTTCTGAATTTGAGAACGTGGCCAATCTTGAAAGCGGTAGCCTCTAAAACGGCGAGATTAATCGCCTTTAGCAGTGAAAGGGTAAACGCCAGATTGTGAACTTCATTATCTCTGCAATATTGAGTGTACGGCCATTTTCCAGATATTCTCATGTTTTAACTTTAAAATTTCGGCCTTGTAAAACGTCAAGGGAGTAGAGTTGACGGTATCAAAAATAGTATTTTCAAGAATGATGCTGAATAAATTGTCTTAATCTTGTTTTTGACACACAATAAAGCTTACGGTTGGGAATAAGGAACTTCCATTGTACAGTTGTGCTTCTAGTAGCCTGGTCCTTGAATGAAAGAGAGGCTAGAGCTGATGTTGTTTCACTGAAAACTGTATCCATCTTTTCAAACGTCCACTTATGTCTAGAAATGCTCGTAACTCTGAATTTGGGCCTATCTGAATACTCCCAGATTACTGCTATTCCGCGTTGTCCACCACCCGATTAATTTGTACTTGCTCCCCTATCATTTTAGAGAAGATAGTAAGGTATTCTCTGTAGTCTAATTTTCCAGCAGGGAGAGCAGATTTTTCACGGCTTTTGAGACACGTCAGCAGCCGTCGTATATCTTCGGTGCCTTCCTTCTCACGTTATCATATTAATTTAAGTCGACCTAGGAATCGGCGTTAAAAAATGAAAATAGCTTGATCAATAAAAATATATCAAAAAATTCAATATGTACAACAGAGACACCAAAACATAATTTCAGCATTTAAAGAACATTTTATTGTTTCGAAATTTTCATTGATTTCCATTAAACCAAGAGGTATATCTTTGATATACAAGAAGCATGATTCCAAGCCTCGTGGGGTAGAACGCGATCGACGAGGGTACGTTGACAATGTCCCTTTTTTTTACTCCTTTGCAGCCCTTTTTTTCAATTTTAAGCCCTCTGTGGCTTTATTCTTGTTATCAGGAATCTTGCACATAGAAGGTGTTTTTCTGTTTGTAACTCGATCTTTGAAGACAGGCCAAAAATCGTGCCACTTTTTCAAGTTGCCTTGCTTGCCAACACAGCTTCTCGAGGCTTCACGGATTTCTTCCGAGGAGAGGACTGTTTTCCATAAGTTAACGTCTGTCACATGGGCGGGCCAATCACTTTGTGGAAGAATGCTTAATTTCCCTCCTCCCGTTATGGAAGCCTTGATGAGGCCATCGGGACTGCTGCCTACGCCCTGAATATTGTTATCTCTGACACCGTCCACATACACCTGAGTCACACCAGAAAAGCCGTTCCACGTGATACAAATGTGATGCCACCGATAGTCATTGAGAAAGCCCCGCGAGAACGTTACCCCTCTGTCGACGAAAAAAGGAAACCAAGCGATGCCGCGTAAATGCTAATTTACAAGTACGATTTAGTTATCAGTCCGATTAGCAGACTCAGCCGCATGGGATTATTTACACGTTAACATTTGTCGGCCTCAAACATAGTAAGGCTTGACCAGCCTAATGATTTGCCTTTTTTATTGGGAGGGGAACCAGTTGTCCAAAATTAGTAAAACTTGGCGAACAGTTTGTTGTCAGTATCCTCATTGATCCAACGTATTTCATTTTTAAGTTTTAGTCACGTGCCCTGAAAACTATTAATAACAGTTATAAGTTTACTTAAAACGTGGGAAAAACTAGATCAGACCAATCTTTTCTGTTGCTTTTTCGAGAAAGTTTAGAGAGCACTTTATCATTTCACCTTTTAATGATGACCACGTTCTAACGTTAACGGTAAATTAAGGAAAATAGGTCACGTGACAATATACTGTCAAAATCTTCAAAAGTAAATGAGGTTTGCATCCTTAAAAGTCGGAATTACCTAGGCACTGTTGTACTAGACATTTTATAGACCAAAGTTTTGAAAATGCTGGAGTAAAAATTTTCCCCATTTTCAAAAACAGCGTGTTTGACGTCATTAGCCAAAGAATTTCACGTGACACTGTGAAAGACTTTAGTTTGATCAGTGAAGTTAGAGGTTGTGCAAGTTCCTTTGTCACGGAGAGTAGGAGTTCCTTGAAATCTCTTCTGGGGGTGTTTAAGAATAATTAACCAAGCCTTAGTTACTTGAGGCCGATTTTTTTTTTCTATTGGTGTAGCGCGAGCTCTAAAATCGGCCACATAATTTATAATTTGAGTTGATTTTCGTCCGCTTAATCATTTTCTCTGTCAAATTGCACCAAACTGTCCTGATTATCCGGTAAGCGTAAATTAGCCTTAAAGAACAAGGTACTTATCGTTAGTAATAAAAGCTTAGAAGCTTAGTACCTTTCGTCGAGTAGAAAATCCTCCTAGGATACTAACAAGAAGAAATAAGTACTTTTCCCGGGCGAAGACCGATCTAAAATCATTTTTTGTGTACAGTTGGCAGCAAATCGTCTCCGGCCAATTATTATCTCGCAGTTCAGTTTTTTTTTTTATCCAATCCTGTGAGTTGTTCTACCTTATTATGAAAGCGAGACTAAGTGCAAAGTTTTTGTTATGAAAATTAGTTTTCATTCATATGTAAACAAAACTTATTTTCATACGAAAGGTTTTGCACTTAGCCTCGTTTTCATAGTGAGGTTCACAGCAACTCGGAAATGGCCCATTAGTGTCCTGTCTTTCCATGGACACTTCGGAGGATTCTGTGTGTTCTCTTCTTCGCATTGTTATTCACTCAGTCCCTATGATATGTTGTTGCGTGTTCAGTAAACAAACCCTTAAAAAAGATTGGATATATTGGAGGACAATTCTTGAGGTTTATCATAATTTTTTATGTAAGTTGCGAGCATTGTGGGACGCAGCATAAATCCTTATCGAAAACATCGAACGTCTAATTCTCGCACCACTGATCGATGTGATCCTAACACGATAAACGTTGCATCTTTCTTTATTTCTAACCACACAAGATGCTTTCGGCATTGGTGATTCTAGAAGTAAGCAGGACGCGCCTCAAACAAGACCTAAATCGTATAACTAACAGGCTACAATCCCTACCAGCATTTCATTGATTAAGGCACCAGATCGCAGCGTAGAGTGCCATCTCGTTTGACGTATGGTATTTTCTTTCCACAAGCTTTTAGCAAGGCGAGTAAACAAAAACTTTCACAATTCATTACCGAACCACACAATTAGGCCCACTCTTCACAGAAAACTTTAAAAGGACCCCAGTTCAGTTACAGCGAGTGCGTCTTCATGATTATATGACTGATGTTAGAGCTCATTTTTGTCTCTTAACCCTATTCAACCCGGAGGGAGGGAGACAAAAAAAGTCAAACCGGAAGATACCAAACTTCGTGACATTTCTTAAATATTTATCCTCTCGTCCTTACGTTTCCATTCCTTCTTTAATTACCATATAGAAATTTAAGTTTAGCATCGACCTCTTTTTTACCAATTCTTTGATAAAATAAACATTTTTAAATTTTGGTAATTTTGGATGTAATTCTGAAATCACAAAATCCAAGTTACATCTGGCTAACAAGAAAAATTGACGTCGGTCATATAACGTCATTGTTCCACGATAAAATCGTCATTGGATCCCACAAAATAAAAAGTTTGTACGTCCTCGAAATTTTGTCATAGTTTTCATGTTCTTTGAGTTAGCGAGGACGAGGCGTTCAAGGAACAGTAATGCAGCAGCTCTCGTAAACTTGTTTTAATTGTGAGTAGCAGCTGCTTTTGTTTTGAGCGTTAGGGGTTTATTGTTCTGTTGTTTTTCCTATTGTTTTCTAGAAGGATTGCAAACCAATTGCGTGAGGCCTTATGAGAACTGCTATATCGCCATGGAGGGGAGAGAGAATCTGTACCACGCTTAAGGTTACCGTATACCTTTAGGGGTGTCTCGCGTCCAAGTGACGTAGCGCGTCCAGTTTAAACTGTAGCTACCGACGCCCCATATCAAATTAAAGCTTATTGAGCTAGCTATCAAACTATACCAAGAATTTTGAAAAAAAAAATATGAAAAATCAAATTTTTCACGATCTCTAAATACAAGCGTCCGAATCACCTTTTGAAATCTTTTTTGCTAATTTAATTTTCTCCTCAGTTTCCGGACCCAAAGAGCTTAAAAAACGTGTCTGCATTTTGCCATATTCAATCGCAGTGAAAAGTTACTGAACATTTTCGAAATAGGATAAAAAAAAGTGGAGTGACCGTACAAAAATCGCTCTCGGATAAAAAATATTTCGAAAGAAAAAATTCGCAGACAAATTTTTGTTGTTTGTACGTTAAACTAGCCACTGTGCAAATTTGAAGGCAAACGGACAAATTTCCTTTGAGTTTTAACTCTTTAAAGTATCTCCTCCAATAAGTGAAAAAATTGATTCGAGAAAACAGTGTGAAAATTTCGGCATCCATTTTATTTCAAAATTGTTAGTATAGTTTGAAAGCCAGCTCTATAAGCTATAATTCGATATAGAGTTCAGGTATCTACTGTTCAAACCGGACGCGCTACACTCGTTTGGACGCGAGACACCTCTAAAGGTATACGGTAACCTTAGGAAACTAAAAAAAACATGATTTGTTAAAAGAAAACAGCAGTGAAGCGACGTGTCTTTTACTCAATTCGTTAAAGGGGAAGTGTCACGGGGCTTTCCACCTTTCAAGTGAAAATGGTACAATAGTACCTTGACTTAGTTACAAACTCTAGAACTTAACTTAATTCTTTAAAGGAACAAATCCTGATGTGTAACTCACTTATAATCCTCCTTTATCTCGGATAACACGAAGAATTTTCCTTTCGAGGTATCGAACCCCAGAGCAAATCCTTCCATGTATTGGATTTCCGGTAAATACCCTACCAGGATGACCATTGAGGGATTAGTACCCTTTAATGGCTTTTGGAACTTGGTCCACAAACACAGCGTCAGTTTATAGATGTTAGGCATGTCCTTGATACCCACTTCCTTTCCAATTTCTTTTGATTTTCTGTATCCTGCTTTGACATCAAATGTAACTAGAAAAAGAAAATTTCTTGTGATCAGAGCATTTTCCGGACGGACACAAAGAATTTTCAAAATAATAAATCAATCCTTGAGGCTTTTTGAAATGGAACGTGCAACAATACATGCAGGGTTTCATTGTACTGAAAGGCGGTACACCCTTGGCCTTATTATCATTACCATTCTCTTCGCAGTCCTGCTCATGTTCAAGCTCACTCTCATTATCGTTATCGTTACCGTTATTATTTGAAAAACAAATAATCGGGTTAAAAGGCTGCTAAAAGCTTATTAAGTAACCAATCCACTGAGCAAACCTTTATATATAAATTAATAAATAAATAAATATTATTCCCTTTTTTTTTTTCGTTCTGTTGTTGTTGTTGTTGTTGTTTCTTTTTTTTTTTTCTTTTTTTTTTGGTTTTCACAATTTTATCCGACTAAATTGCCCGTGCACTGTTCATTCAACCACTTCTAATTTAGAAAGAGCTGGACTACATGGTTCAACTCATGCAAGACCTGGCTTGTAAAACTGATTTTAGATTTCAAGCCAGAATTCTTGTTTCGGACTTACAAGAACACTCATTGCCTTCTACAGGCATTTGATCTTTTGGACACTTTTCCAAGCACTTGTTGTTCAACGGGTTCTTGGCGTAACGACAGGCTACACAATTTGAAGCTTGCAAAGTGTTCTCCCCAGAATCAAGGCAGCCTAGAAAGAGGAAATAAAAAAATGACCGATTATAACAAATTAGGTGATTGTTGGAGACAATCTGTCTTTTGTTTTTACATTTTAGAAGCAGATTATATATACATATCTTGAACTTTTCGTTTAAACATTCAATCGTGACAAAAAGAAACTTTTATGTGAAATATATTGCCTGCTCGTTTCTGTTTATTTGGTTTGTTTTTAATTTGTCTTCCTTTGTATGTATTCATCAATTACAGCTAAAACGAAACTTAAACTGGCCATTCCCATTCTGATTCTGCATGTGATGTGCTCCCGGCTGTTGGCTAATGAAGACAACCAAAATTTTAATCAAGTAGTAAAAGCCAAGTTTGCATTTGTAACCTGCAAATGGATCACAATACTCGTGGCACTTCTGGACGCACAGATTCTCTTTAAGGTCCTTGTATGTATCTCCCTTGCATTCTGCGTCTATAAAGTCACGCCGTACAATATGAGCATCCCATATTTGAACTTCCTTATTCTTGTTGCCAAAAGCGTAAAACCGCGGGTTGAGCACGTCCTCTTTATCAGTGTAAATAAGGAAGACTTGTGAGGAATCTGCCGTGGCCAACACTTTTCCGTACTCTATCAGGACACTGGCGTCCTTCTCGTACAAACAAACAAAGTAGGACTGGTATAATAAGGAATTTGCAATCGACAGGGCTCCAGGGTCTGTCGTTGATGTCTTCTCGCTGTCTCCCTGTGTTCAAAGGGCAAAGGACAAAAAGGTAATCATGATTCTTGAAGCTTCATGCACAGGGAAACCAACTTGATGCACCGTTTTACCCCTTCAATTGTGTTTAGAAACGTAGCGTTTAAATTGTGGTTTATAACAGAAAAAGCGGGCTCTAATTTTTTTTCCTGTGGTTTTGGTTTCTTTTTACCTTACTTTTTCGCTTTATGACCGGCAGAAATATCTTTCGGTGTATTAACGCGGAAACAATTGGAAACATCAGGCGGCATAATTCTTAAAAAGATATCTTATTAAAATGCGCGTAGGAAATACAATTAAAATGTCACCCACGGAGCAGCTACACAAGTTAGCGTGCAGGGAGGTGAGGAGGAGGCAATGCTACAATTAGGAAAGGGATCAGCAGTTGCCTAGCTTAATCAAAGCTGACAAATTCATCAAATTATAAGTTTTGAAATAACTGCAAGGCTGGTCTAACTGCGTAGAAAACTTAACACGACAACGACATGATAGAGACCTTTGCAGTTTATTCTTTACTCAGGTTATATTTTGGAACCTAGATCTTCTCAGATTACCTAAAGGACTTTGCGTGTCTAAATAAAGTTAATATGCTTTACATTTTATAAGATCTATTCTAGTGATAAGCTTTTTTTAATAGAGAGGAAATGTTGTCCTAACCTAGAACTGACTAGTGTTTGTTCTTTTCTTTATTACTTACTGTGATCCATTATAAATAATGATTTTACTGAAGGTATGATTCCGATCATGATGATTGTCAGAATTCAAGCAAGTGTCATGGTCGTGTTCAACGTCACGATCATGGTTATGACAATTATTTTATTGTGATTTTATACCTTGTAAATGGCAACCTCTTCAGTTCCAATGCGCACATAATACCAGGTGGAATGTTCAGTTGGCACAGTCGCAAAAACAACAAAGAAATCTCCGGCTGAAGAAGCAGTGAACTGCAGGCAGCGACCACCACCAGTTGTCGGGTCAAGTCTTAAGGCGTTGGACCATTTTACGTGACATAGATTATTTGGTTTTTGTGCTGTTGATCTCTTCTGTCCTGTGGGAGCATTATCTTCCAATACAATGACTCGAGCCAGTGGAAACCCAACTTGGTTCTCTCTCAAGTTTGGGTAAATCTTTTTCGACTCTTTCAAATCCGCCTCGCTGAGTTCTAAGCTTCCATACTTCGAGTTGTAACTCAGAACAAGACCGAACACAGAAATTTTGTGGTTTTCGAGCTCGCCACTTTTCCCGTTGCGATATCCACTGAACATGTGGAACTTGCCATCTTGGTCGGTAGTGAACCATCTGCCGTGTGCGAAGCGAATTCGACGGGTCATGTTTTTCTGAATTTTCACCACGCCGTCTAAACCACGAGCCAGATCATTTTCCATGTCAAATATCACTTTGATGGTTTTACTTGGTTGGCTTATTTCTTCCCACATTGGAACACCAATGTCATCACTTAATATATCTGTATAATCGTCTTCATTGGCCTCTTCATCGACTTCACACTTCGGAATGTTCATGTCTGACACCGATATCGGGCCCTGACAAAACAATAAAAAAAATTCGTTCAAAATCAAATTTCTGTTTTACCGTATAGTAATTTTTCCCATTCATAGTTTACAACAAGTCCGTTCGACTTAAATGACCGGCTTTCACCTTGTTATAATCTCGTGGTGAATCTACGTCAAGTCTGTCTCGACGGGCAACGACAAAATTTAATTGATACAGAACTGTACTGATATTTAACATTCTAACATAATTACACATAAAATTAACTGAATTTGTTTGAATTTGTGAGCAGCATTTGGCTGTTTTTTTGTGCCGCTGCCAGGGAGAATTTTTAAAATTGTTTGAAAATAGACGGTGGATGTTTTGATTTTCCAATGTCTAGTTGCTCAACCGTCCACAGTTGCCACAAGAACGATTTATACCTCACCCTGTAGCTGTTCATCTAGATATCTATAAGATGAATTTTGTAAAAGATTGGTGAGAATAAGTTGATAGGTGTTGAAATATTATATCTTGATACAAAAGCTCAAACCCTATTCTGAATATAAGTGAATGCTTTTACCCCTTTCGCTAAAATTAACTAAAGTGATGCCGACAAAAATTAGAAACGTGTTTCTTCCACCGTATTTCATTTTTCCATCATAGCATTTTCGCAGTGTTTGGTATTTTTTAGTCTTTGTTAGAAGCAAGAGACGAGGAATATTTTGGGAGGAAATGGGTGAAATCTAGAATTCGAGGATAAATTTAACTCCATGCAACGATAAAATAAGGAGGAGTGCACGCAAAAATATCTTGAGCGCAAGCAGCAACGTTATTTTAAATCAGTAAGTCTCAAAAGGAAATTGTATCTTTTGTACGCGCAGAGAAATTAGACTTCTCGGTTTCTTTTTTTTAGGGGAAACTAACTGTGTTAGTTGCTAGTCGCATAGCTATTTGTGTGGATAACCTCCCTTGAAGCTGTGTCCACATTACTGTCAAAAAAAATTAATTAATTAATTAATAAATGGGAACTTCAGTGGCTTCCACAGAGTGGATGCACTAATTCCAGATGCACTAATTCCAGGTGGAATTGCATTTGGGAACTTTGGTGTTTGAGGAGGGAGGAAAACCGGAGTACCTGATGGAGAACCCTCGTTGCAGGGAAGAGAAAAAGAAAACAAAAAACTCAACCGACATTCGAATTAGACACCGAAAATCGAACCCGGGCCACATTGGTGGGAGCGAGTGCTTCCAACACCGTGTCATCCCTACATTCTAAAGAAATGCAACTCTCCCCTGAGTTCTCTAATTCCAAAAATGGAAGTGAAATAAACTATTACGTTTGCGTTGGTTGCTATTGATAGTCGCATCAATCTAAAACCATAGGCTAAGTTTGTGCAGTTGTAGACACATTTTACCATTTTTGTCCAATTGTGTTCAAGATCAACAGTAAACCACTAACTACCTCTTCCATGTAAGTTTCAATCGCCCTCTTCAAGCTTGCTTGCCTTCTTCTCAGCGCTGTGTCCAACTCCTCTCGATCTTGGAATTGGCAGTAGTGTTTCTTGTTATTTCCATTCTGAGTGTAATACCTCTTGGTACCTTCTTGCGTTTCCTCTTCTATTAGACTTTTGATGTGGCCTTCACAGCCCCAGTCGACTTTCTCTTCAAGAAACAAATCGTGCGCTCGGAAGTTAACCAGGTCTGCTATCGTTCCTAAGAAGAAGTTGTAGGCTTTGGGGTAGGCAGGAATGCTTTTTAGCCATTCCTTAAAATCGCCCTTGAACGTTGGAGAGTACACATCTGACAGAACGGCTGCAATTTCGTGGCTTCCACCTTGAGCAAAAACGGATGTAGAGGTAAACTTCTGCTCCTCTTTTTGACTCTCACCTCCTTCTGTGTTTAATTTGGCAGAGGCACTTGAAAACAATGCCCTGAATTCCGCTTCCATTTCTTCCGCGAACTCTACTTTTGATTGAACATGTTTTGCTTGCATGGTTTTTATTATTCTCAGTTGACCTCCGAATTTGGCTGATTTCACGTAATGTGTTCCCCATCTCTGAATGAAATTTTCTGTTAAAGTAATCGAATTGAAACATACAAGATTATTAATCTCTTAAGATATTCGTTGTAAATTGCAAACCTTTTCTTACATTTTTGACGCGACTTCATTGAGCGTGAGGTGACAGTTAATTCGAGAGGGCATTCGAGAAAGACGATTGCCACCTTTTGCAAAAGCATTACGTTCGTCCGTCAAGTATCGTTTACACGTGACGACATCCCTGCCATGTTGGTGTACGAAAGGTTTCTCATCAACCTCCGGTTCCCAGGATCTCATAGCTTCTTTTATCAAGGTTCACCAAAATGCCCGCCACATCATTGTCATTTGGATCTCTGGGGATTGTTTACATACAGTCATTTCATTTTTATCGAAATGAAACATAAGAAGGGAGCAAAGTAAAATGCTTGGAAGTCGTCCGTGGTGATTCCTCGATTTAGTTAAGTAACAGACGCTCCACCGTATAACATTAATAATGGAGTTTAATGTCAAAGATTGGAAAAACATTTCTCTCGTGTACTGGAAAGGGCTATTACACATTCACTACTAAGTTGAATCTTTGAAGAGCTTTCTTTAAGAGGATTTTTAAGTAGAAGGTGCAACAATCAAGGTAGCAACTTGTAAATATGTAGTTATTTTCACAAGTTATTATTATTTTTTTCAGTATTTAAGTCTCTAAATCATTACAAAACGGTGAGCCTTTACTTTTTCTGTTTGTTTAAGCTGTGTGGAAGACAGTGAAAACAAGTCAATGAAACGCTAAGGAAAGCTAACATTTTCCACCGCTTCGCCAACCTTGATCCAAGGGCTTTTCTCTTGTAATTACCTAAGCAAGGTACCACATTGGCTCCGAGAGAAGATTGCCTTCGAGTGTTTAAGGTTTCTGTAATCTGCTTTGTTTTAAGGGGTGGGTGATTGGCCCACCGCCCAACCCCAAACCTGGAGGACCAGGGGCTGTTCTTTGTCTGGCCTCTACCCCTCGACCAATCCGGCATGGTTTGACCTGTCAGGGACAAAAGTCCCAGCCGGCACAGCTCTTAGGGTCATTGAGACACCCAAGCCTCACCACAACTACAAGGTGACAGCCCAAGGTAATATTAAGAATTAAGGAAACGTCAGGCAAAACGAGGTCAGATAAAACCACAACTTACGGTATTTTACTTGAGCGCCGGGGTCGAAGAAGGACAAGGGAAGCGACATAAATTCCCTCAAGAATGATAAACTGAGATCACTGGGCTTCACTTCGTCCATGAATATTTCATACCTGAACACCATTAATTAAATAATCATTAGCGATGGAATATTAAACATCAAGAAGTTACGTCGACGAAAAAAAAATCAATATTTACAATTAAAACCTTACAACAACTATAACAATAACAATAACAATGACAGACGTATGAAACCAGTGAGGAGAATAATGTATCTTGGCACTGCAACTTAAAGGGTTAAGAACAGTAAATGTCAAGTGGAAGATAGGAAGAGGTGGTCGCCTTTTTTACTCACCTATCGACGTCGACATTCAAAATTGCCATGAATTGTTGAGCGCTTTTTTGCATCGATCCACCCCACGCCAGGTTTACTCCTCCACTGAATCCCATAATGGATCCAGACATTCCAGCTTCAATCTGAAGTTGTTTTTGATACTCCTTCCTACTTTCAAAGGTCATCATATAAGCAGCTGTGTCATAAACTCCATGCACATTCATTGTATCCGGAACTGAAAAGCCGTCGTAACTGAAACAAAATAAAATGAAACTAATTTTTAATTCAGTTATTACGGTAATTCATTGAGTCCAAAACATCTTGTCAGTCATCCTATCTGGAAGACATCATTTTACAATAGACAGGGTAATGAGCTCCTGAAACAGACTAATCATGTTATTTAGTAAACCATCACTGAGTCGGCTATGAATCGTTAAGTGTTCTAAATTTCCGATATACTGTGTGTCAACGAGACGTTGGAAATATCCTACTGAATAGAAAATAAAACTCTTCTAGCTAGTTCAATTTTGTTCAAGATACTGCATAACAACTAAGGCCCTTTAAATTTCACATTTTTCGGGGGAGGATACCCAGTCCCCATAGTGTCCAAAGTGTGGAAGACAAGAGTGAGATGCCCCCCAATTGATAAAAGCTTAGTTTTCTAGTAATATTTCACCAGTGTTGATAACAATGATCAGCGACAACGGAATCCAGTGTAAGGAGAGTTGCAAGCCGTAGATACTGACAACCAGGGCGGGAATTCCAATGTTTATTCTATAAACTCAGTTATATGCCACCCAAGGGGTAGGGTGTTTACCGTCATTTTGGTATGAAAGTCCCAAAACGGCTATGGATTTTACAAATAAGATCGGAAAATTGGCCTTTAAACCGTTTCAAAATGACAAACTTAAGTAAAAAATGAGGCCTACTTAAAGTTTGGAGAACCGGACCGCGTATCAAAGGAGTTTTGTCATCTTTATCGAATTGTTCTAAGTATGACGAGTGCATGTTGTAGCTGTACATTCCTGAAATGGAGACACTATATATATCCTTACCTTCCCTTATTTGCACAAACCCTCTGGACAATACTCTTTTTTCTTGACTCGGGGCTGTATGTTCCACTGCCATCAAATCCAACACCAATGAACGCCGCACCATCAATCATGTTCTGTGGAATGGTAAGGGATTAAAACTGGGTTAGCACTCTCTCCCTATCAAAAAGAAGACGGGCTGACTTTGGCGATTGGTATTTCGAAGAGACGTTTATGGTGTGTATACATGTATACAAATATACCCAGGAGATAAGCCTGAGGCCTGACAATCTCACATTTGCGATGTTCTATAAAAGGTTCAGATTTCTATACGCCCTTCATAATCAAGTTATTTCAGTTAATACCTACTAATTTGTTCAGGTGTGAGCCATGCAAACTATTAAATAAATACGAACGGAGAACATTTATTTTCTTAAAATTTTGCGATTCGAAGTTTTCGCAGCCCAGGCTGTGCTCAAAACCCACTGGCGAGATCGTGAATTTTACCAGACCTGCAGCTGTTAGCTCTGGGGAATACAGATCATTCAAAACCTCCTAATTCGCTTCTTATAAACGATGACCATTCACGTTTACTATGTGATGAATTGCACTCATAAGCTTCAATTACTGTAATAAACGTGAGGGCGCAAAGTTTATGAGCGCTTATTACAACATGTGATTTAACCCATGTTCAAATGAATAAATTGCAAAAGTGGCTCGTCCTCACAAGCTATGCTACATATCAGTGGTAACTTCTCTCGATCTTCTACGAAAATCTGTTAAACTATTTACCCGCAATCCAGTTTCTGTTTCTGAAGTGAGAGGTGAAAGGTTTGAAATTCGACAAAGAAGGGCATATTTCCATCGAACATGCCATCGACAAATGGTTGCAATAAACCAGGAAATGAGTTAACTATCGCTTTAAAATTAATCCACGAAGCAAGATTAAAAATTTATTACCAAATTAATTGTAATAAAAATGCTGAAAGAATTTCATTAAAGCAGTCATGTAACGAGATAAGTCCATGACATTGAAGCGAATTCACTGTCAACAATCTGTTGTTTTAGCCGCTGACCAGTTCGTTTAAAGAGTCCTGTGTTAGCTTAATATCCTCGCATCACTGTTGGATATCCTAAAACAAACGTTACTTGCGCAAGATTGAGCAGGATAATTGTTTTATTATTCAACACGTTGATAAAGAGCACTGTTTTATTGCTGAAAATCTGGAGAATTTCTCCCCGACAAACTAAATTGGCGTATATCGCAGGATATCTGTTGACCACGGACGACGAATATTCAATGCACCATGACCATATTTGGGTAGTGTTGCAACGGGTTGAATAATAACATCGGATATTTCTCACTTTTAATTGGGGCATGTTAAGTCAGGTGACACAATTTTTACCAATTACAGGCGAGCGAAAAGATATTTGATGGATGAAAATTCGATTCATGATAACAGGAAACTCACCTTGCATGAAACAGAGGTTGCGGCCGCACTATAGCATGGATCATTTTTGGTGTAACCTGTCCCAAAACAGCCATTCATTAAAACCTGTCCCATTCCTGCTGGGTAAACAAAAGAAGGCTCTCCATCCTCTGCAGCCGGCTTAGATTGTCCTCCAATTGAAGCCTCAATGTGATATCCTGAAGGAACGAACATGTTATCTACTGCCCAGGACTTTTCGGGCATGATATCTAACTTTATCTGAAAACAAAAGAACAGCAATCGCAGTATAAAATCAAACAGTACAATAGTTCCATTGTCACCTTATTTATATCCCTGAATTTCATGGTCAAACACCTGTCAACACCAGGCCTTTAAGAAAATAATGCTAATGCGATATCTGAACAACTCCAAATTTAGTGTAAAGTATGAATAAAATAATGTAACAACTGATCTTAATCACTTTTTGATTTCGTTGTATTATTGTTTGTTTTTTCTGCTTTTGTTGTTGTTGTTTTTCGTACGTATTTGTATTTGTGCTTTCAACATCAAGGTTTGTTACGATATGATACGGCTTATAGGCCACAGTTCGTGGACGGTGTTCCGTAAGTCGCAAAAGAAAATAGAATTCACCCAGGAACGGAGAAATGATTAACCTGAATATTATATAAAAGTATCAAGCTATTTTTTTCTGAGGAAATCAGTTTGTTTTTCAATGAACTTGTCAAGCTGTACCTACTTAAATAATAGCCTCATCTGCCGTTTCTTCGAGTGTAGGGCGTTCGTTACAACCTTTTTACATGAGCCCGATCAACAGCCCTGGCAGGTTTCCGAGATTTGGCCTCACCACTATATCCGTATCTATGTTTCCTATGAGAAAGGGACGTTTTTCCGACGAGCAAGACATCCGTTTCGCGGTCATTGGATCTCGGAAACTGGGCTTAAAATCTTTCCGATAAAGACGAATCTGCAATGGCCTGTAAAAGCCTAATTTCGGAGCTGATAAACAAATTCAGTACCAGGAGCTGGGAGGGGAGATGATAAAATTTTATTTAGATGATGTTTTTAGTTTCAACTTTAAAAGGAAGGGAAGGCCAAACAGAAGAATTAATCGTACCATTTTCTTCTCACTAAATGGGATGAACAGGAAACTCAATTCGTCCTGTTAAAGGGGAACGTCCGCTAACGGTGAACTAATTTCAAAAGGCCCTTACTACAGATAAAAGTTTTCTAAGTAGAGATTTTTAATAAGTGGAACTGGTTGACTTCATAGGCTTTACGAATCATAACCCTTGCAGTCAGCGAGTAACAAACTCTGTGGAAATGAATGGCAAACTGATAGGCAAAACTCCAATGTACCTCCTTTTTCAAGAATTCAGCTGCCTTTTCCTTTGCATGCTCGATGTTTTCAAAACTCTTATCAACCAACTTTCCCACTACTTCAACACCTTTGCCTATCGCCGCCTGCATCACTTGCGGATTTTTAAGCATCGTCATAGCCACTGCAGGAAGTGCTCTTTTATTTCCGGAATCAGCGGACTGGACTTGAGGTATTAAGGTCCTTGCAGTTTGATTCAGGTCTACTGAAGCAAGAGCAAAAGTACTCAATTATCGATTCTGATTCCAGATCCTGACCATTATCCCTACTGAGAACACGCAGTCAACACCTATTGTCATATTTCAACCTGACCTTGGACACCTTACGAGGCTTACACAATGTCAGAATATTCCTTTTGTCATATTGTCGACATGACGGGAACAGAGCCCCATGTATTTGGTAGAGAAGTCATTGAATAGAGCTCTAGTTAAGCAACGAACAACCTTTTGGGGCTGAGCTCCGATGCACAATATTTAGGATAAAGCGTTGATTTGAAAACAGTCTTCTCGGCTTTTTCTTATTGTGATGGGTAACCCTATATAGCAAGTTAAAAATTACTGCTCTTGACAGCAAGCCCTTGCTGTATGGTGTAGTTCTTATGGATCAGTGAAAAGAGAAGATTCTGATTATTTCCGTCTTTTTCTCGTCAGTTTCAAATATTTTCTCATCACCACATCACCGCAAAAGATGCGAGTGTTATTCTTATTCTTGTAAAGAGTGTATTTGGTCATCAACAACTTTATTTCGGCGAAATTAGTAAAGTACATAGAGACTACATGGCTTTCAATTGAGCGTAGAAGGTAATTTTCCCGTTTACGGCTTTGCTTTTTCCTTACTATGCTCTTTGATTGATTAGAAAACTCGCGTTACTTTATCATCCAAATGATGAGCCATCACGGCTAATGCGTCAAGAAATGAAAGCAGTGGCCGCCGGGACCGAAATAAATCAACCTTTTTGAACCGTTAATCATGAGCTTTAAACAGAAATCAGGATTACTTCTCAAAAGACTGTTACTGATTT